>NC_134531.1:194306285-194611619 GCF_050624435.1 Tenrec ecaudatus
TCTCTCCCAGTGGGGATCTGCGATAGGGAGTGGGGAGTGGGCCGCTGGAGTAGGCAGGGCAGGCAAGCGGCTCTGGGCTGGCGTCGGGTTTGGGGATGGAGCCTAAGCCGGTCGCCAGTGAGCTCACGGCAGCTTAGTGGCCAGAGATGTCCCACTAGTCCGGTCCTCTTTCACCTAGACCCCTGCTCCGGACAAATACGTTGGGTAGGACTGGGGTGCTGTCCCAGGGGGATATTTCACTCACCAGACTCTTACTATTCAGCTACCTGGTCGCCAATCCCGCTTTGTTTGGAGGAGCTCTCAGAGTATGCGGGTGTCCCTGTCGGCCATCTTCCCCCTCTCTCCCAGGAAATATATTTAATAGAAAAAAAATTTTATAGGAAAGATTGAGATTATAAAGAAAGGTAATTGGAAAGGGAATCAAATTTAAGCTTAATTTACTTCACAATTGTACTTCAGTCAAACCTGACTAGGGTTCCTGACATTTCTGACTTACTCAAATGTTCTTTTATCACAAGGCATATTATTCTACTGCATTACCCAATGTGATCTGTAAGAATAGTTTCCATAAAAAAAAAATAGCTTCCATTTATTGAACCCTTTTTATGGACCAAAGGTCCCCAGGTGGCACTAGTGGTTTGTGTTTGAGTTTTTAAAAGTTAGTGGTTTGAAACCAACGAGTGGTCCTGAAGAAGAAAAGCCTGGAGACCTTAAAGATCGCAACCAACCTAGGAGACAGTGATGGAGTCACAGTTCCTGAGGGAATGGGAGGCGAGGAGGTGGCGAGGTGAGTGGTGAGTCAATAAAGACGGAGACCTGGAAATTGTAAGGGTTCTAAAATTGATGGTGAGGAGGGTTTGGCTTTTCTGGCTATGTTTGATCAATTCAATTGTATTTGAGAGGATTTACTGGGATGCGAATGATGAGTAAACATGATAGTGGGGCAGGAGGAAACAAAAGAAAAAGAGGAAAGAAGAAGAAAGGAAAATATATGTATCTATGTAAATATAGGTGTATTTGTTTATATATGCATACATTTGTAAATACAATAAATAAGCAAATGAACTTTGGACCTCTACTTTAATCTGACCTAAGTACATGAACCATTTGTTTAAATTATGTGGCATTGTATGATACTCACCTTTCTGACATAATTGCTGAAGACCAGATTGGTGCATAAGCAAATGTGGTGAACAATGCTAATGGTACCCGGCTTTTAAGAGATATAGATAGCATCTGGGTCTTAAAGGCTTGTTGTTAAACAAGTGGCCATCTAACAAGGAAGCAACAAGGCCCACATGGAAGAAGCACACCATCCTGTGTGGTCAGGAGGTGTCAATGGGAAAAGTCTCAGAAGTACAAACACAAGCAACCAAATCAATGTGAAGGAGCATGGATGTAGTGGAGACCCAAAACCCACCCATAAGATAATAGGACAGTCCCTCTCAGAAGGGTCACACAGAAGGGATGATAAATCCAAGGTATGGTATAGCACTGATTAAACACATAACTATCCTCTAGTTCTTTAATTTTTACTACCACTACTGTGAGTTTTTTATTTCATTAATCATATTAGACTTGTGTATGTTCATTTGTATAATTAAGATAGTTTGATATATGAAAGCCAAGTTAGATAACTCTTCAGAAACAGTAACAAGAGTAATGGTTCCCTGAGAGTATGGGAAGAGAGGGCGGTGATTGGGATCTGATAGTATTGATGACTGTATAGCCCCACTCGAGGGGAGTGAACAACAGAATTGTATGTGAATGGCTATATTGCATGGTGTAAGACTGGTTCTCAAACTTCCTAATGCCATGACCCTTTAATAGAGTTCCTCATGTTGTGGTAACCCCGAACCATAAAATCATTTTCGTTGCTACTTCATAACTGCAATTTTGCTACTGTAATGAATCAGGTGACCCCTGTGAAAGGGTTGTTCTACCCCCAAAGTGGTCATGATCCACAGTTTGAGAATTGCTGGTTTAAGATATGGCTAAATAAACAAATATATTTTCCTGTGAATTAGGGAGGGGGAGAGAAGGGACAAAGGGAAGCTGATATCAAGGAGCTCAATAAGAAAGAAAATGTTTTGAAACAGATTGTGGTAGCAATTGTACAGTACTGCCTGATGTGATTGAACTATGGAATGTTATGGTATCTGTAGGAGCTCCCAATAAAATTACTTTAATAAAAAAGATTACAGCTGTATTAGACAGGGTTTTCTAAAGAAACAAAACCAGGATACTTATGATTTTATAGATAGATAGATAGATAGATAGATAGATAGATAGATAGATATACAACACAAAGAAATAAACAGCTAATTAGTCCCCAGAGCAGTACAGAGGGCTCAGTTCAACTCACTTCCATGAGACAGTTAATATACTTTCAGTCCTTCAACTCAAGAGGGCTACTGGGTGCAAGTCAAGGAAGCAGACAGCTGAGTCTTTTGGAGAGCAATATAGGCAGTCCAGCCACAGGCAGCAAACAGCAGAGCAGGTCAACAATCAGGCAGATGGATGACAGGATCCAACAGTCTCAGCTCAAGTGATGCATACACCAGCAATGTGGTGAAGCAGGACTTGAAGAAACCTCAAACCATAGCAAAATAGACCACGGGTTGGGTGTCCCACAGGCAGTGTAGCTCACAAGTCGAGGCAGAGAATTAGCTAAGGCAGTCAAACACTGGTCCCATATTCAGAGCGCAAGAGACAGAAAGCCATTTATCTCTTTGCCCTGTGACCTTATTAATCCCACATGGGTTTATTGGCCAGTTTGGCACAATAAACCTACTTATCACAATAATCAAGAAAGTCACTCTGTGATGCATGGGGTTACCATGAGTAAGAATTGATTCATTACCATCACACTATGTGATATATTGCATTGTCACACTTAATTGTTACAGCATGAAAAAAGTATTATTCTCCTTCTCCACAACACTTTTATTGACAAAGAAACTAAAGATTTTATAATTATTTTGAATTAGTTGTTTCAAGATTTGTCGTCTTGTGTGGACGACTAGGATTTGAATCTGGCCTGTGTTATTCCAAATCCCCAGCCACCACTGCCATACTTAATTTGCTTAAGGCACTAACAGAACTGATAACTGATACAGTCGTGATGGAATAAGCAATTTTGAATACCCCCCCCACACCTGAATGTTTGGATAATATTCTTAGAAGAATAAAACACACGATCATCCCTACGTATTATGTGTTACCTTTTTGCTGAGTGTGCCAAATTTGCTAAATGAGGTTATGAGTTAGAAACAATGGTTTCTTTAGGATTTATAATTGGGGTTCCCAATTTAAGCATATGTATTTTTTACCTAATGGAATGGGAGGAATTATTTGACTAGAAGAATGGAACTGAATAAAGTAATTTTGTAGTTAAGGACCTATTCTTTTATTTGACCTGCAGAGGACATGGCCACTAAGTCTTTTGAAAATAAACACATCTCATAAACAAGCATTTTTCAGAGGCCACTGACATAGTTGGACGTACAGCTATTAATTTTTCAAGTCAGGTCCTGTGGGAAGCAAATGCCATCTCTGTGGGAATCTGTACCCCTTGGGTCTCCTTGGACCTTCTTATCTATGGCAGACACTAATTGATCCTCGGAGATCATGGGTCCCTGTAGCCATTCCAGAGCCAATTAGTGATTCCCAGGTTCCCTCAGTTGTTCATTGGTTATGGATTGAATTATAGTCATCCTAAAAAAATGTACCGTAATCTCTATGTTTGTATCCATAATTCCATGTGGGAATGGGTTGTTGTTGTTACGTTAATGAGACAGAATTAGTGTAGAGTGTATCTTGATTCAATTTATAGAGTCAATTCTGACTCATGGTAGCTCTATAGGACAGAGCAGGACTATCACATGGGATTTCTGAGGCTGCGATCTTTACAAGAGTAGGCGACCCAAAGCAGATCTGTTTTCCTGGGAGGGCCTGGGGGGTTGAATATCTGGCACTTCAGTCAGTAACTGGGCACTTAACCACTGTGCTAATAGGGCTGTTTCTTTTGAGCTATAAGAGAGATTAAACAAGCAAACAGAGGAGAGATGGGGTAAGGTAGATGTCAAGACACATAGAGGTCTTCAAGGAACCAAGAAGGAGAAGCTGAAGAGATAAGGACCTCTCTTCGGGACCATTCCTACACCTGGTGCTGGAATGTGGACTTCCAGTCTCATAAACTGTGAGAAAATGAATGTGTTGTTAAAGCCATCCATATGTGATATTTCCTCTATAGCATTACTAGGTAATTAAGATATTATGTGAGAGAGAAATTCTAAGGTTATTTTCCTGGCAGGAGTAAAGAGCCTAGTTTGGTAAACAAACAAACAAACAAACCTATTTCTAATGTGTGTGTGTGTTTTTTTTAGTATATAGAACTCTAAATGGGGTTCTGAACTAGAAATAAAGGTGCAGGTAAGATTTTAAATTGGGACTTTTATATTGAAAGAGGAGGGAGATCTGGAAGTTAAGAAGTTGAGTGAGTTTGGCTCTCAACAGAAAAATTAAAGGATGACTTAATGAGATTTTAGGAATATTTCAGTGATTACCAGAGAAAGTAACTATAAATTTTAAAAGAACATTCCTGAATTTATTACTTATTATATCTTTAAAAGTTTTATTGTTTCTTGCTAGTATCTCTGGTAATTAAAATCATAGGAACTGCAGAGGAAAGGTTAATTGACAAAGGGACGGGTCATATAAATTCCTCTCAGAACCAGTATCAAAAGAGAAAACTTCTATCTTCCAGGAGGTGGCAGTGGTGGTAATGGTGCATGTGTTTGCATGTGTGTGTGAGAGGGGGCAGGGATGAGCAAGTGTGCACACACAGGAGACAGAGGTAAACGTGATCTCAAAGAAACCCAGTGTTCAGAGGACTGAACATCAGGAAGAGACTGAGGTAACACTCACCCGGAGATGAGTTTCATGGCCCAGGGAAGCACTTCCGTCCACTGCTATTTCCGTCCTTTTGTACGTGGAATGGAAAGGCTAAGCCTCTCCCCAAACACTGGTCTTATAACTTATTGCCCTTTGCCATAGGGGTATATTCTCCTGTGGGGACCACTATAGAAATAGGTTGAAAGAAAGAAGGAAGGAAAGGAAAGAAGGAACAGAATAAGAAAGAAAGAAATGGGAATTTTTTTTTTTTAAAGAAAGAAAGAAATAGATTGAGCACTAAGGGAACTTTTGTCCTCATTGCGCTGACTGGTCACTGTCTTTGGGTAGTGGAGGTCTCATGTTCAGCATGGGATGTTATCCTGTGGTTTCTAAGTTTTCAGAAACAGATGTCAAGCTCTTTCCCCCTTGATCCCGAGGCCATCAGAAGATAATTAGAAATATCAGAAGAAAATGCATGGTTGTATCTTTTTAACTTTGAGTTCAGGAGCACTCTATAAGACTTCAATGAGAAAAATTTATGCAGGACCACCTGAACAATATTACCTGAAGAATATGTCTTTCTACTGTTCCTGTCAAGCCAGCGTCATTTGATCCTTGCTGAATTGCTCTAAGATATTTAACTGTTTTGACAGTTTACTATTAATATATATTAAAAGAAATAATATTATAAAATGTGGTTGGAAGGAGTGCCAGGCCCCCACCACTATTCACGGGTCCAATAAGCACAATTGTATGATATATATATATATATATATATATACACACATATATATTACAATAAAGTCATCACATATATTACAATAAAGTCATCACATATATTACAATAAAGTCATCATATATTACAATAAAGTCATCAAGGGCATGAGAGATAGAGGAGAGAGAGAAATAATGGAGTCAGACACATTTCATGGTAGCAATGCTCACCTCAACCCCGCTTGGTGGTCCATGTGGAGAAAGGGGGGAAGGAAGAGGACAAGGGGAAAGGGCACAGGAGAGTGAAGATGGGAGAGGAGACAGGGAGCTCAAGAGGTCAAGGGGGAAGCAGAGAGAAAGCACTCTATTGCTAACCCAGGCCTATATATCTTTAAGGTGAGTGCAAGCCCACTAATTACAGGTAAAGACATACATCACAGGAAAGAGTTGCACTATAGGTTATACAGCCATGAGAGGGCGACAATCTAGGGATATACACGCAATAGGAAGAGCAGGGATTGGGGGTATAAATGTGACAAGATGGGCAGATCCTAGATTCAGGATGACAGCTTAACTTTGGATGTCAAGGAGCCTGTTTGATCTGTTTTCCATAGAAACCATGATCAGTAGGGTGTAAACCCAACCTAACGGAACCAAGCTAATGGTGCAAGCGTCTTGGGAGAAGTAGCCTATTGTCCCCAGCAGCCTCAAGGGAAATACCTTTTACCATTAGCTGCAAGCAGTGTCCCATGTCTAACATATTTGGGGGAGACGACGTGGGAGAAAACTTTCTGTTTCCCACAATAAAACTCATGGACATTGAGACTCTGTTAGGAACACCCATGAAAAATATTTCTCTCTGGTGTTATTATCAAAAATATTCATGCACCTTTTGAACTACTTTGAATTGTTCCTCTTATTTTAAAAACTCACAGGCACAGTGTTTATGAAGTTAATAATGCCTCCTTCCGTATTGGGCTCTTGAAGTCCCAAGAGCTAAAGTCATATCTCATGTGTACAAATGTATAACACCTTTCAGGAGTCCTTCTTGGGCTATATTCTCATTCCTGGTTTTCTATCTCTCAATCCATGATTCTCGCTTCACCAGTTCCCTTCTCCACTTAGCTAACATTTTATTATCAGGCATTCTTGACACCACTTACTTGCTTCTTTGAATGAGATGGAGGATATAAAGAGATACAAATGGTTTACTTACCCTTTACCTGAAAGTGAGGTGAGGTCCCATTACCTTTCATTTCTTTCAAATTAGTGAACAAATTTTTTACTTTACTGATTTGCTAGATGCCATCAAGTAATTTTCAATTCATTTTGACCCCATCACAGAGTATAACTACTTCTCCTTATTATTCTTTTTTCTCCCAACCAGGAAGTTTATTAGGGAAGTTAACAAGTTACAAGTCAGGATTAAAAAACATTAGGAATAGAGGGTTTTTTTGTCCACAGCTACTCTTCCCAGCCATGCCATTAGGCATCTTTCTCTCTCTGGTCTTCAGTCTTTCAGCCACTAAGCCTTTTGGCCTCTGTCCTTTTCTGCTAGTGCTGACAAATGCCCAAAGGACACCCAAATCTGCAAGCCAGCCTCTTGCTCAAAAGCACTTAAATGTACCCATTCCATGAGCCAGAATCCCACCAGTCTATCTAACGATATCAGTGTTACAGCTTGTGGTGCCTCTGCTGTCCATGCTTTTTCATGCAGGGATTACAGATATATATTGCTGGTGGCTCTTCCTTCTTTTTTTTAAAAATAGTTTTATTGGCATATACTTCACCTATCATCCAATTCACTCATTCAGCTATATTAAGAAGATTTGTGCAATCATTACCACAATTCATTTCAGAGACCATAACTTGACTGTAATCTCTAGAAGCCAGCTGACAGATCTTCCTCTTGCAGCGTGGCTGGGTGGGTCGAAGTGCCAACTTTTAGGGTGGCAGCTGGGTGCTGACCGCTTGTCCCACCATGGCTCCTTTCTCTCTGTCTTTCAGTTGACTGGCTTTTAATTTCAAAAGTATGCTTAATTTGGAATTTGTGGGTAGATGAAACTACCCACAAATTCCAAATTTAAGCACTTGACTATTATCCAACTTTTGGTGGTTTGGAAGACCAGAGTGGAGAATGGCTTCTGATAGGTCACAGCAGTTCTGTCTACAAATGGAGTTGCAATAAGTACCAATTGACACTACAGCAATCAACAATAACAACTGCTTAATTCTAACATGTAAGAAAGATTTGTGAGCACAAATACTGCATTAAAAAAACCTCCTTTCATGAGTCTATGCATAGCTACCTCCAATTTTAACTTCTGAATAGCATCTGTCCCTTAGACTTAATGTTGTAGATGTTATTGTGCTCTGCCAACACTGCAGTCCCTGGCACCCATGTGGAAACCCACATCACTGACTTAGCTCAGAAACAGATTCAATCATGACTGAGGTAGTTGGCAAGGAGAGGATGTAAGAAATGCCCCCACAGATTAAAGCAGGGTGAGGAAAGGGCAGTTTCAAGCACTATCTCAAAAGATAAGTCTTGCCTATCTTCTTTCTTTCCCCTTTTTAAAAATTTACATCTACATAGAAGAGTACACAGAGAAGAATTTCCTTTCCTGTCTGATCTCTAGCCTCTTGCTCCTTCGTTTCCCCATACAGGCAGCCAATGTTAGCTTCTGGGGTAGATTTCCAGAAATGTTTACCTCTTGAAATGGATACATGAGTGCTTCAAAAATCTTATGGAAACATTTTATTATTTTTTCATTCGATTTTCCATGGACTATTTGAAGCATTCTTATATTTTCCAACCAAATATTCTTTTGTTTTTGCATTTTCCCCTCTAATAGCACATAATTTACTGGCCTACTGCAACTTTTTAATGGTAGTATATTGAAGATCATTCCAGTTCATTTTTTTCATGTTTTGTTGATTTTTTTATCTAGAAATACCATAATTATTTAGCAAACATTTGGTATTGTAGATGCTTAGATTCTGTCCTGTCTTTGTTCATGAGTCACTTAACCCCTTTGCCAAATTGTTCAATGTATATTCAAAGACCTCAAAGCCAAAGTCAACCAGTTACTGTGGTGTGGATTGTGACTCATGGTGGCCCCATGTGTGTCACAGTAAAACTGTGCTCTGTAGAATTTCAATGCAAGACTTTTCCTGAAATGAATCATTCATCTTTCTTCTGAGGTGCCTCTGGGTATCGAGAGTCACCAACTTTTTGGTTAGCAGCCAAACACTTAACTGTTTGATCCATCAGTTAAATTTACCAAGTAGTATCACAGTGTTAATAGCTCTGCGCCAGTTTTTGTTAGGATATGACATGCTACTTAAGTCCACCTAGTGATTAAATCGACACCTTTTATTTTAGAAATGCTTTGTAATGTTGTGCTTTAAACTGTTTTTCTATTCTTGCAAGGCGTTTGTTACATTTAAGAAGTTTTCATAATTCTGCACCATGAATGCTCCATCACACATTGCATTTTCAGAAAGACAGATATACATGTATAAATATTCTATATCAAAGATATAGCTACAGCTATAGATACATACATACATACAAATATGGGTATATTCCCTGTGTTAGTCCAGGTTGAATAGGGAAACCAATCGGGTAACATTCTTGTAAGAAAGAGTTTTATATCAAGAAGTAATTATAAAACAAGAAAGGGTCCTAACCCTGTCCAACTTAAGTCCAGTACTAGCCCATGCATCTGACACTGGTCCTTAAGTTCCTGTTAGGCTCACACACCCACATGCAGTGACGCAGAATGCAGGATGATCACAGGCTGGTGGGCGCAAGAGTCATGAGAATCCAAGGTCAGTGGAAACATGGCAGGACAGCAGCAAATCCCAGGATGGTCAACAGAGTCCCAGCGAGCAGAAAGGCAGAGAAGAAGGAAGCTCCCAGGGTCCTCTTTTCTATAAAGCCACATCCCCAAGGAGGTGCCATCACACTGTGACCTGAGTGACAGGGTAGATTCACCCCTACACTTTCATACATCTTGAAGTTCATATAGCGTCATCTAACTACCAGATTGTTTACAGTAGTAGAGAGCCTGGTCTTTCTCCTGCGGAGCGGGTGTTGGTGTCCAACCACGGCCTTGCAGACTACAGCCCAACTCGTGACCACCATGCCACAGGACCCCTTTCTCACAACAGTGCTCTCACAGAATAGTCACCCATCTGTGATTGGCTTATTTCACAATGTCCGTCAGGTTAATCCATTATATTAGGTGTTTTAGACTCATTGCTAGTCTTTAGCATAGTCCATTGTTCAGATGTACCATACTTTTTTATCTGTCCTTCCAGTGATGAGTATTTCGATGGTCTCCATCTTTTTGTTACTGTGAATCATGCTGCAGTGATCATGGGATTACAGAATCTATTCTGGCTGCAGCTCTTATTTCTCTAGGATATATATCAAGTAGAGGGATTTCTGGCCCACATAGCCGTTCTATTTCCACCTTTGTAAAGAATGACCATTCAATTATCTACAGAGGTTGCACCATTTTCCAGTTCCCTTCTCAGTGTAGGAGGGTTCCAGTCTCTTCACACGCTAGCAACATCTGTTGCTTTCTTTGCTATTCATGCTGGGGTGAGGTGGTATCTCATTGTTTTGCTTTGCATCAGTATGGATGGTGCTCTTGACCAATGAAACACAAGGTCAGCAGTTCAAATCCACTAGCCAATCCAAGGGAGAAGGATGAGGCTATCTGCCCCCTAAAGATTTATAGCTTTAGAAACTCTGTATTAGGGTCTCTGTGAGTCAGACCTGCCAGGATGCGAGTGTATCATTAATGTTTAATGCTTGTGATCCTGAATGTCTTCTTTGGTCAAATGTCCCTTCATGTTCTCTGTCAATTTTAAAAATTGCATATCTGTCTTTTTCTTGTTGAGGTGTTGAAATTTTCTGTAAATTTTGGAGATTAGTCTTTCTTTGTTATGCCATTGCCAATCACCCCTCTTATCCGTGCATTCTTTTTTTTCCCCTTGTTTCTTTTACTGTTCTGGTCAAGTCTTTTGCTATGCATAAGGGACAAATTATTAATTTTTAGGAAGTCCCAGTTATTTAGTTTATCTTCGGCTATTTGCATGATTTTCATTGTGTTTGGTATTGTGTTTCTATTTTGTTTTTATTGGCACCATCTCTAATTACCTGGAAAAGGAAACAATAACGACAAAACATCTTCATATAGAAATACCTTAATTGAGTATATTTTAAAGTCTTAGTTGTGAATTACGTGGGGGGTTAGATTCAGAAAATCATCTTTGTATTCAACAGCTCAAACTACCTATCAACACTAAAAAACCTTGCCTTACCCACTCCCATCCTCATTTTCCTTTCTCCCTCTGGTAGAACACTATCCTCCCCTTCACCCAAGTTGACAGCTGTCTGCCCTCTGGCCCATCCATCCTCTTACTAACTGCCCCCTCACCCCCAGTAACCACCTAAGTCTTTATTTTGGTTTGAAGAACTTTGTCTTAATTGCATCCAGTATAATTTTGGATCATATAATAATTGTCCTTTTATAATTGACTAACTTTATTCGGTGTGTTCTCCCAATCAATCTCTGCCATGAGGTGTTTCACAGTTTCATCACTATACTTTAACAATGCATAGTATTCCTCTGTGTATGTGCAGCAAGCTGTGGAGTTTTCCACAGTATGGAATAACACCTACAGAATTAGTGTCTACTCCTCTCTGAACCATGGGGAGAATTTCTTGGGGAAGTCATCTGGTGCTGGATTTTTTAAAAGTTTGTAATGACTAATCTACTTCTTTTGTTAAAGGATAGAGTAGCACTGCCTCTGGATTTCTGAGACAGTAACTGTTTATGGGAGTAAAAGTCTCATCTTTCTCCTTTGGAGCTGCTGATGGTATTGAACTGGCCTTGTCATTACCAGCCCAATATGGTTTCCACTACACCACCAACAACCCCCTCTGCTATTTTAGGTGATACTGTGTTTCTAGAAATTTGTCGACTTCACCTAAGTTTTCAACTTTGTTGGAGTGCAGTCTTTCATAGAATTATTATCTTTTCAATTTCATTTGGTTCTGCTATGATGTTGCCCCTTTTGATTTTTATGCTTGATATTTGTTTCTTCCATTACTTTTCCTGTGTTAACTTTTGCCAGTAGGTTGTCAATTTTTGTAATTCATTCAAACCACCAATTTCTTTTCCTGTTGATATTTTTATTGCTCCTACATTTTTTTGGTTCATTTATTTCTGCTTAGATCTTTTTGAAGTCTTCCGGTGAATGTAGGCTTATTTTGCTATTCTTATTTTAATTTTTGAAGATTTTGAATTTAGTTCCCGCTCATTTTTTGGTGTGTGCATTTACTGTTATACCTTGTCCTCTGTACACTGCTTCTGCTGTGTCCCAAAGTTTTTGGTATGTTGTAGTTTTGTCTTTTTTTGTATCAGGGAATTATAAAACTTCATTCCCTATTTCTTCACTTACTCAGTAATTTTAAAGCAGACTGTTGTTCAGTTTCCATGCATTTGATTGTTTTCCCCTTGATTTTCTAACTATATGACAAATACTGTTGTCATCTGAAAATTGGTTCATAATACATCAATGTTTTTAAATGTATTGATGTTTGTTTTGTGCCCTAACATGAGGTCCATTCTAGAGAATTCTCCATAAACACTAGAAAAGAATGTGTACTGTGCTGTTGGAGCATCCTACACATATCTGAGAGTTCATTCATTTGTTGTTTAGTTCTGTGTCTTTACTGATTTTCTTTTCTGCTTCCTGGTTCTGATCTGTCCTTCCTTGAGAACAGTGCATTGAAGTGCCCTATTATTGTTGATTGTTGTTGTAGTTTCTATTTCTCTCTCCAATTCTGTAAAAGTTTCATTAACATATTTTGAGGGTCTTTAGTTGGGTCCATATGTATTTATTATGGTTAGGTCTTCTTGTTCTATATCCCTTTCATTATAATTTAAAGGCTTGTTTGTCTTTCATGGTAGGTTTTGTCTTGTAGTCTACTTAAGCATAGATTAATATTGTTACTCCTGCATTTAATTTTTTTTCATTAGTCCCTGCCCCGCCACTTCCTTTTGATTTTTAGTCTATTTTTAATTTTTGTGTCTAAGGTGTGTTTCTTGTAAGCAGCATATTGATTGGTCCTGGTTTCTTACCCAATCTGCTATTCTTGCTAACCTCTGTTTCTTGAGTGGTGCATTTAAGCCATTTACATTTAGTGTCTTTATTGAAATAAGTGAGTTTGTTGCTCTCGTTTTGCTCTTTGTTGGCGTGTGTGTGTGTGTGTGTGTGGTGTTGTTGGGTTGTTCTTCTTAAATATCTTTGCTGTGTTCCATTTGTTTGTATGTTTACTTTTCCTTTTTGTGTTTGTTGTTATTTTATTTTTTACCAGATTTTGTAATTTCCTTTTTTATTTTGATAAGGCTTTCCCATTTTTCCTTGATATTTCCTTATTTCTTATTATTTTCTTCTGAAGTTTAATGCAGTTTGTTCTCTCTTGAAAACTCCACATCTTCCTTTCCCTTGTAATGTTTTGTATCTACCCTTTCCCTCTGTCTTCTTTGTATTTGTCTTCATTGTGAATTGATATTGCTGGAACCAGGAATTGATATTGCTGATACTGCTTTAAATGGGTTGATTTGGGGGTTGTGGTGTCTTGTATGTTGAACTCAGGTTTATATCTTCTGTCATTAAATCTCGGCCAAAATATCTCTTCTTAGTAATATTGGTAAGATTGTTCTCACTTTTATGAACACCACTGATTTTTTTCTAATCTAGAAATCCTATTTCCCCTCCCCCATATTTGAAGGATAATTTGGGGGGGATATAAAATTCTGTTTTGCAATATTTTTCTTTCAGAATTTTATATATGTCATTCTATTGACTTCTTGTCTACATGATTTTTGTTGCTATTCCAAGGTTCTTCTCATTGGTTCCCCTTTGTAGTAACTTTTCTTCTTTCCAAGGTGCTCTCAGAATCCTCTCTTTGTCCTTGACTTTGGAAAGTTTGACTATGATATGTTATGATGATTTTCTTTTGGAATCTATCCTGTTTGTGATTCTTTCAGTTTCTTGAACAGTTACACTGTCTTTTTTTATGATGTTAGGAAAGTTTTCTTACAGAAAGTTTTCTTACAAGGTTGTTTTCCTCAAGTATTCTGATTTGTTCATTTTTCTCCCTGTTCTGGAGCACCAAGGAGGTATAAGTTATTGTCTTGAAGTTGTTTCACATAATTCTTAGAATTTCTATGGGTTTCTTTTGCTCTTTTTGTAGATTGTTATTCTTCTAGATTAGTGTCAAGAGATTTATCTTTAAGCATATTGTTTCAGCCTTCCATTGCTTCATCTCTACTGTTCTCTTTTTAAAGTGTTATTTAATTTAATTATCTTATTAATAATCATCTAAATTTTTCTCTCTCCTTTTGGTATGGCTTCTCATTTTCCATTGATTTTCCTTTAGCTCTATCTACCTTTATTCCATTTGTTCAAAGTACCAGAGTATTCTTCTGAATTCCTTTTCTGGTAGCTCCTATGTTTTTTACTCCATAGGAAGCTCTTGTCATCACTGTTTGTGCCAGCCTGTGTCGCTTCCCTGTGAGAATCAAAGTTGCCTATGTCTCTGAGACATGGTGATGCAACTGTTGGAGGTGAGAGAATGAATGGATCATGTAGGGACGGTTGACTCGGTCAAATGGTGTGAAGAAAGAAGAAAGTAAACATCAGCATGTTTATACAACAAACAGCATACACTAAAAAACAGCCACCTAAATGCAACAACCCCCCCCCCCACACACACACCCAGGACCAGTAGCTGTATTATTTTTCAGTCACAAGTGTGTGAATATCAAAGTCCCATCCAGTGTTGGTGCAGCTAGAGTGTAATCACCGATGTGTGAGGATGAAATGTGGCATCATTTTTGACCAAAAGTGTACTGAGGGGTGTTAGGGATTATTTCCTATCTCTTGGGTCCTATGTCTCTCCACTGGTGGTTTATCAAAATACCAAAAGAAGAGAAACACACACACACACACACACACACACACACACAGATGGCTGCTGTTTTCCCCCAGGCTCTTGTCCTATGACTTCTTTTGTAGAACCCCTGGGGAGTAAACAGGTCAGAGAGCGGTTTTCAGGGTGTACAGTAGAATGCCGGACCTCGACACTAATCTTTTCTAGAAGGAGTCGTTGTGATGCAATGCAAATGAGTTCCCAATCAACTTTTTCCCTAGTGGCTGAAAACAGCCTAATCCGTTCTCAATGATCAAGTTTTTACCCTCACCTTCCCCTTTTATACAAAACATTACACAGAAACTTCAAATGAAATTAGTTCAGAGTTAAATACTACAATTTAAATAAGAAATGCAAAATTTTAAAAGTTTTTAATAGAAACAGTATGGCCCATACCTTGAGATGGATGAGAATCTGGGTCTGTGGACAGGATGTGGAGAGGAGCTGAGGAGGGAGAGTCATTATCCCCTTCCATAAAGTCAACTGGGAGCTGCTCTTCAGGAGTTGTTTCCCCTTTTTACCTTTTTTCACTAGGACCTGACTGACTTTCTCTAAACTATATCTGTCTAATGTGTCTGCCTTTGGCGTTTCCTTAACTGTTTTCTAAAAAGGTTTACTAAATTATCATCAACAATTTCTATAACATGGTTAACCAGTTCCTTATCATGGCCATTCTTTTCAGAAAGCTCTTTCTTTGGACTCATGTTTTTTTCCCTCAAAATACTAAAAAAAGCTACAAAAATGAAGAAAATTATAGCAAAATGCTGGAACACAGCCGCAAAAGATTTAAACAATGCAACTAATAATGCCAACTAACGCTTCGTGACCGAAACACAAACTGCTTCTGTTTATAAAAATCATGTGCCGTCAGTTCGGTTCTGATGCTTTGTTTGAGTTCCGACGCAAAATTTTCTCGACATCTCTCATTGAAATCTGATTATGTCGAGTACTGATGTAGCCAAATACTGGGGTTCTCTTGTGTTATCCACCTATCAGCATAGACATCTCCTGTAAATTTGTTTTAAAATGCAAATTCTCTGTCACAGACCACAATTACTGCATCAGAAATATTGAAGCTAGGGCATAATAATTTGTGTTTTAACAGGGTCTTCTGATGAGTCTATTGCATCCATGTTGGAACCACTGCTGTTACATTTCTTCCCGCTGTTTTTTTCTTATAAATAAAAATGAAGCCCCAGCAGGGATTGAATGAACTTGTTATGTGACAATTGTAAAATAGAAAGAGTCCTGTACATTTTTAGTTACTTTTTTCTACTGTAAAAATGGGAATCTATTTTTAAAGATAATAGCTTGGGTAGGGAATCACAACATTACTTCACTTAACATTAAAAACGACATTTCTACTGAAGGTTACAGGTCATGGAAATTGTTAGTACTTGCTTCGTTGGTTCTGCATAAATATAACTATCAGTCTTCCACTGAGTTATGCTCAAATAGATGCAGTAAAGTGGGTATCAGTGCCGCTGTGAAGGCATGCTGCAGACAGGGCAGGAAGGGTTCATCTATTCTTTTCATAGCAGGTTATTGGGATCAACAGGATGAAAATTTTCAAAACCGGACATCATTTTCTTTTCCCTTTCCAGCTACCGCTTTGAGCCACATCTACTTTTCATCAGCAGAGAGTTCTCCAAGTTTGGGCCCGTATAACGTCACCTTATTCACTATATCTTAGATAATTTCTGTCTTTGACCTCATTGAAGGCTCTCATTATTTGTTTGATGATTAATTGGCAATTGGATATGAGTGCATGGGACATGGATTGAAGTTGGTTCTATGAAGGACAAGGTTCTAAGCAGTTTGGAGATGGGAACATGGAGAAAAGGGGGGAGGAAGAGTTGTGGTATGAGACCATAGTGATTCCTGCAGATGTGTGTTCACTTTCTCCTCTGCTTTTGTCATTTTCTATAGTTCATGAGATTCCTAAAGTAGTCATCTGTCTCCTTCTAGGCAAAAGAAAGGAAAAGACATAATCAGGAATTTTCCACTTAAGATAGTGAGAGGCAACCTTCTCACCCAGGAAAGGCAGAACACAATGCTGAAATTATGTCCTCTTTCTCTTCTTCACAGGCCACTCAGGAGGTGATGGGAAGGGATAATTCTACTTCTGGAGGAGACTTCATCTTGGTAGGCTTTTCGGAGCAGCCATGGCTAGAAAAGATCTTGTTTGTGTTCATCTTGATATTTTACCTTCTTACAATTGTGGGTAATGGGACCATTATCCTGGTATCCCACCTGGACTCCCAGCTCCACACACCTATGTATTTTTTCCTCACTCACCTTTCCTTTATTGACCTCACACATGTGACCTGCATCAGTCCTCAGATGCTGTTCAACCTTGCGGGGTCAGACAAGTCCATCAGTTTTGTAGGCTGTGTGGTCCAGCTTCTCATCACCCTGGGTCTGGGGGGCACGGAGTGCATCCTTCTGGCCATGATGGCATATGATCGCTATGTTGCTGTCTGTCAGCCCTTGCACTATGTCACCCTCATGCCACCACAGCTGTGCTGGACATTGGCCAGCATATCCTGGGTTGTTGGTTTCAGTAACTCATTGATACACACCCCTATCACAATGACCTTTCCCCGATGTGGCCACCGTCGGATAAACCATTTTTATTGTGAGACACCCCCAGTGCTGCAGCTGGCCTGTGTGGACACCGCAAGTTACAGGAAGGAGATTACAGTGCTGAGTAGTGTCTTCCTTGTATTTCCTCTCTCACTAATCTTAGTCTCTTATGGTCGAATTGCCCATAGTGTGTTAATGATGAAGACACCTGGGGGGCGACAGAAGGCCTTTGGGACCTGTGGCTCCCATCTTACGGTGGTGTTCATCATCTACAGTACTCTCATCTATGTGTACATGGTCCCAAAGCCAAAGCTTTCTCAAGATGTGACCCAGTTTGTGGCACTCTTGTACAACTTGGTTCCATCTGTAATCAACCCAATAATCTATACCTTGAGAAACAGAGATTTCAAGGAAGCAATAAGGAAGCTGGTGATGGGGAAAGTAAAAAAGGAGGACGCAGACTTTTCATAGATTTCCCTATATTACAGAAAAGGAAGACATTTGCAAAGGAGATTTTGTGAGATCCTGTATATTTGGCATTGAATATTGGGCTAGGCAATGACTTTCCCACCTGTCACGTCTCTCTGTGAGTCGCTGTCTGCCTTTTAATGGTGACTTTGATAGTTATGCATGTGATTTGGAGGAGCAAGTGTCTATGTGTAGAATTTCTTTTTGTGAGTTAAAAATTCAAACAAGACAGGTCCCCTATCATTGTGAATTTCTTAAGGTTTGTCTTCTTATATTTTCTGGTTCTAGTCCAGTTTTTCTTCTTTTGTATCATCTTTTTTTCTCTATATTCTGTTTTCATTCCATTAATCAACCCTCCATGCGCTCCTTTCTCATACTTCATATGAATCAACTAATTGAAAAGTCCTTATTTTTTATTCAACCTTACACTTACTAAAAATGTTTAGTGATAATTGATTCTACAAAGCAAGATAAAATGGACAGAATATTCTTCCCACCAATTCCTTTTCATCAAAAGTAGAAGTGGTATATATGAGATCAGGCCAAAGCAGGACCTGAAGGGACAAGTAAGGTGGAGTGGCACCACTCACTATTACACCTAGTGATCCACTTGCAGCATTTTTGCTTAAAAATGTCTGATTTCTCTATTCACTACATTCAAAAAAATTCATATATACTAACTGTGTTAGGGAATACCCAGTTCATGATCGTAGTTCAGGCCTCATGGTGAGTTGGTGGCCCATGGTAATGCGTTCAGTCTCCACAAAGACCCAGTAACAGGCCAACAACTGTTTTTCAAAGGGTGAGTAGCTGTCTGCAAAGGATGGCAGGACTTTAATAATGAAGTGGATAAGATGACACTCACTGTGGAGACTGGTCCTCCTCTTTCCTCTGCCACTCCTGTTATCGCCCAATGGGCACATGAACAAAGTGGCATGACGGCAGGGATGGAGGTTATGCATGGGCACAGCAACATGGACTTCCACTCACCAAGGCTGACTTGGCCACTGCCACTGCTGAGTGCCCCATTTTCCAGCAGCAGAAACCAACATTAAGTCCAAAATATGGGACCATTCCTCAGGGAGATCAGCCAGCAACTTGGTGGCAAGTTGATTACATTGGATCACTTCCATAATGGAGGAGACAGTGCTTTGTTCTTACTGGAATAGACACCTACTCTGGATATGGATTTGCCTTCTCTGCATGCAATGCTTCTGCCAAAACTACTATTCATGGACTTACAGAATGCCTCATCCACTGGCATGGCATCCCACATAGCATTGCTTCAGATCAAGGACCTCTCTTCACAGCAAATGCAGTGTGGCATTAGGTCCATGCCCATGGAATCCATTGGTCGTATCATATTCCTCATCATCCTGAAGCTGCTGGCTTGATAGAATGATGGAATGGCTCCTAAAGACACAATTACGATGCCTACTAGGTGGCAAGAACTTGCGGGGCTGGGGCAATGTTCTCCAGGAAACTGTATGCGTTCTAAACCAGCAGCCAATAAATGGTGCTGTGTCTCCAATAGCCAGAATTCATGGATCCAGGAACCAAGGGGTGGAAGCTGGAGTGGCACCACTCACTATTACTCCTAGTGATCCCCTTGCAGCATTTTTGCTTTCTGTCCCAGCAACCCTGTGTTCCTCAGGCCTGGAGGTCCTGGTCCTGAAGGAAGGAACTCTCCCACCTGGAAACACAGCATGGATTCCACTGAACTGGCAGCTGAGAATGCCCCCTGGCAACTTTGGGCTTCTCATGTCTTTGGATCAACAGGTCAGGAATGGTGTCACCGTACTAAGTGGTATGATTGATCCTGATTACCAAGGAGAAATTGAACTGGTGTTACATAATGGAGGTAAAGAGGAATCTGTCTGGAATCCAGGAGCTCCCATATGCCGACTCTTAGTGCTACCATGCCCTGTTATTAAAGTAAATGGTAAGTTACAGCAACCCAATACTGACAGGATTTATAATGACCCAGACCCCTCAGGAATGAAGGTCTGGGTCACCCCACCAGGCAGAAAACCACAGCCAGCTGAGGTGCTTGCTGAGGGCAAAGGCAATACATGATGGGTAGTAGTAGAAGATAGTTCTACCTATCATTTACGACCACATGATCAGTTGCAAAAGCGAGGTTCGTAATTGCCAATGTATTTTCTTTTTATGTGCCTACTGCATCTCTTTCCTTTGTTCAGGTATGATATATCAGATACAATTGGACTCAGTGTGTTTTCATTTATATGTATGATAGATGATAAGTATAAGTGAGATTTCATTAATGTCCAGAAATTATATAATTATATATGGCTAAAGAATTGTGTACAGGTGCCAAGTTAGCAAGGGGTGGATTGAGGTAGTTAGTTTATTGTGCCAACCTGGCCGATAAACACATGTGGGATTAATTGAAGGGTGGAGAGATGAATGGCTCGGCAAGCCTCACCTTTCTTGTCTCTCATTCTTTGATCATCCGATCAGTGTGCGGCTGCCTTGCTTTTTCTGTGCCTCAATTTGCAAGCTATACTACCTGTAGGATAAATAACCCATGGACTGTGTCGCTGTAATTTGAGGTTTCTTCAAGACCCACTTTGCCACACCATGGAATTTACATCTCTTGATCTGGGGTCTGTCACACCCTGTCATCTGGCTGACTGTTGGTGACCTGGTTTGCTGTTTGCTTCCTATGCCGGGAAAGCCTGAATTGCTCTACAATCTGGCGGCCCTCAAGACTTGAAGGACTGCCAGTGTCTCACAACTGTCTCATGGGAGTGAGTTGCACTGAACCATTTGTACTGCTTTACAATTTAACTGTTTATTTCTTGATATATATATAATTATTAGCAATGTGGTTTTGTCTCTAGAGAACCCTGTCTAACACAAAAAGCAATAAGTTTTAGCTTTTTAAATTTGTGATAACTCTCTTTGTACTTACCAATGAATCCAAGCAATTCTATTCCTTAAATTTTCAGTTATAAGTGTTATCTTCTCATTGGCAAATGGGAATACAGGTTCTCTTTTTCTCACCCCACGTAATCTCCATATCTCCATCTTTCCAGTGTAAACTGGTCTTGATCAAGACATATATTATGCATATTATTATGACACTGAATTCTCATTAGGCTTTGGCTACTTTGTAAATTATAATTATTCTAGATTTCTTTAAAATTATTGCTTTTTCCTGACATTAATTTATACTTTTTTTTCAATTTGTTTTTATTGTTTAGTTTATTTTTTAATCATTTTATTGTGGCTCATACAACTCATCACAATCCATACATACATCAATTGTGTAAAGCACCCTTATACATTCGTTGTCCTCATCATTCTCAAAATTTGCCTTCCCTTAGGTTCCTGGAATCAGCTCATTTTCCTTTGTCCCTCCCTGCTCCCCTCTCCCTCACGAACCCTTAATAATTTATAAATTATTATTTTATCTTACACTGCCTGGCGTCTCCCTTCACCCACTTTCCTGTTGCCCATCCCCCAGTGAGAAGGTTATATGTAGATCCCTGAGATCAGTTCCCCTTTTCTACTCCTCCTTCCCTCCTGGTATCACCACTCTCACCATTGGTCCTGAGGGGTTCATCTGTCCTAGATTCCCTGTGTTTCCAGATCCCAACTATACCGCTGTGCATCCTCTGGTCTAACCAGGTTTGCAAGGTAGAATAGGGATCATGAGAGCTGGGGGGGTTGGGGAGAAAGTGTTTAAGAACTAGAGGAAGGTTGTGAGTTACATTATTGCTACACTGAACCCTGAGTGACTCATCTCCTCTCCACTACCCCTCTGCAAGGGATGTCTAAAGATGGGCATTAGGTCCCCATCATGCACTCACCTCATTCACGATGATATGATTTTTCCCCCTGACTTTGTTGCTTGAAACCTGGTCCCCTCGGTCCTTCATAATCACACATGTTAGTATGCTGCTTCCATGTGGGCTTTGTTGCTTCTGGGCTAGATGGCTGCTTGTTTACTTTCAAGCCTTTAAGTCCCCAGATGCTATATCTCTCGATAGCTGGGCACCATCAGCCTTCTTCACCACACTTACTTATGCACGCATTCCTCTTGAGCGTTTATGTGGGGAAGGTGATCACACAATGATGGTTTTTGTTCTTTGGTGTCTGCTACCTGATCCCTTCAGCACCTCGTGTTCACTTAGGCTTGTGTGCTTCTTCTCTGTGGACTTTGGTGCTTCCAAGCTAGATGGCCGCTTGTTTGCCTTCAAGCCTTTAAGACCCCAGACACTATATCTTTTTGATAGCGGGTCACCATCAGCTTTCTTCACCACGTCTGCTGATGCACATGTCTGTCTTCAGCAATCATGTCGGGAAGGTGGGTGTCATGGAATGACCGTTTAGCTGAGCAAGGTGCTTTTGTATTGAGGGAATGCATGCGAGGAGGCCCAATGTCCACCTGCTACCCTACTACTGAAACTATAAATATATGCATATAGGTCTATTTCACCCATAAGCATAAATATATTTACATATGTACATGTCTGTATTTAGGCTTCTATGTATGCCCTTTGCCTCCTACTCCTTTCCTCTATTTCCTTACGATTTTCTCCTGTCCCACTACCATGTTCAGCCTTCTTTCTTGTTTCAGCAATTCCTCTCAGTTACCTTGCCCTTGGTCACTCCATACCAGTCATCCCATTCCCTCCCTCCACTTGTTTTGAACCACTCGTTGTTCCCTTGTCCCTGGGTTGGCCAACAACTCCTCTCTTCCCGTACCTCCCACATCCTCACATCCCTATGGGACCGTTGGTTCCATTATTTTCTTCTCACATTGTTTGTCCAGCCTATATTATCTAGGTGGACCTGCAGATATACTAATATGTGCATAAAAATGCAGATGCCTTTGACAGCACCAACGTGGCACATAAGAACATGGCTTCGATGGCAGGAACACCGACAAGCTAACAAAGAAAGAAGCCACTGACATACAAAATTTAAAAGAATAGGGGGAAAAAAAACAGCAAAAAAAAAAAAAAGAGAGTCTGTTAATAGTTCCAGGTCTGTTTGCTGACCTTTAGGAGTGTTTTCCAGATGAATCTGATGGGGTGCCATGTCCTGGCCCAAAAGTCCATCCTTTATAGTCCCTTGGGACCTCCTTGCTCTGCTTCCACCGCCTCACCATTGCACGCCCCCAGTGTTTTGCCTCAGTGTGGTGGGGTCAGCTCAGTCGCACATCCCCCATTGTGTCTCAGGTGCTGTCCATGTAGGGCCATGGGACAGGGCAGGATGTCGCATCTTGCCGTGGGGCCGGTTGTATGGTTCTCACTGTACAATGGGCCCTTTGAGCCGGGCTATCGTCCTCTGAGCTTGGTGGGCCCAGGTGTACTCCACTCCATTCTTCCTCCTTCCTTTGCTTCAGCTTCCTTCTGGGTGTGGTGTGGCAGGTCAGTTCCTTTCCCACACCATATTGTTTAGTTTTGAAGTACAACACTATAGTAGTCTTGAAGGCCTTTGGTAACAAATTATCACAAACTTTTGGCAGAGACCTGGTGGCAAAGAGGTCAAGTGTTAACTGCCAATCAAAAGGTAGGTGCTATGAACCAAATAGTGGCTTTGTAGGAGAATGATGTGACAGTTTGCTTCCAATGAAATCCAATGGGGACATTTCTACTTGGTTGCTTTAAGTTGGGACTGATTCAATTGAAATGGGATTGGTTTTGACTTAGTGACTCAAAACATAGGCAATTTGTTCTCTTAAAATTTTGGAGCTCCCTAAGTCTTACACCAAGGTATCAGTAGGGCTGATACGTAGAGGAAGACCTTCCATTGCCCCTTCCAGTTTCTGGTGGTTCTGTTGTTCATTGACATGTGTCAGCACCACTCCAATTGCTTCCTCTATTTGCACATCACCTTCTTTTCTCTGTGTCTCTGTGTCTCCTCCTCGTCCTTTAAAGGCATTGGTTATTAGATTTAGGGCCCACTGGTAATCCAGTTCTCTCTATTGCAGTGAGTTTATTAGGCAGTGGTAATCCAAGATGATATCTTAATGTATTACAAGGTGCTTAATTTATTACATCTGCAAAGACCAAATTTTCAGATAAGGAAGATTTCAATAATCTGGGGTGGACATGACTTTTTGAAAGACATAATTCAATTTGCTATAGAACTCTAGAACAGTAAAACAACCAATAAATAACTATTGAATGAATTTTCTCAAAATACAGTAATTTATATTCATTATTCTGAAAATTATACAATTTGGAGAAACTTTTCTGGAGCCTTCTGACTTATTTCAGTCTTGATTTGTTGCCTTCTGTAACAAGTTTTCAACTCTGATACTAATATTTATGGTCACCATCCTCAGAATTTCCATTATTTCTCTCCTTCCTTTTAATTCTTCATCTTTTTATTTCCTTGGTTTGGTGGAGCTTCCTCCCTAAATTCCTGAACAGAAAACGAAGAAAATTAATTTATTTAAAACTTTGAATAAACCATGGTGGTTGACAACATTGCCAAAGAAACAAACTCTTCATTACTAGATTACCAATGAAAAACTCATGGAACATATTACCAAAATCTATTGTTGTAGTTACAAATGTTGGTTTTGAAAATTTTAGAGAGCCTTACAGTTATACTATATTAAATTTTTAGTGCATAAACACATACATATAAAATAGAATTTAATATTATTTAATATCAATGTATAATTTTAAAACAAATAATAAAATTATGTATAAAATATCTTTTCTGAGATTAATAAATGAACTTCTATTAGTATCTTGGAGGGCTTCTGTGCTTTCTTTTCCAAATGCATCATTTTGCCTCCTAAATTTCATGCTAATAGTTCCTTACCATTCTTTGTAGTATGTGTGCATATTTATGCATACATAACATGACTAAACCACAAATATATGCAAATATTATGTTAAAGAGCAAAGAATTGCTAAATGTCAGAGACTTTCATTGTATAAAATATCAAAATACAAAGTTCTTATCTCTTTAAAAAAACAATTTTATTGAAAATTTTATTCTACATGCAACATGTTCCAACATAAAAGTGATATACAAAAAGAGTTGGTATATATTGGATCTCAGAAAACAAAACAGATTGCTGAAAAATGGTGGTGGAAAGGTAGAAAGGAAAAAATAATCCGTGTGATTTTGTGCATTCTACTTTAATGCAAGCAGAGTTAGACACCAGGTTGGGCTGGCACCCCACCCCCACCTCAGGGACCTAGGTAGGACAATAAGGAAGAAATCTTGGAGAACTCTCCACCTGATGGGAACCAGAAAGCTATTGTTGCTTACCATATCTTCATCTAGGCATACATTTGAAGGTGATATTTCTATCTCTCTAACGCTTTCCCAAAGAATTTGGCATTTTAGCGTGCTCAAGGGCACAATTTGTGTTAGTTTTAAAAGTTCTTTGAGTTTTGCAAATCAAAAGAAATCTGAGTGGTCAAGATCCAGGCTCTAGGGTGGATGGGTAATGCTTCCCCATGAAATTCTCTCAGGACTGCAGCCCAGGATCAGTTCTTACTACTCTCAAAAAATTAACAGATGCAGGATTGTGAGGGAAAAGATCCTTTGCCACACTCTCTTGGTCTCTTCCTCATCAACTCAATTTTCTGTAAACTTCTTCATAGTCCTTGGATATAGAAGGATAAGTAAAGAAAAGCATTGGGTTCCATTCTACATGTTCAAGTTTATTCCAAACAAAATTTGTTTAAACATGTGTCTGAGATCAGTAGGTTCTCTCATTAAAATGCCAGACTACATGCCGTAGTCTGCTTAAAGTGAATTTTAAAAAGCGATACTTTCTGTGCCATGCAAAATGGGAGGAAGTAATTTTAAGGACAAAACTAATATCAAATTTTGAGCAAAACTCAAGTGGAATTTCCCACAAATCATTGTAGTCTTGAAACGAGTTTATGCGAAAACTACCTCACATCCAACAACTGTTAGATGGATCAAATTTTTTTTAACATTTTATTAGGGGCTCATACAACTCTTATCACAATCCATATATATACATACATCAATTGTATAAAGCACATCTGTACATTCTTTGCCGTAATCATTTTCTCTTTTTTTCTCCTCTTTTCTTTTTTTTTACATTTTATTAGGGGCTCATACAGCTCTTATCACAATCCATACATATACATACATCAATTATATAAAGCACACCTGCACATTCCCTGCCCCAATCATTTTCAAAGCATTTGCTCTCCACTTAAGCCCTTTGCATCAGGTCCTCTTTTTTTTCCCACTCCCTCCCCGCTCCCCACTCCCTCATGTCCCCTTGGTAATTTATACATTGTTATTTTGTCATATCTTGCCCTATCCTGAGTCTCCCTTCCCCCCCTTCTCTGCCATCCATCTCCCAGGGAGGAGGTCACATGTGGATCCTTGTAATCAGTTCCCCCTTTCCAACCCACTCACCCTCCACTCTCCCAGCATCGCCCCTCAGACCCTTGGTCCTGAAGGTATCATCCACCCTGGATTCCCTGTGTCTCCAGCCCCCATATGTACCAGTGTACAACCTCTGCCCTATCCAGGGATCAAATGTTTTAAGGAAGGTTGGGAAGATCAAAGATATCAATATGAACAAATTAAGAAACTGTGACTGAAGTTCAGAAATGGATGGAAGAATATTATAAAATTACTACTGGTGCGATAGTTAGTGTGATCTCATATCGTTCAGTATCTTCTATACTAAGGGAACATCTTAGGCTCGATGGGTGTCATCAAAAGCATTGCTCAACGCCCCCCAAATGAAAAGCATTTCCCAAAGAGCTGACATTTCATCCTATCACTCTTTAAAGTAAGATCAAAGCTAATGAAGATTATTTTATGAAACTTACTCTAATTTGAGATAAGCAGTGAATTTACCAATATAATCCAGAGAACAAGGTTCAATTGAAACAGTGGCTTCTGAGGGTCAGTTAAAGTCAGCCAGAGAAAGCAGGTCAGAAAGTTAAAGGAACTGGCTTTAGTCACCCCAAAGTCACAACATACTGGTAGGTTGGGTTTTTTTTGTTTGTTTGTTTGTTTCTAAGACAGGGGATATCTCAGGCTTACTATGGAGAAGTTTTAAGAAAACCTAAAACTGCATTGGTGAGAGGAAAAAGGCCAGGAAAGTTTCATCTAGGAATTCTTTTTTGTTTTGTTTTGTTTCTGACAGTGCAATGTATCTGCTCATTCTTGGAGGGTAATGAGGGCTGTCCTATGAGAATTTCATTGGGAAACCTTTTTCAATCCACACTATGGCTATCATCTTGCCCATTCTGACCTTGTTTTGTTCCCTCAACACAAAGAACATTGAAAATAGCATGGTGTATGTACCTTGAGGTGACCAAACTGCCATTTTGACATTTTGTGAACTGAAAGGAACAAAATCTTAGAGCAGGGTTTCACTCACAGCCATTAAGTTGATTGGAACTCAAGGAAACCCTATAGACCTGGAAAGAACTTCCCCTGCAGGTTTCAGGGACTGTAACTGGAGACACATCCTCATCTATGCCATGAAATTTAGAAGACAGATACTTGGCCTACTGACTAGAAGAAATCCATATTTGTGCCCATCCCAAAGGAAGGTGACCAAACAGAATGCTCAAACTATAGAACAATATCACTGATATCACATGCCAGTAAAGTTTTGCTGAAGATCATCCAACAAAGATTGAAGCAGTTGATAGGGAGTTGCCAGAGGTTCCGGCCCTAGTCAGAAGAGGTTGTAGAACAACGGATATTATTGCTGATGCCACATGCATCTTGGCTCAAAGCAGAGAATACCAGAAAGATGTTTACTTATGTTTTATTGACTATGCTAAGACATCAACTGTGTGGATCATAACAAACTATAGATAACGTTGAGAAGAATGGGAATTCCAGAGTACTTCAATGCGCTTGTGTGGCACTTGCACATGGATCAAAATGCAGTTGTGCAAACAGAACAAGGGAATCGTACAGGTTTAAAATCAGGAAATATGTGCATCAGGGTTGTATGCTCTCATCATATTTATTCAATCTGTATGTTGAGCAAATCACCAGAGAAGCTTGATTATATGAAGAAGAATATGACATAATGATTGGAGGAAGGCTTATTAACAGCCTCTGATATACAAAGAACCTAACCTTGCTTGTTGAAAGCGAGGACTTGAAGTGCTTGCTGATAAACATCAAGGATTGCATCCTTCATTATTTGTTACAACTCAATATAAAGAAAGTAAAAATTAACATAAAAAAGAAAATCAAAATGTTCACAACTGAACCAATAGGTAACAATGTGATAAATGAAGAAAAGATTGAAATTGTCAAGGATTTTCATCTAGTTTGAATCCACAATCAATGCTCATGAGATCATGAGCAGTCAAGAGATCAAAAGATGAATTGCATTAGGCAAATCTGCTAAGACGTCTTTAGAATATTGAAAAGAAGGGGTATTATTTTGAGGACTGAGGTGCACCTGGTCCAAACCATGGCAGTTTCTTTCTCTCTTTCTTCCTTCCTTCCTTCCTTCCTTCCTTCTTTCCTTCCTTTCTTTCTTTCATGTTTGAAAATGAATTTGTCATTAAAGATGCCAAGTCCAGTTCAGTTTTATTTTTCCTCCTTTTTCAGCCACACAGACCATTATTTAGATCTGAGTGGTAAGGAATCTGGAGGGTCTTATTTTTATATCATTTTATTGGGAGCTTGTACAACTCTTATCACAAGCCATACATACAACCATAGTGTGAAGCACATTTGTGCATTTGTTGCCTTCATCATTCTCAAAACATTTGCTTTCTATAATTTTTCTCTTTGTGCGTGTGCGTGTTAAACTCTCTATTTTGTTGTTGTTGTTTCCACCACCATGGAATTGTCTCATGTGCATAGCGAAATTGTACATTGAGTAAGGAAGAGTGGAAAAGAATCAATGCTTTTGAGTTAGGATGCTGGTGAAGATTATTGAAAACACCATAGACTGTGGAAAAGACAAAGCAATTTGTCTTAGCAGTATGGCCAGAGTGCTCCTTAGAGGGAAGAGTTGTTCCTGAGAGGAAAGAATGGAAAAATTTTATCTTACATACTTCGGACATATTGTCAGTAGAAACCAGTCCCTGGAGAAGGATATCATGCTAGGTAAAGTGGAGGGCCAGCAAAAAGACAAAGGCCCTCGACAACATGGATTGGCACCATGACAGCAAAATGGTCACCGGCATAGGAAAATTCTGAGGATGCAGGAACTGGCAGTGTTTCATTCTGTTGTGCAGAGGGACGCTGTGGGTCAGAACCAACTCACCAGTGCCTAACAACAACAATAAACCTTTACAGGAGTAGAAAGGCTAGTCTTCTCCCGAGGAAATATTAATAGTTTTGAACTGCTGACCTTGCAGTTGGTAGTGCAACACATACTCTCTACACCACCAGGGCTCCTTTGTGAAGGTTAGAGAGATGGAAACATTGTTTCCACAATTGTATGAAGATGTTCACTTAAAATTGTACATGGGAAACCATGTGAGATAACAACTACATTAGCTATCATATCAATAATATTTTTCCAGGGACTTTATGAAGAATGTGCAAGTATTCCTCAAATGCACACACTTCCATCTTTAAGTTCAATGCTGTATATGATAGGGTAATATCTAAACACATACGAAAAATCCAGGTAATACATCTGGTAATATTCCCAGTCCTGCACCATCCTCACAATTGCTCTTATGTTTAATTCCATTGTTGCGGCCTCTGTGTCGATCCATATTGGTGAGCGTCTTCCTCTTTTTTGCTGCCGCTCTACTTTTCCAAGAATAATGCTCTCCAGGTACTTATCCCCCCTGACAACCTGTCCAAACAACGTGAGACGGAATCTCACCATCCTTGCCTCTAAGGAGCATTTTGACTGTACTTCTTTTAGAGAGAATCATTTGTTCTTCCGGAAGTCCATGGTACTGTCAACATTCTTTGCCAGCACCATAATTCAAATGTCCTGATTCTTTTTTGATCTTCCGTACTCAATGCCAAACTTTAACAAGCAGGTGAAGAAATTAAAATATCATGACTTGGGTCAGGTGCACTTTAATCCTCAGGTAATATCTTATATTTCAATACTTTAAAGAGGTCTTGTGCAGGAGACTTACCCAGTGCAATGTGTCCTTTGATATCTTGACTGCTCTTTCCATGAGCATTGGTTGTGGATCCAAGCAGGACAAAATCCTTGACAATTTCAATTTTCCTGTGTTCATCATGATGTTAACTACTGGACCAGTTGTGAGGATTTTGGTTTTCTTCACATTGACTTGTAAGCCATACTGAAGTCTGTAATCCTTAATCTTCATCAGCAAGTACATCAACACCTCCTCAGTTTCAGCAAGCAAGATTGTGTCATCCGCATATTGTAGGTTGTTAATAAGCCCTCCTCCAATCCCGAAGTGGCGTTCTTCTTCACATAAGCCAGCTTCTGTAATAATTTGCTCAGTATATGAATTAAATAAGTATGGTGAAATGGTACAATCCTAATGCACTCCTTTCCTAGCTTTGAACCATCTAACTTTTTTGTTCTGTTCACACAAGTGCCTCTTAATTCATGGACAAGCTAGTCATTAGCACAACAAAATATTCTGTAATGCCCATTCTGCTCAAGGTTATCCATAATTTGTTATGATTTACACAATCTAATGTGTTGGCATAGTTAATAAAACATAAATAATATCTTTCTGGTATTCTCTGCTTTCAGCCAAGATCCATCTGACATCAATAATGATATCCCTCATTCTCTTCTGAATACATCCTGAATCTCTGGCACCTCCCTGCCAATGTACTTCTACAATCTTTGTTGGGCGATATTCAGCAAAAATTTCACTTGCATGTGCTATTAATGATATTCCAGAATTTGAACACCTGTTGGGTCAGCTATGTTTGGAAAGGGTACAGATAGGGACTTCTTCCAGTCTCCTGGCCAAGTAGATGACTCCTGGCAAATTTCCTGGCATAGATGAGGTAGTGCTTTCAGTTACAGTCTCTGAAACCCTCAGGGGCAGTGAGTGCTTCCAGTGCTTCATCACCTTCTTGAAACGTTTCAATTAGCCTTCCATCAATTCCTGGAGTCTTGTTCTTGGCCAATGCTTTCACTGCAGCTTCAAGTTCTTTTTTCAGTACAATTGGTTCTTGATCATATGCTACCTCTTGAAATGGGTAAGTGCTAACTAATTCTTTTAGGTGCAATGACCCAATATCCTTTTAATCTTATTTTGACACATCCTGCAGCATTCAATATTTTCACCATAGAATCTTTTTCTGCTGTTGTTGTTTTTAATCATTAGGGGCTCATACAACTCTTATCACAATCCATACATACATCAATTGTGTAAAGCACATTCTCTCTACTTAAGCCCCTGGCATCAGCTCCTCATTTTGCCCTCCTTCCTGGCTCCCCCCCCTCATAAACCCTTCATAATTTATAAATTATTATTGTCATATCTTTCCCTGTCCAACATTACCCACTTTTCTGTTGTTCATCCTCCCCAGGGAGGAGGTCACATGTAGATCCTTGTAATCAGTTCCCCGTTTCCAAACCACCCTTCCTCTACCCTCCCATTATCGCCACTCACACCACTGGTCCTGAAGGGATCATCTGCTCTGGATTCCCTGTGTTTCCAATTCCTATCTCTACTAGTGTACATCCTCTGGTCTAGCCAGACTTGCAAGGTAGAATTGGGATCATGATAGTTGGGGAGGGGCGGAAGCATTTAGGAACTAGAGGAAAGTTGTATTTTTCATCGTTGCTACCTCACACCCTGACTGGCTCATCTCCTCCCAGAGATCCTTCTGTATAGGATGTCCAGTTGCCTACAAATGGGCTTTGGGTCTCCACTCCGCACTCCCCACCTCATTCACTATAATAAGATTTTTTGTTCTGATGCTACCTGATATCTGATCCCTTTGGCACCTCATGATTTCACAGGCTGGTGTGCTTCTTCCATGTGCACTTTGTTGTTTCTGAGCTAGATGGCCGCTTGTTTACCTTCAAGCCTTTAATACTCCAGACGCTACATCTTTGGAGAGCTGGGTACCATCAGCTTTCTTCACCACATTTGCTTATGAATGCATTTGTCTTTAGCGATCGTATCATGGAGGTGAACACACAATGATATGATTTTTTGTTCTTTGATGCCTGATAACTGATCCCTTTGGCACCTCATGATCACAAAGGTTGGTGTGCTTCGTCCATGTGGGCTTTGTTGCTTCTGAGCTAGATGGCCACTTGCTTACCTTCAAGCCTTTAAGACCCCAGACGCTATACCTTTTGATATCCAGGCACCATCAACTTTCTTCACCACATTAACTTATGCACCCACTTTGTCTTCAGCGGTTGTGTTGGGAAGGTGAGGATCATAGAATGCCAATTTAATAGCAGAAAGTATTCTTGCATTGCGGGTGTACTTGAGTAGAGCCCCAATGCCCTTCTGTTATCTTAATACAAAACCTATAAATATATGCACATAGATCTATTTCCCCATGCTCATATATAAATATATTTGCATATGTGCATGCCTTTATCTAGACCTCTATAAATTCGCTTTGCTTCCCAGTTCTTTCCTCTATTTTCTTTCCTCCTGTTTCTCTATCAGATCAGTCCCCACCTAGGTTTCAGCAATTCCTCTTGGTTGCATTACCCTTGATTATGCCCCACCATCCTTCCCACACCCTCCTCACCCCTGATTTCAGGCACTTGTTGTTTCTTTGTCCCTGGGTTTGTTAACATCACTACCTTTCCCCCCACCTACCACTCTCCTATGTCACCCTGGAACTTTTTGTCCATTGTTTTCTCCTCCAGATTATTCATCCAGCCTATCTTATTTAGACAGAGCTGTGGAGATAAAAACAAGACAGAGTAAAACCAGACAACAATATACAACAACAAATCAATGACAAATTAACTAAACAAAACACAACAAGAAAGATAAGCTTGTAGTTAGTTCAAGGATTGTTTGTTGGCCTTTAGGAGTGTTTTCCAGTCCAGTTTGTTGGGGCACCATATCCAGGCCCCAAAATCCACCTTCAGCATTCCCTGGGGACCTTGCCACTCTGTTCCCTTGCTGTTCTGATGCACTCCCTTAATGTTTACCTCGGTGTGGCAGGATCAGATTGGGTGCAATTCCCACACTGTGTTTCCGGTGTTGTCCCCTGTAGGGCTATGGGTCAGTGAGGGGCATCACGTGTCATAGTGAGGCCAGCCATGTGGTCCTCTCTGTGGTCTGGTTGCTCTAATTGGGAACATCGTCCTCATGGCCTGGTGGGCCAGGATGTGCTCCACTCTGTCCTCCTCCCTCTGTATCTGCTCCCGTTTGCTCTGATCAGATATGTGCCCATAGAATCTTTTAATCTGGTTACTCAACGCTTGAATTTTTCTTACATTCTTTGAGTTTATGATATGCTAAGCATATTCTTCCCTTTTGGTTTTGTAATGCTAGGTCTTTGTACATTCCATTATAATAGTTATTTTTGCCTTCATAAGCTGCCTTTTGAAAATTTCTGCGCAGGTCTTTGATGTCATCATTTCTTCCATTTTCTTTAGCTACTCTATAATTTAGAGTAAGTGTCAGAGACTCTTGTGACATACACTTTTATCTTTTCTTTTTTTGTCTTTAATAACTTTCTGCTGTCTTCTTGTATGATGTTATCACCCAGCTCATCAGGTCTTATGTCATTAATGTTCAATGAGTCAAATCTGTTCTTGGGATGTTCTCAAAATTCAGGTGGGGTAGACTCTAGGTTGTATTTCGGATCACATGGACTTGCTTTCAATTTTCCTCAGGTTAAATCTACACTTACATATGAGCAATGAATGGTCTGTTTAACAATGGTCCCCTGGCCTGGTTTTAGCTGCTGAGAACAGCTTCTCCATTGTCTGCCCCACCCCACTCTGATTTAGTCAATTTGATTTCTTTGTATTCCATCTGTAGTTACTTTTTTATTGGAGAAAAGAACAATTTGTGATGTAGAAATCACTGGCCATGCAATTATCATGTGATCTCCAGGTTCATTTCTATTATCAAGACCATATTTCCCACCTACTATTCTTTCCTTTTTGTGTCCTATTTTTGCATTCCAATTGCTAACAATTGCCAATGCATTTTGATTGTATATTTGGTCAATTTCAGACTAGAGAAATTGGTAGAGGTGCATAACATTAAATAATAATTTTATTGATTGGATTTCTTTGTGTGCAGAAACATATAATACTACCACAGAAAGCATTGTACTTCAAGATAGAGCTTTTGTACAATTTGTATCACAATCATTTTTTAAACATGTTTTTCTATATGGACTCCTTGACATAGTCAAAAGTCTCCCTTTACCCCCACCCCTTTACCCCCGCCCCCCTCCCTGTCAAAAACTTTATTCTACTTGCTGTCCCTATAGGTTCATCAATCCTGGTTTTTGTTTGGGCTGTGTCTGGACTGTGCAGCCACTTTCCCCAGCACTCCCAAAAGATAGCCTGCAGGACTGTTCAGCCCCTTCCCCCATATCTCAAGGCCAGAGCTGGACTGTGTAGTCCCTGCCTCCAGCATTCTAAAGAGCTTATCTCTCTGGGACAGGTCTGTACAGCCTGTTCCCTCGGCATTATTCAAAGACCATATCCTGACTCAGACCCTGCAACTACAGTATCAGAAAGCTTCCTTCCCCTTATCAATATATACATCCTTGACTCAAGCCCTGTATATGTCCCACTGCCTAACTGCCAGGCGTGATTTCCCTGACCTAACTCATTGGGTCACAGAACTCCCTGGGAGCTCAAGATGCTCCTGTCCCTTTCTCTGCTCTCCCCTCCCTCCGGGGAGTTCTTTCCCTCAATAAAATCTTGTGTTTGAAACTCTTGTGGATCCAGTGGTGGTGGAAGCATCTCAGAGTTGGCATTGGTCTCCATATGTCTCCTCCAACTCCAGGGCCCTGCCTCCAAGTGGCTTGTCAACAGAAATGTCTTTCAGGGAGAGTGGGTGTCCTGCCTCCAGGCACACTCAGGAGAAGGCCATGCCCACACCAAAACCTCGTTCACTATGACCTGATTGACAGGTTAGACTCCACCCCTTTTCTCAAGTCGACAGTAGATTATGTAACTGCCACAGACATCATGCTTGGTAAGTGGAGGGGGTCGCAAACAAGGGAAAGGCTCACAATGAGAGGGATAGACATAGGCTTTGCAATGAAGGTTCAAGTGTGGTATTGATGCAGAATCTTTGCTGTCTATAGGGTCACTATGAGTAGGAAACAACCTGACAGCACCTAACAACACAAAACACACATAGACATACATTCCTAAAATTATTTGTTTGCTTTTCTTTGGTCTTTGGGATTTCTTGTGATACTTGAACATTACATTTTTAATTGAACATTAATTACTTTGTTAGGATTTATTGATACTGCTATATGGAATTCTAGAAGCTTTTTAAAATTTTAACTTTTATTTCATGGTATAGATGAATATACCACACTTTATGTATGTATTCTGGTGTTGATGAGAATTTATATAAACAATGTAATCATGAATTGGTTGGACACATTCCTTGGGCACATGACTTTACAATGGGGATTTTTAAATGGCTGTAACAATTTTTACATCTACATAATAAGTATATTTTATATATAAGATTATTCTTTTAAAACCCTATAGATTGACACCAGAGACATTGTGAAAAAAAATTGTAATCAGTGATTGCAAAATTATATATAAATGTGTATTCACTTACAAGTTGGGCTGCGATCCTCAAAATGTGCAGTTTGAAACCACCAGCCACCTCACTGGGAGAAAGAAGGAGCCTCCTGCTCGCATAGAGAGTTACAGTCTCGGAATCTGCAGGGGCAATTTCTATTCTGTCCTATATGGTCGTCTTAAGTCAGAACTGACCAGAAGTCAGTGATTTTGGTGGGGCAGGGATGGGTGTTGGTGTTATTTACTATCATTTTACCAATACCTAATAGAGTAGAACATAATTTAAAATATTTATTAGCATCACATTTTCTTTTCTGAAAGCCTGTCAAAGTATTTTTGTCCACTTTTCGGTTGCATTATTTCTCTATGTAAGATTCATGTTTTAGAACTGATTTTATTTTATGGTCACCTGGTTTTGTGAGTACTAGGAGTGGTACATGTTTTTTCCTGGCATAAGGCAGGTCTCCAGAGGAGACAAATTAATTTTCTCCCATCAGGAGTACACACATGGGATTACTATTTAAAATTTTGACCTAGCTGGTGGGATAAAATGCTATTACAATTCAGTTTTAGTTTATATTTCTCTTATTGCAAATTATGCTGGGGATTATTTCATATGTAAAGTAGTTTCTCTCCTAGGAAATGCTTCATCATGTCTTGCATCCACTTTCCTATTGAACTCATTCTCTTCACTATAAACTTCTAGTTGTTACTATTTAGTCTGCCTTAACTTATTTTTTATTTATTGTATTGATAAATATGGGTTACAAATACTTGGTTCACAAACAGACTCAAACGTGTAATGGCTCCACCTTTATAAAACTTTACACCTAACTCTTCAACATATTGGACAAGTATTAACATCAGAGTCATTTGGGAGTTTAGGTCAATGGAGGATGTCTTATCTTCAATAAGTACCTTTCACATCCATCTTGATATCAATACTAATTCTGCTGGCTGGAAAAAAAAAAACCCCAGCAAGGTGGGATTCCTATGCAAGGTTTCCTCTGGCTATGCTACATATTGCTGTTGCTCACATTTCACAGCCCCTTCAACTGCAAGGACACTGGGAAATAGGTTAGAGGCATACTAGGGGATACCTGCTCCCCAAAATGGAAAGTCTTTTTCCCCAAAGCTATGCATTTAAATTTTTTTCACAAACAACCTTATCACATTCAAAGTACTCTCCATTACACTTAATACATTTGTCGAATCTGTGATTCCATTCTTGGAAACATTTTCAAATTTCATCTGTTTGGATGGCTGACAGCACCTCCCTCATTTTTTTAATTCAGTTCTTCTATGTGGTCAAATCACTGTCCTTTTATGTCACTCTTTATTCATGGAAACAAAAAGAAGTGTCACAGAGCGAGGTCAGGTGAGTCAGGTGTGTAGGGTATGAGAGGCATGTTATTTTTGCCCCAAACTGGGGCACTGAGATGGGTGCATGAGCAGGTGCATTGTCGTGGTGGCAAAACCAGTGCCCCATCTTCTACAAATCAGGCCTTTTTTTTAAATCTCACACTGTTATGCAATCTTTTCAGAATCACTAAGTAGAAAGCTTGATTAACAGTATGACCTGGTGTAACAAAAACCAAATGAGCATCATTTTTAGGGGGTACCCCCTCATATATCCAGAAAGACAAGAAGCTAAGGGCCATGGTCAGAGAAAATTTTCTGTACATTAAACATCCATGCAAACGCTTCTCACCCACACAACACATGCTCCCTTTTAAGAGACAAACTAAAGTCACTGCATCCAATTAAGAATCCAGACTCTATTGGTCCCATATGTTATGAACTAAAAAGCAGAAACAAAAACCCAAGCAGCCATTTGCCCTTTGTAATCCAATATATAATGCGATAGCAGAAACATAAACATGGAAATAGAAACTGCTATTCAGATAAAGGAAAAATGCAAGGTTTCTTTTAATCATGGCACTGTTGGGAAAGTACAGTAACGATAGGTACAGATCAAGAGAGAACGGCTGTGGGGATGTTAAAGGTCTTATGATACTAACAGTTCTCTGCAGGGTCACTCGGGAGGTTTCATGTGAAGATAGGGTAACAGCAATGCAGGATTGTAGACAAGGGTTTGTGTATGGCAAGCAGGGGAGGGCTAGCTAGGTTTCTTGTGTTTCCTGGGGATTTGTTATTTTGAGTAATTCTCTAAATTTCAAGGCATAGAATCATAGGCATAATTGTGCACCCGAGGTAATTAGGGCACATGTAGATCGAGGACTGCAGCCTTCAGTATGGATTAAAACTCAATGTAAAGAAGACCAAAATCCGCACAACTGGACCAGGAGGTAGTATCATAATAAATGTAGAAAAACATTAACGTTTTCAAGGATTTCATCTTGCTTGGATCCACAATCAATGCTCATGGAAGCAGCAGTCAAGAGATCAAAAGATGTGTTACATCAGGTAAAGCTGCCTAAGATCTCAAGAATATTGAAAGCAAGGATGTTTCTTTGAGGACTAAGGTATGCGTGACCTAAGCAATGATATTTTCAATCATCTGATATGCATATGAAAGTTGGACATTTAATAAGGAAGATAAAAAAAAGATTGAATTTTAACTGGTGAATATTGAAAAGTACCACGCACTGCCAAGAGAACAAGCAAATATGTCTCAAAGGAAGTACAGCAAGAATGTTCCTTAAAGTCAAGGATGGTGAGATTTTGTCTCCAGTTCTTTGAACATGTAGTTAGGAGAGACTAGTCCCTGGAGAAGAACATCATCTTGATAAAAAGGAGTGGTAGCAAAAAAAGAGGAAGAACCTCGATAAGATGGATTGGCACAGTGGTTTCAACAATGTATTCAAATTTAAGGACAATTGTGAGGCTGATGCAGGATGTATCTGCTTAAGACAGGGTTGCTATGAGTTGGAACCTGCTCCATGGTATCTGACAGCAATGACAGCAATGAAGCTGCACACTTTTCCAAAACCCACTTAAAATTGGTAAAGGTTAGGAGACTGAGGGTTGTTTAATTTTTGAGTATTTTAATTTATGTTGTTGGGTAAGCAAAGAAGCTGAAGAAAACTTAAGAGCTATGTCTGATGCTATGAAGAGGAACTATATTAGAATAATTGGCTTACCAGAAGAAGGGACAACAAAGAAGTCATCTGCAACAATAGTAAGATAATTCTTGGAGGAAATCTTCCCCAGCACAGTGAATGAAAACCAGTCAACCATTCAGGAGGCTGAAAGAACACCAGCTAGACTAAAAACCAAGAAGTCGCCAAAGCACATAATAGTTAAACTATCCAACTTGGGATGAAAAAGAAAAAAAATCATGGGAGCAGCTAGGGAAAAACAAGCAATTACATATAAAGATTCACAAATAACAATATGCTGAGACCTATCAGCAGAAACTATGAAGAAGAGAGAGAGTGCAGAAACATATTCCACAAATTGAAGGAAAACAACACAAATTCAAGAATACTCTACCCAGTCAAATTATCGATCAAGATAGATGGAGTAGTAAGAGTCTTTCCAGACAAGGAAAATCTCAAAGAATACGTTAGAAAAGAGCCAGCCCTACAAAATATCCTTGCCACCGTATGGGTAGAAGAAAAACACTTCAAGCATAAATAAGAGACCACCATGTAGAACAATTTCACCCAGAGGGCAACAAAGAGAAAACAGACCCCAAAATACCATTGGCTTATGGATGGAAAGATGTCAAGAATGATACACACAAACACAGATGCACAACACACTAGTAAGAAAGGAAGGTAGGAAAACACCAAACACAAAAGGTATAAGATGACATTACAGAGTCCGCAGATGGAGATAATAACCCTGAATATCAATGGCCTGAACTCAGGTACTAAAAGGCTGAGGCTAGCAGAATGGGTTAAAAAAACACAATCCATCAATCTGCTGCCTACAGGAGACACATCTCAACGCTACAGACAAAAATAGGCTGAGAATCAAAGCCCACAGAAAGGCATACCAAGCAAACAGAAATTCAAGAAAAGCAGGGGTTTCAATAGTAATCTCGGGTAAAATTGACCTCAAAGTGCAAACCATAAAAAGAGATAAGAAGGGACACTATATAATGCTCAAGGAAACGGTAGACAAAGAACCACTAAGTGTTTTAAACATATATTCCCGAAGGAGAGACCCACTGAATAAGTCAACCAAACACTCCAAAAGATGAAAAATGAAATCACAGCCTCAACAATTATAGTGGGTAACTTTAATACACTGCTCTCTGAGAAAGATAGATCACAGGGGAAAAAAACTCAACAAGGAGGCTATAGATCTAAATACTACAGTCAGACAATTTAAACTGATAGCTATTGACAGAGTTTTTCATCAAAATACAAAAAAGTTCACATTTTTTTCAAGCCCGCATGGTACATATTCAGAGATAGACCACATGCTGGGGCATGAGGCGAATCTACATAAATTTAAGAACATTGTTATATGACAGATCTCTCTCTGTCTCTGACTACGGTGTAATAAGGTTGGAAATTAAAAGGAAGATGAAGAAAACAAGTGCAAACAATTGGAGGATGAATAACTATTTCAAAAGGAGTATGTACTGGCACAGATCAGAAATGAAATTAGGAAATTTCTAGAAAACAATGAGAATGAGAACATGACATAGCAAAATGTATGGGACACAGCAAAGGCAGTTATCAGAGGAAGTTTCATAGCAATACATGCACACATGAAAAAGGAAAAGAGACTCATAATTGATATCCTGGCATAAAATTTACAACTAGAGCAGAGTCAGCAGGACAATCCCACTAATAGCAAAATAAATGAAATAATAAAACTCAGGTCTGAGATGCAGGATAGGGAAAATAAGAAAACTATGGGAAAACATTAATGCTGTTAAAAGTTGGTTCTTTGAAAGGGTAAACAGAATTGACAGGCTGCTGGCAAACCTAACGAAAGATAGGAAGGAACAAATTTCAATAGCAAGAATGAGGGATGAAAGAGCTGACATTACAACAGACCCTAATGAAATCAAAAGGATAATTATACAGCACTATGAAGGATTGTACTCCAATGAATTCAACAACTTGGAAGACATAGAAAAATTCTTGGAAATACAATCCCTCCCTAGACTATCCCAAAGGACATCAAGAGTCTCCACAGACCCATAGCAATAGAAGAAATAAGCAAGGTAATCAAGGGATTACCAACAAAAAAATTTCCCTGGACCAGATGGCTTCACAGGAGAATTCTACCAAGCATTTATGGAAGAACGAACACCAATCCTACACAAACTCTTCCAGAACATAGAAAAAGATGGCAAACTCCCGAACTCCTTCTATGAACCTAGTATAACTGATACTAAAACCGGGAAAGACTCCTACAAGAATTGAGAACTACAGACCAATATCCCTAACGAACATTGATGCAAATATCCTTAACAAAACACTGGCCAATCGAATACAAAAGTATATTAAACAAATAATTCACCATGACCAAGTGGGATTCATACCAGGGATGCAGGGATGGTTCAACATACGAAAGAGCAAGTATCATTCACCACATTGACATGAAAAAGTATAAGAACCACATGATAATACCGTTTGATGTAGAAAAAGCATTTGACAACATCCAACAGCAATTCCTGTTTAATACACTTGAGAAGATAGGAAAGGAAGTAAAATTCCTCAAGATAGTACAAGATATATGAAAAACCAACAGCTAACATGGTAGTCAATGGAGAAAAGACTAACACAATCCCATTGAAAAAGTGGTACAGACAAGGATGCCCCAGGCCCCACTCTTATTTAACATCGTACTGGAGGTTTTAGCTGTAAGCATAAAGGCAAAGAGAAGACATCAAAAGTATTCATCTGGGGAAGGAAGAGATGAAACTATCATTATATGCAGATGATATGGTATTTTATATATATATGAAAATCCCAAAAGCTCCACAAGGGGAGTACTGGAAGCAATAGAGGTGTTTGCAGAGTGGCATGATACAAGAATCAACAAACAGAAGTCCATTGGACTACTATACACATCGGATAAGACCACAGAAGAGGAGATCAAAAAGGTGATATCCTTCACAATAGCCAAATACAAATAGAAATATCTAGGGATATACCTGACTAAAATAAGAAAAGATTTATTTGAGGAAAACTAGAGAATACTATGACAAGAAACCAAGAGAGACCTCAACAAATGGAAGAATATCCTATACTCAATATAGTAAAGATGCCAGTTCTGCCGAAGGCACTATATAACTTTAATGCAATCCTCATACAATTACCTTCATCTTTCTTCAAAGAAATGGAATAACTGATTACCAACTTCAAATGGAGAGGGGAGATGCCAAGAATTAGCAGAGAACTCCTCAAGAAGAAGGACACAGTGGGAGGGCTTGCTTTACCTGACTTTAGCACATATTATACAGCCACAGTAGTCAAAACTGCATGGTATTGGTACAATGACAGATACTCAGACCAATGAAAAAGAACTGAAAACCCAGAAATAAAATCATCAGCATACAGACAACTGATCTTTGAGAAGGTCCAAAATATATCCAAGGGAAAGCAGATGCCCTCTTTAACAAGTGGTGCTGGAAAAAAATGGATATTTACCTGCAGAAAAATGAAGCAAGACCCTTATCTCACTCCATGCAGAAGAATAAACTCAAGGTGGATCACACACCTTGAAGTTAACCCCCAAACTATTAAGGCCATCAGTGAGGGAATTGGGACCAACTTGAGAACTTTGGCACAGGGAATACAGAGGCTATCAGAAATAGTGAAGGACACACACACAGAAGAGGCACAAATTGAGAAATGATATATACTGAAGATAAAACACCGTGTACATCGAAAGGATGCACCAAGAGAGTAATAAGAGAGTCTACAGACAGGGAAAACATCTTTAGCAATGACACATCAGACAAAGGCCTTATTACTAAAATCTACAATACTCTGTTAGCTTCCAAAAAGGAAAAAAAAAACTAATTGCCGAATGAGGAGGTGGGCAAAGGACCTGAACAGAAGTTTCACAGGGGCAGAAATCCAAATGGCCAATAAACATATGAGGAAATGCTCCTGATCTTTAGTCATAAGAGAAATGCTAACTAAAACAACGAGGTACCATCGAACACACTCAAACGTAGCTCAATTCAAAAAATCAGAAAGCAACCAATGTTGGAGGGGGTGTGAGGAGACAAGAACTCTCAGCCACTGCTGGTGGACCTGTAAGTATGTACAGTCACCATGGAAATAGAGTTACCGTACAACCCAGCAATTCTCCTACTGGGCCTATACCCAGAAGAGGCAATAAACCATGCCCAGACATCTGTGCTCCAATGTTCATTGTGGCATAGCTCCCAATTGCAAGGAGTTGGAAACAACCCAAATTTCCATAAACTTATGAGTGCATTAAAAAACTGTGGTACATACATACAATGGAATACTGCGCATCACTAAAAAGCAGTGATGAATGTATGAAGCACATTGCTGCATGGGAAGAACTGGAGGAATTCATGCTAAGCAAAGTAAGCCAAGCACAAAAGGACAAGTACAATATGAGTCTGCTGAGGTACGTTTTAAGAAAAAATGCAAAAGGGGCATGGGCAAAAAGCTACAGTATACAAACATTCCTGGGGTGAAGACCAGGTAGTATGGCAGGGACCAGACCAAATCCAGGGGCACATATGGTAGCCAAATAAAAAGGAGGGGGTAAAGGATAAAAAGAATAAAGAAATGGGTAGCAGGGAAACAGGGCAATAACCTGCCCAAGGGGAGGGAAATTTTTGTATCTCCACAGGGAAAGAGGAACCAGACTTCAACGCGGTGCTCCAAGATGTGAATGCAACATGCCGCATGGAGTAGGGAACCAATGGAGCGCTCTGAGGGCTGGGCCCAATCCCAACTATGTGGACACCTGCCCTTCACCCCAGAAGAATTTATTTCAGAGGACAGCACTGAATCGGCAGCTCCAGGAGAGGGACGTGTCTGATCAGAGCACATGGGAGCAAATGAAGGGGGAGGAATAGAGATTGGAGCACATCCTGGCCCACCAAGCCTTGAGGATGATATTCCCACTCAGAGCAGCAAATCCACAGGGAAGACCACATGGCTGGTCCAACTATGAAACACAATATCCCTCACTGACCCATAGCCTTACAGGGGACAACACTGGAGACACAGTGAGGGAATTCCACCCGATCTGGTCCCACCACACTGAAGCAAAACACTAAGGGTGTGGAATAGAGCAGCAAGGGGAACAGAGCAACTAAGTCTCCAGGGAATACAAAAAATGAACTTTGGGGTCAGGGCTTGGCGTCCCAACAGACTGGACTGCAAAACACCCTTAAAGGCCAACAAACAGTCCTTGAACTTTTCTTTCTTGTGTTTTGTTTTGGTTTTTTTGGCCATTGTCTTGTTTTATTTTGTTGCTTGGTTTTGCTCTATCTTTTTTTGTTGTTGCATGTTATTATCTCCACAGGTCTGTCTAATAAAATAGGCTGGATGAACAATGTGGAGGAGAAAACAACAGGACCCGGGGTGTGGGATTATAAAGAGAATTTCCCTAGATTTGTCTCCCCCAAAGACATGCCAAATATTAGGGACTTCTGTTAGTTTATTGGGGGAGGTCAGATACTTAGAGACCTCCTCCCTGAAGGCAGTCAGTCACCAGACAACAGTAGGCCCTGCTCCTTGCTGCTAAGGACAATGGGCTACTACCTAAAGGCTTGCAGTCATTCATTTGGTTCCTGTAGGTGGAGTTCACACCCTACTGATAATGGTCTCTATAGTTGAGCCAGGGAATAGATCAAACCAGCTAATTGAAATCCAAAGCTAGGTTGCTATTCTGAATCTAGGATCCACCCTTCTTGTCACATGTATACCCCAATCCCTGCTCTTCCTAGTGAGTGTACATCCCTAAATTGTCCCTCTCATTGCTGTATAACCTATAGTGCAACCACTTCCTGTGACATCTGTAACTAGTGAGTTTTCACGCCCCCCCCCCTAGATATATAGGCCTGGGTTAGCAATAAAGAGCTCTCTCTCAGGCTCCCCTCTTGGCCTTTCCTCTCCCATCCTCTTTCCCTTGTTCCCTTCCCCCTCTCTCCACGTGGACCATCAAGCGGGGTTGAGGTGAGCATGCTACCATGAAATGTGTCTGACTCCATTATTTCTATCTTTCTTCTATCTCTCATGCTCTCAATGACCTTAACATAATATTTATATATCTCAACCATACAATTTTGCCTATCAAACCTGTGATTAGTGGTAGGTGGGGTTGGCCCCAATTCCAGTCACACTGGGGGGACAAGGGAGAGAGGGAGGTGGGGGTAAAGGTATGGTGTTAATAAACCCAGGGACAAGGGAACAAGTGATCCAAATCGGTGGTGAGGAGGGTGTAGGAGGCATGGTAGGGCATGACCAAGGGTATTGTAACCGAGAGGAATTACTGAAACCGTAGTGAAGGCTGAACATGATAGTGGGACAAGAGGGAAGTAAAAGGAAATAGAGGAAAGAGCTAGGAGGCAAAGGGCATTTATAGAGGTCTAAATAAAGGCTTGTACATATGTAAATATATTTACATAGAAATAGATCTATGTGCATATATTGATAGGTTTAGTATTAAGGTAGCAGATGGACATTGGGCCTCGACTCAAGTACTACCTCAATGCAAGAATACTTTGTTCTATTAAACTGACATTCCGTGATGGCATCTTCTCGATACAATCGCTGAAGACAAAGTGGGTGAATAGGTAAATGTGGCGAAGAAAGCTGATAGTACCCAGCTTTCAAAAGATATAGGGCTGGGATCTTAAAGGCTTGAATGAAAACAAGCACCCATCTAATTCAGAAGCAACAAAGCCAACATGGAAGAAGCACACCAGCCTGCGTGATCACGAGGTGTTGAATGGATCAGGTATCAGGCAGCATCAGAAAAAAAATTCATGTCATTGTGAATGAGGGGGAGTGCGAAGTGGAGACATAAAACCCATCAGTAGGCAATTGCACAGCCCCTTTCTGAAGAGTAGCGGGGAGATGAGCCAGTCAGGGTGCAGTGTAGCAATGATGAAACATACAACTTTCCTCTAGTTCCTAAATGCTTCTCCCCTCTCCCCTACTATCATGATCCCAATTCTATCTTGCAAGTCTGGATAGAGCAGAGGATATACACTGGTACAGATAGGAACTGGAAACACAGGGAATCCAGAACAGATGATCCCTTCAGGCCCAGTAGTGACAGTGGCAATACCGGGAGGGTAAAAGGAGGGTGGTGTGGAAAGGGGGAACCGATTACAAGAATCTATATATAACCTCCTCCCTGGGGGACAGACAACAGAAAAGTGGGCGAAGGGAGACTTCGGGCAGTGTAAGATATGACAAATAATAATTTACAAATTATCAAGGGTTCATGTGATGGGGGGATTGGGGAGGGAGGGAAAAAATGAGGAGCTGATGCCAGGGGTTTAAGTGGAGAGCAAATGTTTTGAGAATGATGAGGGCAATGAATGCAGAAATGTGCTTAACACAATTGATATATGTATGGATTGTGATAAGAGTTGTATGAGCCCCTAATAAAATTATTTTTAAAAAGGAAATTGGACAGAAGACATGATGAAGTATTTCAAAGGAGAGAAACTACTTTTCTTTTTTTTTTTGAGAAACTACTTTTCATATGAAAGAATGTCCAGCATAATTAGCAATAAGAGAAATATAAACTAAAACTGAATTGTAATAGCACTTTATTCCCATCAGGTGGTCAAAATTTTAAATAGCAATACTTTCATATGTGGCCATTATTTTGAAAAACACGACTGCTTGTGCACTCCTGGTAGGAGAACATTAATTTGTCTAATCTGGAAACACGTCCTAAGCCAGGAGAAAACATGTACCACTCCTACTACTCACAAAACCAGGTGGCCATGAAATAAAATTAGCTCTAAAACATGAAACTTACAAAGAGAAAGAATGCATCCAAAAAGTGGACAAAAATACTTCACCAGGCATTTCAGAAGAGGCAATATGATGTCAATAAATATTTTAAATTATTAGTTTTTGGTAAAATGATAGTAAATAATTCCAACACCTGTCCCTACACCCCCCAAATCACTTCTGACTTAAGACGATCTTGTAGGACAGCATAGAAACTGCCCCTGTGGGTTCTGAGACTGTAACTCTCTATGGGAGCAGGGGTGCCTGGTGGTTTCAAACTGCACATCTTGAGGGTTACAACCCAACTTGTAAGTGAATAACACATTTATATACAACTTTGCAATCACTGATTAGAATTCTTTTTCACAATGCCTCTGTTTATAGATGTCTAGGGTATAAAAAATAATCTTATATATAAATTATACTTATTTTGTAGAAGTGAAAAATGATACAGCCACTTTAGAGATCACCATTGTAAGTCAAAAGTATGCACAACCTGAGATTAGGATGACAGTTCATAAGTGCTCAGGGTCAACAAATGTAAAGTGGGACAGGCCTGGGAAAGATCAGAGTGTATGGCCACCTCCTTATGACCACTATTTTCACTTGAGAATCATTATCTGGGGAAACTTTTACATGTGCCCAAGGAATGGGTCCAACCAATTCATGATTACTTTGTTTATACAAATTCTCATCAACATCAGAATACACACATAAAGTGTGGTATATTCCTCTATACAGTGAAACAAAAGTTAAAATAAAAAATAAAACTTCTAGAATTCCATATATCGGTATTGATAAATCCTAACAATGTAATGTTCAATTAAAAAAACTGTAATGTTTAGTCTCACAAGCAATTCAGAAGACCAAAGAAAAGCAAACACATACTTTTAGGAATGTATATGCATGTGTTATTTGTGTTGTTAGGTGCTGTCAGGTTGGTTATTACTCATCGTGACCCTATATACCACAACAGCTTCTGCACCAATCTCACACTGAGGCCATTGTTGCAACCACTATGTCAACCCCTCTCATTGTGAGCCTTTCTCTTGTTTGTGACCCCCTCCACTTTACCAAGCATGATGTCTGTGGCAGTTACATAATCTACTGTCAACTTGAGGGAAAGAGTGGAGTCTAATCTGTAAATCAGGTCATAGTCAATGAGGTCTTGTGTGGGCATGGCGTTTGCCTGAGTATTTCTGGATATGGGACACCCACTCTCCCTGGGAGACATTCCTGTTGACAAGCCACATGGAGCTACTCTGATGAAAACAGCACCCTGGAGTTGAAGGAATCAATGCTAGCTCTGAGATGCTTCCACCACCACTGGATCCACAAGACTTTCCACCCACTGCCTTGTGATCCTCCAGCATTCGACATCATTGCATGTGCTGTGTGAGTCTGAAGAGGAATTTATACACTGATATCGGACATATGGGTTAATATCGGGCTTATGGACTTGATCTTGTCCGGGCAGAGATGTTTTCTATGAATTTGCTTCTGTAGTCAACCCAGACTAACACAATGTCCTTCTCCAAGGACCAGTCTCTCCCAATAGCATGTCTATCCTGATAAATGCATGCCTAGAATAGGAAAATATCTTTCCCTCCCTCCCCCACAAAATATGGATCGCTTCGAGTTGGTTGGTCAGGTAGCTGTGTTACAAATTTCTAGTCATAGAAGAATGAGCACTGCAGTGCTTAAGCAGCTGCTGAAACATTTTAATTGGTATTCCCTCAATTTCTGGAGCCTTATGTTTTTGCTAATGCCTTCAGTGCTGCTTAGACTCCTTCCTTAGTACAATCAGTTCTTGATATTTCTGAAATAGTTGAACATTGACCACTTCTTCGTAGTTGAATGACTTTGTCTTTCCCTCATCTTCTTTTGAAACTTCCTGCACCATTCAATATTTTCCCCATAGACACCTTCAACATTTTGATTTGAGGATCCAATATTTTTTTCAATTATTTCATCTTGTTATATGCTGAACATTTTCTTCCTGGTTTGGTCTTTTATCTCCATGTATTTGTGCATTTCATTATATTTTATGTTGTCTTCTGGGGTTGCCTTTTGACATTTTCCATTCACCTCTTTTATTTAATGATTTCTTGCATGCACTTTAGCTACTCCACATTTAAGAGTGAGTTTCAGAGTCTCTTCTGACAACATTTTGATATACTCATCATTTCCTATCTTTTTAAAGACCTTGTACTTTATTCATGGATGATGTTACTCATGTCACCACACAGTTCATCAGGTGTTCAAGAAGTCAAATATCCTGGAGATAGATGTGCTTGGCACTCAGATGGGATATTCTCAAGGTCATATATATTTTTAAAATAAATAATTTTATTTGGGCCTTTACATATATTTTAACAAACTATATATCCATTATCACAAGTGGACATGTACTATGATTGGCACCAACAATTTCTAAACAGTATATTTCTTCTTGAGCCTTTTGATATCAGCTCCTATTTTTCCCCTCCCTCCCCCACCCTGCTACCCCCATGCACACTTAGTATATTATGTATTGGTATTACTATTTATACATTTCTTACACTGCTCATTCTATCTCTTCACCTACTATTCTGGTATTCTTCCCCTGAGGGGGAGTTATTCTGCTGTCATTGTTATCCATTTCTCCTTCCTCCCCCTCATATTATGTTTTTTTTTGTTTTTCATATTATGGTTTTGGGGAACTTTTTTCATTTTCTGAAAGATACACAAGAGCAATTGATGGTTACTCCCTAGACTCCTTTTGGATGCTCATAGTGAGCTTTTCTGATGCCATTTTCCAAATATATACTCAATTTAATTCCTATGTATTCCATCTGGCAAAGTCCAAGTATATAGCCACCATTTATGTTTAGAAGAAGTCTTTGATTTTGCAAAATGCTATCATGTGATCTCCAGCTTTGCTTTTATCTCCAAGGCCATATTTCAAACTACTGTTCCTGCGCCCATGATTTGTTTGTCAATTTGTCATACATTCCTTGCTTGTGTTTGGCTGTGATGGTAGAGCCAAGACACCCATATTTTAAATACTAGCAGGGTCAAGACAAAGTAGCAAGCTTCAGCAGACTTTCCTGATTAAGAAGAAACTACAAGAATGAAAACGCTGTCCACTTCACGGGAATTAGCCACTGAAAACCTCATGGACAATATCAAAACACTGACAGGTACCGAAAACCTCATGAACAGAAGCAGATCATTGTCGGATATAGTGCCAGAAGATGGGCCCTTCCTGCCAAAATGTACTCAAAATACGACTGAGGAAGAGCTGCCTTCTCAATGTAGGGGCAACCATAATGCTTCAGATGGAGTAAAGTCTGTGAGAATAAAGGCTTTGCCCCCAAGAAGAACTTATTTCAGAGGACAGGACTGGTTCTGCAGCTCTGGGAGAGGGACATGTCTGATCAGAGCACACGGGAGCCATGAAGAGGGAGGAAGAGAGATTGGAGCCCATCTTGACTCACCAAATCTTGAGGATGATATTCCTGCTCAGAGCAGTAAATCCACAGAGAAAACCACATTGTCACCCCCACTAAGAGACAGGACATCACCCACTGACCCATAGCTCTACAGGGGACAACACTGGAGACACAGTGAGGGAATTCCGCTGATCTGATCCCACCACACCGAGGCAAAGCACTAAGGGTGTGGAACAGAACAACAAGGGGGACAGAGCAACGAAGTCCCCAGGGAATACCAAAAATAGACTTTGGGGCCAGGGCTTGGCACCCCACAGACTCGACTGGAAAACACTCTTAAAGGCCAACAAACAGTCCTTGAACTAAATACACACACAAAATAAATAAAGGCTTTGGGACTTTCATTTGCTGATGAGGCATGAATCAAAATGAGAAGAAACAGCTGCAAGTATCAGTTAATAATCAGAACTTGGAAAGTATGAAGTATAAATCCAGGAAGTTAAAAAACTGTCAAAAATGAAATAGAATTAATAAAGAACAATAGTCTAAATGTTAGTGAACTGAAATGGACTGGAATTGGCCATTTTGAATCAGAAAACCATATGGCTAACACTGCTTTGAATGACAGATTCAAGAGGAACGACACTGCATTTGTATTCAAAAGGGCATATCAAGATCTATCCTAAGAGGGGAAATGCCAATGCGGATCACCCTCTTGAAGGTGTGCTGTTGTTTTTTTGGGGTTTTTTTTCAGTATATGAAATACAGAATTGATGACTTATGGGGATATCCAATAGAACAAGGATTTGGGGTTGGGGTGGAGATGGGTATGAGGGTAGGGGGCAGATAAAAGGGAGATGATGTCAAGGAGTTCAGGAAGAAAAGGCATGTTTGGAGACAGATTTTTGAAAACAGTCATACAATTCTGCTTGACATGGTTGAACTATGGAATGATATGACATATATATTAGCTCCCAAGTAATCACAATATTTTTTAAAAAGCACAAATTGAGAAATTGGTTTTGGGTTGACACTAAATACTTCGTCCAACTTAAGAACAATTAGTTTCTACATCATGGTCCTGTTCCATACTCACCCTCAGGAAGGGAAAAGAGAGGACACAGGTGCTATAGCAAAATGTAGCAAAGAATTTAGATGGTGCCATCTATCAGACAAAATAGCATCTGGTTAAAAGGTGTGTTTCCAAATAAACAGCTCTCTAAGTGAGATGTCAACTAAGTCCACGTGGAAGAAGCATACCATCATCTGTCACTGAAGAATTTGAATCCATATAATCCAGAGTCAAAGGAGGGATTACTATCAGAGGGTAAATTATGAGAATCCGGGGTGCAGAAGGTGAAGGATGTCAGTGAGAGCCCAAGAGTCATTTGAGGAGCTACATAAGAAATGCTGGGTAATAACATTATACATGAAGACAGCAGAAATTCATTAAAGACAGAAAAAAAGAAAAGACCAAAAGTGGGTGTCAACAATGGAGTACTATGCAGCACTGAAAAGCACAGACGAGCACATGAAACACGTTACTTCGTGGGAAAAGCTGGGAGGAATTATGTTAAGCAAGGTAAACCAGACTCAAAAGGACAAGTATAACATGAGTTCCCTGAGGTAAGTACAGTCAGCATGCCAGGAATACAAGAATAAACATCTATCTCACAATAAATGGGTGGAAGCATAGATAGTTGGAGGGAGGGCAGGCCACATCTAGGGAGGTACATGAGAGCCCAGTATAAAGAAGGGGAAGTGGGGCAGTGGGAGGGAGAAGTGGGGTGGGGAGAAACCGAGTGGATGGTATGGGGGTGAACAGGGCACTAACCCACATGGGGGAGAGTATTGGTTGTGTCCCCACAGAACTGGAACATGCATACAGACCCCACCATGACACACCAAACAAGGAGGGCAACGTAAAGCACGGAGGAATACACAAAGAGACTGGACCATACGCTGACCCCATCCAGAATTAGCCCGACCCCACAATCAAAGGGAGTACCACAGAAAATGAAAATAGATCGTCTGGTGTGGGAAAGGAACTGACCTACTACACCACACCCAGAAGGAAGCTGAAGCAGAGGAAGGAGGAAGAACGGAGCGGAGCACACCTGGGCCCACCAAGCTCAGAGGACGATAGCCAGGCTCGAAGGGCCCATTATACAGAGAGGACCATACAGCTGGCCCCACGGCGAGATGTGACATCCTGCACCAACCCATGGCCCTACACGGGACAGCACTTGAGACATAGTGGGGGATGTGCGACTGAGCTGACCCTACCACACTGAGGCAAACACTGGGGGCATGCAATGGAGCAAAGGGGGAAGCAGAGCAAAGAGATCCCGAGGGAGTATAAAGGATGGACTCTGGGGTCAGGACGTGGCAGCCCATCAGACGCATCCAGAAAACACTCCTAAAGACCAAGAAACAGACCTCGAACTAGTAACAGAATTTTTTTTCTCTTTTAAATTTCGTATGTCAGTGGCTTTTTTGTCTGACAGCGTGTCAGTGTTGGTGCTGTCGATGCCATGTTCTTATGTGCCACTTGGGTGCTGTCAAAGCCATCGGCATTTGTATACACATATTACTATATCTGCAGGTCCACCTAGATAAGATAGGCTGGACAAACAATGTGAGAAGAAAATAACAGGACCAACGTTCCGGAGGGACATGAGAGTGTGAGAGGTAGGGGAAGGGAGGAGGTCTTGGCCAACCCAGGGACAAGGGAACAACGAGTGGTTCAAAACCAGTGGAGGGAGGGGATGGGAGAACTAGTAGGGAGTGACCAAGGGCTAGGTAACTGAGAGGAATTACTGAAACCATAATGAAGGCTGAACATGGTAGTGGGACAAAAGGAAAGCGTAAGGAAATAGAGGAAAGGAGTAGGAAGCAAAAGGCATACACAGAAGCCTAAAAACAAACATGTACATATGTAAATATATTTATGATTATGGGGGAAATAGACCTATGTGCATATATTTATAGATTCAGTAGTATGGTAGCAGGTGGACATTGGGCCTCCTCGCACACACTCCCTCAATACAACAGCACCTTTCTCAGCAAAACGGTCATTCCATGACACCCACCTTCCTGACATGATCACTGAAGACAGACGTGGGCATAAGCAAACATGGTGAAGAAAGCTGATGGTGCCCAGCTATCAAAAAGGTATAGCGTCTGGGGTCTTAAAGGCTTGAAGGCAAACAAGCGGCCATCTAGCTCAGAAGCAACAAAGCCCTCAGAGAAGAAGCACACAGCCTAAAGGAATACAAGGTGTTGAATGGACCAGGTAGCAGACACCAAAGAACAAAAAAAAAATCATTGTGTGATCACCTTCCTCACATAAACACTGAAGATGAATGTGTGCATAAGTAAGTGTGGTGAAGCAGGCTGATGGTGCCCGGCTACTGAAAGTAAACAAGCGGCCATCTAGCCCAGATTCAACAAAGCCCACATGGAAGCAGCACACCGGCATGTGTGATCATGAAGGGCCGAGGGGACCAGGTTTCAAACAACAAAGGCAGGGGGGGGAAATCATATCACCGTGAATGAGGGGATTGCGTGATGGGGACCCAATGCCCATCTGTAGACAGCTGGACATCCCTTGTAGAGGGGTAGTGGGGAGGAAATAAGTCATTCAGGATTCAGTGTAGCAACAATGAAACTCAAAGCCTTCCTCTAGTTCTTGAACGCTTCCTCCCCCCAATTATCATGATCCCAATTCTACCTTGCAGACCTGGTTAGACCAGAGGATGCACAGCGGTGCAGTAGGGATCTGGAAACACTGGGAATCTAGGACGGATGAACCCCTCAGGACCAGCGGTGAGAGTGGTGACACCAGGAGGGAAGGGGGTGTAGAAAGGGGGAACCGATCTTGGGGATCTACATGTAACCTCTTCTCTGGGGGATGGGCAACAGGAAAGTGGGTGAGGGGAGACACCGGGCAGTGTAAGATAAGAAAATAATAATTTATAAATTATTAAGGGTTCATGAGGGAGGGGGAAGCGGGGAAGGAGGGGAAGGGAAAATAGGAAAATGACCTGATCCTAGGAACACAAGTGGAAGGCGAATTTTGAGAATGATGAGGGCAAGGAATGTATAAGGGTGTTTTACTCAATTGATGTATGTATGGATTGTGATAAGAGTTGTATGAGCCCACATAAAATGATTTATTAAAAAAGTGGGTGTCAAAAGAGACTCTGAAACTTATTGTAATACACAGAGTAGCAAAAGAAAATGGAAGAAATGATGACACCAAAGACCTGAACAGAAATTTTCAAAAGGCAGCTTGTGAAGGCAAAGATAATTATTATAATGAAATGTACAAAGACCTAGCATTACAAAACCAAAAAGGAAGACTATGCTTAGCATATCATAAACTGAAAGAATGCAAGAAAAATTCAAGCATTGAGTAACAAGATTAAAAGATTCTATGGCAAAATATTGAATGATACAGGTTGTGTCAGAAGAAGATGAAAACGATATAGAGTCATTGTACCGCAAAATACTAGTTAACAGTCACCCATTTCAAGAGGTAGCATATGATCAAGAACCAATTGTACTGAAAAAAGAACTTGAAGCTGCAGTGAAAGCATGGCCAAAAACAAGACTCCAGGAGTTGATGGAAGGCTAACTGAAGGGTTTCAAGAAGGTGATGAAGCACTGGAAGCACTCACTGCCCCTAGGGGTCTCAGAAACTGTAACTGAAACTACTGCCTCATCTATGCGAGGAAATTTGCCAGGTGACATCTACATGGCCAACAGACCGAAAGAAGTCTCTATCTGTACCCATTCCAAACAAAGGTGACCCAACAGATTCTGGTTCAAATTCTGGTATATCAGTAATATGACATGCAAGTAAAATTTTTGCCGAATATCACCCAACAAAGATTTTAGCAGTACATTGACAGGGAGGTGCCAGAGATTCAGGCTGTATTCAGGAGAGAACAAGGGATATAATTGTTGATGTAAGATAGATCTTGCCTGGAAGCAGAGAATATCAGAAAGATATTATTTATATTTTATGAGTTATGCTAAGACATTCGATTGTGTGCATCATAACAAATTATGGATAACCTTGAGAAGAATGGGAATTTCAGAATACTTCATTGTGCTGTTGAATAGCTTGCCCATGAATTAAGAGGCAATTGTGTGAACAGAACAAGGAAATACTACATGGTTCAAAGTCAGGAAATGTGTGCATTAGGGTTTTATCGTTTCATCATATTTATATAATTCACATACAGAACAAATAATTACAGAAGCTGGCTTATGTGAAGAAGAACGCCACTTCAGGATTGGAGGAGGGTTTATTAACAACCTACAATATGCAGCTGATACAATCTTGCTTGCTGAAACTGAGGAGGTGTTGAAACACTTGCTCGTGAAGATTAGGGATTGCAGCCTTCAGTGTGGATTACCACTCAATGTGAAGAAAACTCGATGTGAAGAAAACCAAATCAAAATTTCCAAAACTCAAAGAACATTTAAAACAGCCCAAGTTGTGTCCCTTGAGGATACCCTAATACCAAATTCTTTTGGAAATGGTTAGAGAGATGAAAATATCACCTTCAAATATAACCTAGATGAAATATATGATAAGAAACAATAGCTTCTGGCTCCCATCAAGTGGAGTGTTCCCCATGGGGCCTTTCCTTACTGTCCTGTGTAGGTCCCTAGGGTGGGGCAAAGGGCCAGCCCAACCTGTTGCCTAATTTTAGGTGCATTAAAGTAGACTGCACAAAATCACACTGATTTGTTTTATTTTCTTTCGTCCCTCCACCCTTTCCCAGTAATTCATTTTGTTTTCTGTAGATGCAATATACAACACATCTTTCTGTATATTGCTTATATGTTGGAACATGTTTCATGTAGAAAAAAATTTTCTATAAAATTGTTTTTAAAGAAATAAGATCTTTGCAATTTGATATTTTATATAATAAAAGTCTATGAATTTTTGCAACACTTTACCCTTTATCATAATATTTTTATATATTTACAGTTTAGTCATGTTATACACACACATACTACAGAGAATGTCAAGGGATTATTAGCACCAAATTTAGTAGACAACATGACGTATTTGGAAAAAGAAGCATAGTAGCTGTTTTAGGCCAGGTAGACTAGAGAAAAAAATTCATAAACACTCATATGTGTATAAGAAAGAGGTTTGAATCCAAAATCAATCGAACATCAAGAAAATGCCCCAACCCAGTTCAGATCAAATCCATAAGTCAAATATCAGCCCATATGTCCAACACCAATTCATAAAGTCCTCTTCAGACTCACTAAATACATGAAATGATGAAATGCAGAATGATCAAAGACCAGTGGGTTGGAAGTCTTGTGGATCCAATGGCTTCTTCAGCTACCAGGGCACGGGATCTATCAGCATGGTGCCATGTGCCCTGTCAGTAGAGTTTCACCAAGGGAGTGAGCTGAGAGAGAGAGGTGTCTCCCGCCTCCAAGGAGGAAACTACAAGAGTTCCCAGAATTCTCAGAAGGCCATGTCCATTGGTTATATCGTGATTGACAGGCAAAACTCCACCCCTTCCCTCGTAATCCTTTCAAAACAACAACAGATTATGCAACTACAACAGAGCTCTCCAAGATACTGATAATTATAGTAGATACTGATAGTTATTAAGCTCAGAAAATGCTTATAGATAATTTTATTATTTGTTTTACAATTATACATTGATGTTAAATAATATTAAATTCTATTTTACATGTATGTGTTTTCACACCAAAATTTTAAAATAGTATAAATGTAAGGCCCTCTAAAGTTTTTTAAAACATGATTTGTAACTAGAACAATTGATATTGATAATATGTCTCATCAGTTTTTCTTTGGTAATCCAGTAAAGAAGAGTTTATTTTCTTTGACAGTCTTGTCAATCACCTTAGTTTTCATTCAAAATTTAAATAAATTGTTTCTCTTGGTTTTATTTACAGCAAATTACTGGAGTTAGTGCCACAAAAATGAGAAAATAAAAAAAGAAAATTGAAACAAAATAGAGAAATAATGGAAATTCTGAGGATGATAAAGATCATAACTCTTAGTATCAGAATTGCACACTGGACACAGATGGCAACAAATCTAGACTGAAATAAGCCAGAAAGCTCCAAACAGTTTCTCCAAATTGTATAATTTCCAGAATAATAAATATAAGTTACTATATTTTGAGAAAATTCAGCCATTCAATAGTTATTTTGTGGTTTATTTAATGTTCAAGAGTTCTACAGAAAATTGAATGATGTCTTCCAAAAACTCGTGTCCACCCCAGATTATTGAAATCTTCCTTATCTGAAAATATGGTCTTTGCAGATACAATAAATTAAGATATCATATTGGATTACCACTGCTCAACAAACTCACTGCAATCTAGTGAATTGTATTACCACTGCGCCCTAATCTAATAACCAATGCCTTTAAAGGAAGAGAAGAGACAGAGAAACCTAGAAAAGAAGGTGATGTGAAAATAGAGGAAGCTGATGTCCCTCACTGACCCATAGTCCTACAGGGGACAACCCCAGAGACACAGTAAGGGAATTGCACCCAATCGAACCCCGCCACATCAAGGCAAAACATTAAGGGGGTGCAACAGACAGTAAGGGAATGGAGAGGCAAGGTCCCCAATGAATGCTGAAAGTGGACTTTGGGGCCAGGGCATGGTACCCCAACAGACTGAACTGGAAAACAATCCTAAAGGCCAACAAAAAAATCCTTGCACTAACTACATGCTTTTCTTTCTTGTTGTGTTTGGTTTTGCTTTGTTTGGGTTTTATCATTGTTTTGTTGTATATTGTTGCTTGGTTGTGCTCTGTCTTGTTTTTGTGCATGTTACTATCTCCGCAGGTCTGTCTAAATAAGATAGGCTGTATGAACAATTGGAGGAGAAAACAACGGGACCGATAGTTCCATGGGGACATGGGAGAAGGGGAGGTGGTGGTGGTGGGGGGGGGGTAGTGGTGTTAATAAACCCAGGGACAAGGAAACAACAAGTGATCCAAATCGGTGGTCAGGAGGTGTGGGAGGCCTGGTTGGGCATGATCAAGGGTAATGTAATTAAGAGGAATTGCTGAAACCCTGGTGGGCACTGAGCATTATTGTAGAACAGGAGGGAAGTCAAAGGAAATAGAGGAAAGAGCTGGGTGGCAGAGGGCATTTATAGAGGTCTAGATAAAGACATGTACATATGCAAATATATTTATACTTGAGGATGGGGAAATAGATCTATGTGCATATATTTACAGGGTAGTATTAAGGTAGCAGAGGGACATTGGACCTCCACTCAAGTACTTCCTCAATGCAAGAATACTTTCTTCTATTAAATTGGCATTCTATGATGCTCACTTTCTGGACACAACCACTGAAGACAAAGTGGGTGAACAACTAAATGTGGTGAAGAAAGCTGATGGTGCACGGCTATAAAAAGATATAGCGTCTGGGGTCTTAAAAGCTTGAAGGTAAACAAGCAGCATCTGGCTCAGAAGCAATAAAGCTCACATGGAAGAAGCACACCAGCCTGTGTAACCACAGGTGCTGAAGGGATCAGTTATCAGTCATTTAAGATAAAAAAAAATCATATCATTGTTTGCTCACCCCCCTGAAACGATTGCTGAAGACAACTGGGTACATAAGCAAATGTGCCAAAGAAAGCTGATGGTTCCTGGCTAACAAGCAGCCATCTAGCTCTGAAGCAACAAAGCCCACATGGAAGAAGTATACCAGCCTGTGTGATCACAAGGTGTCAAGGGATCAGGTATCAGGCATGATCAGAAAAAAAAAATCTTACCATAGTGAATGAGCGGGGGAGTGTGGAGTGGAGACCCAAAGCCCATTTGTAGGTCACTGGACATCCCCTTACAGAAGGGTCTTGGGGAGGAAACGAGACAGTCAGGGTGCGATGTAGCATTGATGAAAAATACAAATTTCCTCTAGTTCCTAAATGCTTCCTTCCCCCCCCCCCACCCCCGGCCACTGTTATGGTCTGGATCTTACCTTGCAAGTCTGACTAGACCAGAGGAAATACACTGGTACAGATGGGAACTGGAAACACAGGGAATCCAGGGCGGATGATCCCCTCAGGACCAGTGGTGTGAGTGGCGATACTGGGAGGGCATAAAGAGGGTGGGTTGGAAAGGGGGAACTGATTTCAAGGATCTATATGTGACCTCCTCCCTGGGGGACATACAATATAAAATTTGGGGAAGGGAGATGTGGGACAGAGCAAGATATGACAAGATGATAATTTATAAATTATCAAGGGTTCATGAGGGAGGGGGTTGTGGAGAGGGGGGCGGAAAATGAGGACCTGATGCCAGGGGCTTGAGTAGAGAGCAAATGTTTTGAGAATGATGAGAGCAATTAATGTACAAATGTGCTTTACCCAACTGATGTATTTATGGATTGTGATAAGAATTTTATGAGCCCCTAATAAAATGATTTTTTTTAAGAAAAGAAAATAGAGGAAGCAATTGGAAGCATTGACACATGTCAATGAACAACAGAACCAGCAGAAGCTGGAAGGGACAAGGGAGGGTCTTCCTCCAGGGATTTCGAGGGAGCATTGCCCTACTGATGACTTGGTTTAAGACTCAGGGAGCTACAACACTTTAAAAGAAGGAACAGCCGATGTTCTGAGCCATGAAGCCCAAACTCAAGGCAAGCAAGTAGAAATGTCCCCCTTGGAGTTCCATTGTTGCAATCTATGGATGCCAACTGTTAAATCATTCTCCTACAGATCCACTGGCTGGTTAACACCACCAATCTTTTGATTGACAGCTGAACTCTTAACCTGTTTGATACCAGGTCTCCTCCATAAGTCACCTAGTTTGTGGTAATTTGTTACCCAAGACCTTTGAGACTACCTCAGTGTTGTACTTAGAAACTAAACAAGGAAAAAAAAATTGAAAAAGTTTATAATTTACTGCCAGCATAAAGCAATAATTTTTAAAAGAAATCTGGAGCTACTGCAATTTGCCAAGTAGCCAAATTTTAATGAGCATTCAGAGTCATAGTAATTCACAAAATATATGTATTGATCAAGACCAGTTTACACTGAAAGGATGGAGATATGGAGACTGTGTTAATGGGGTGGGGTTGGAACAGAGAACCTGTATTTCCATTTGTAATTGAGAGGATAATGCTTAAAATGGAAAATTTAAGCAATAGGTTATATGAATTGCTGAGATTCCCTAATAAATACAAAGAGAGTTATTACAAATTAAAAAGGCTGAAAGTTATTATTTTTGATGGAAAGGAATTGGATGGGAGGACTATCCTGTTCATTTTAGTGTGGTTTTTAGAACTATTTATCTCTAAAAATTCTTAGTAAGTGTAATATTGATAACAAAAATAAAGATTTTTCAGGTAGTTGATTCATATAAGGCATGAGAAAGAAACACATGGAGGGTTGATTAATGGAATGAAAACAGAATAAAGAAAAAAATGATACCGAAGAAGAAAAAATTGGACTAGAAGCAGAAAATATAAGAAGACAAACCTTAAGAAATTCACAATGTTAGGGGCCTTGTCTTGTTTGAATTTTTTAGTCACAAAAAGAAATTCTACACATAGATACTTGTTCCTCCAAATCACACGCATAACTATCAAAGTCACCATTAAAAGGCAGACAGGTACTCACAGAGAGACTGTGACAGATTGCAAAGTCATTGACAAGCCCAATACTCAATCCCAAATCCATAGCATCCTCCCAAATTTCCTGTGGAAATGTCTTCCTTTTCTGTAATATAGGGAAATCTATGAAAAGTCTGTGTCCTCCTTTTTTCTATCCTCATCACCAGCTTCCTTATTGCTTCCTTGACATCTCTGTTTCTCAAGGTATAGATTACTGGATTCATTACAGGTGGAGTCAAGTTGTACAGGAGTGCCACAAACTGGGTCACATCTTGAGAAAGCTTTGGCTTTGGGGCCATGTACATATAGATGAGAGTACTGTAGAAGATAGACACCACCATAAGATGGGAGCCACAGGTCCCAAAGGCCTTCTGTCGCCCCCCAGGTGTCTTCATCTTCAACACACTATGGGCAATTCGACTATAAGAGACTAAGATTAGTGAGAGAGGAAATACAAGGAAGACACTACTCAGCACTGTAATCTCCTTCCTGTAACTTGCGGTGTCCACACAGGCCAGCTGCAGCACTGGGGGCGTCTCACAATAAAAATGGTTTATCCGATGGTGGCCACATCGGGGAAAGGTCATTGTGATAGGGGTGTGTATCAATGAGTTACTGAAACCAACAACCCAGGATATGCTGGCCAATGTCCAGCACAGCTGTGGTGGCATGAGGGTGACATAGTGCAAGGGCTGACAGACAGCAACATAGCGATCATATGCCATCATGGCCAGAAGGATGCACTCCGTGCCCCCCAGACCCAGGGTGATGAGAAGCTGGACCACACAGCCTACAAAACTGATGGACTTGTCTGACCCCGCAAGGTTGAACAGCATCTGAGGACTGATGCAGGTCACATGTGTGAGGTCAATAAAGGAAAGGTGAGTGAGGAAAAAATACATAGGTGTGTGGAGCTGGGAGTCCAGGTGGGATACCAGGATAATGGTCCCATTACCCATGACTGTAAGAAGGTAAAATATCAAGATGAACACAAACAAGATCTTTTCTAGCCATGGCTGCTCCGAAAAGCCTACCAAGATGAAGTCTCCTCCAGAAGTAGAATTATCTCTTCCCATCACCTCCTGAGTGGCCTGTGAAGAAGAGAAAGAGGACATAATTTCAGCATTGTGTTCTGCCTTTCCTGGATGAGAATGTTCCCTCTAACTATTTTAAATGAAAATTCATGATTATGTCTTTTCTTTTGCCTAGCAGGAGACAGGTGACTACTTTAGGAATCTCATAAACTATAGAAAATGACAAAAGCAGAGGAGAAAGTGAACACACATCTGCAGGAATCACTATGGTCTCATGCCACAACTCTTCCTCCCCCCTTTTCTCTGTGTTCCTGTCTACAAACTGCTCAGAACCTTGTCCTTCATAGAAGCACTTTCAACCCATGTCCCATGCACTTTTATCCAATTGTCAATTGATCATCAAACAAATCATCAGAGCCTCCAATGAGGTCAAAGATGTAACTTTATCTAAAATATACTGAATAAGGTGACTTTATCCAGGTCCCAAATTTGGAGAACTCTGTGCTGATGAAATATAGATGCGGCTCAAAGAGGTAGCTGGAGAGGGAAAAGAAAATGACTGGTTTTGACAATTTTTCATCAATTTGACAATGTTGATCCCAATAACCTGCTGTGGAAAGAATAGATGAACCCTTCCTGCCCTGTCTGCAGCATGCCTTCACAGCTGTACTGATACTCACTTTATTATATCTATATAAAATACGTCAGTGGAAGACTGATAGTTATATTTCTGCAGAACCAACTAAATGAGTTGAGCAATTTCCGTGACTTGCAACCTTTAGTAGAAATGTTTATTTAAATTCTTAAGTTAATTTTTGATTACCTATTAAGCTATTCTCTTTCAAATCGATTCCCCTTTTACAGTAGAAAACAATATCTAAAAATATATAGCACCCTTTATTTCAGAATCTTCACATAACAAGTTCATTCAATCCCTACTAGGGCTTAATTTTTATCAAAAAACAAAACAAAAAAAAGCCCAAGTGAAGAAATGTAATGGCAGTGGTTCCAGCATGGACGCAACGGACTCATCAGAAGACCCTGTTAAAGCACGAATCACTGCGCCCTCCCTCCAATATTGCTGATGCAGTAATTGTGGTCTGCGACAGAGAATTTGCATTTTTAAACAAATGCGCAGGAGTAGTCTATGCTGCTTGCTGGATAATACAGGAGAAACCCAGTATTTGACCGCATCATAATTGGATTTCAACGCAAACGTGGAGAAAATTTTTCATCAGAGCTTGAACAAAACATCAGAATCCAACGCAATACATGTGATTTCTGTGCACACAGGCAGTTGTGTTTCTTTCACTATGTGTTAGTTGATGTTGCTAGCATGCATTGTTTAAACATTTTACGGTTATGTTATAAGCGCTTTGCTTTAATTTTCTTAGTTTTTGTGACTTTTTGTACTGTTTTTAGATAAAAAGACATGGGTCCTAAGGAAGAGTTTTTAGAAAGAATCATCATGATATGGAAATGGTTAACTGTGTTATCGATATTGCTGATGATAATTTAGTAAACCCTTTTAGAAAACAGTTAAGGAAATGCCAACAGCAGACCACATTAGACAGATTTTTTTTAAAGGGAGAGCCAGCCAGGTCCTAGTGAAGGAAAGTCAAAGAAGGAAAAAAATTTTTAAAACTTCTGATAAGCAGTTGATTTTATGGCATAGGATTCTCTTTCCAAACAATGACTCTCTCTATATATCTCCTCTCCACATAGTGTCCATAGATACAGATCCTCATAAATCTCAATAATGGACCATACTTTAATTGTTAAAAACTTTTTAAATATTGTGTTTCTTATTTAAATTATATTATTTAATGCTGGACATAATTACTTTGAAATTTCTGTGTAATGTTTTATATCAAAGGAAAGGTTAGGGTAAACAATTGGTGGTCAAGAACAGATTAATCTGTTTTCAGTTATTTCTTGTGGGAAAAACTGATACGGAACTCGACTGCATCACATCTGGATGCCCCTTCTAGAACAAATTAGCATCAAGGTCCAATGATCTACTTACTGTACAATCTAAAATCCACTCTCTGACCTGCTTACTCCCCAGGAGTCTAAACGAGGAGTCATAGAACATGAGTCTGAGGGAAAAAAGAACAGCCATTTGTGTGTGTGTGTGTATGTGTGTGTGCACACGTTTACATGTGCACAGTTCTCTTTTGATATTTTGATCAACCACCAGTGGAGAGACATAGGATGTAAGAGATAGGAAATAATCCTATCTCTTTGAATTTACTCTGGATTTTTAAAAATTTGTTCACAATGTTCGCTTTTTAAACAATTCTTTCTTCAGACCTTTTGACTGAGTCACCTGTCTCTACAGGACCCATTGATTCTGACACCTCCAACAGTTGTGTCACTGTGTCTCAGAGACATAGACAACTTTAATTCTCACAGAGAAGCGAGACAGACTGGCACAAATAATGACTAAAAGAGCTTCCTGGAGCATAAAAATCAGAGGAACTACCAGAAAAGGAATTCAGAAAATTTTTCAGGTACCTTCCAGAAATTGATAAAAAATAGAGAGAACTACAGGAAAAATAAATGGAAATTTAGAAACCATACCAAAAAGATAAAGAGAGAAATGTAGACAATTATTAATAAAATAATAGAATTAAACAACACTTTAAAAATAGAGTAGTAGCATTGAAGCAAAGGAAGACTGAAATGATGAGCTGGAAGACAAATCTCTTGACTCTAATCTAGAAGAATAACAATCTACAAAAAGAGCAAAAGAAATTCTAAGAACTGTGTGAGACTATAACAATAACTTATGCCTCATTGGTGCTCCAGAATAGGAACAAACAAACAAAAAACTCACAGAAAACAATCCAAAGATTTCTGAAAGAAAACTTTCCTAACATCATTGAGATAGTTGGGCTAGCCTGGCCAATAAACACATGTGGGGTTAATTGAAGGCTGGAGAGATAAATAACTCAGTGAGCCTGGCCTTTCTAGTTCTTGGGTCTCTGGCTTTGTGATTGTCAGACCAGGGTGCAGCTTCCTTAGCCAGTTCCGTGCTTCAGCTGGCAATGTTCACTTCTGCAAGATATCCCTGAGGAGAGGCCACATGGACCTCCCCCGATGCAGCCCTGGGTGCTGGAGCATCTGTGTGGAGACCCCTGTTAGTGCTGAAATACTTACTCATTCACTGAGTCAGCTTTCCTCCTGCAGTCAGCGTCGTTGTGTGTGTTTTGTGGATTGGTGTTGAACATATGGGCTAATGTTGGACTTGTGGGCTTGGGCAACACTGGGTTGGGATGTTTTCTTGATGTGAACTTACCCTTTACATATAAACTCTCTCTTATACATATGAGTTTCTGTGGATTTGTTTCTCTAATGTACCCAGACTAACACAATCATAAAGAAAGAGAATGTAACTGTTTAAGAAACTGAAAGTGTAACAAGCAGGAGAGATTCCAAAAGAAAATCATCATAACATATCATAGTCAAACTTTCCAATATCAAGGACAAAGAGAGGACTCTGAGAGCACCTTGGGAAAGAAGAAAAGTTACTACAAAGGGAAACCAATGAGAACCTTGCGCTTTCAACAAAAATCATGTAGAAAGGAAGCCATTAGAATGACACATATAAAAATCTGAAAGAAAAATATTGAAAACCAGAATTTTATATCCCCCACAAATTATCCTTCAAATATGGGGGAGAGAAAATAGAAGGAAAAATTAAAGGAATTTATAAAAGTAAGAACAATCTTATAAAAAATATTAAGAAGAAATATTTTCACAGAAATTCAATAACAGAAGATATAAACCTGAGCTATACATACAAGACACCACATCCCCCAAATCAACCCATTTAAAGCAGTAGTCAAAAAAATATCACAAGATTTAAAACAGGGAACCAGCAATATAAATTCACAATGAAGACAATTACAAAAAAGACAGAGGGAAAGTGTAGATACAAAACAATCCAAGGGAAAGGAAGATGTGGAGTTCTCAATAGAGAACCAGTGGTTTTAAACTTCAGGAGAAAATCATAGGAAACAAGGAATATCAAAGAAAATGACAAAACCTCATAAAACTAAAAAACAAAATTACAAAATCTGGTAGAAAATAAAATAACAGCAAACAAAAGGGGAAAAGAAAACCTACAAATGGAACACAACAGAGAAATTTATGAAGAACAAATAAACCAATAACACACTACACAGACACATACATGCACATGCACACAAACACGAAGAGCAAAATGAGAGCAACAAACTCACATCAATAAAGATACTGAAAGTAAATGGATTAAATGCACCCATCAAGAAACAGAGGTTAGCAAGACTAGCTGCTTGGGTAAGAAAACAGGGCCAATCAATATGCTGGTTACAAGAAACACACCTTAGACACAAAGATTAAAAATAGACTAAAAATCAAAGTACGTAGGTGGCTAATGAAAAAAATTAAATGCAGGAGTAGCAATATTAATCTATTGTAAAATGGACAATGAGGCGAAACCCATCATGAAAGACAAAGAAAGACACTGGATAATAATGAAAGGGACATAGAACAAGAAGACCTAACCATAATAAATACATATGGACCCAAAGAAGACCTTCCGAATATGTTCATCAAACTTACAAAATTGAAGAGAGGAATAGAAATAATAATAGGATACTTCAATGCAAGGAAGGATAGATCAGAACCAAGAAGAAAGGGGAAAAAATCAGTAAAGACACAGAAATAAACAACACAATTAATAAACTTCTTAGATGTATGCAGAGCACTCAAATAGCTCAATACACATTCTTTTCTAGTGTTTATGGAGAAATCTCCAGAATGGACCATATATTAGGTCACAAAACAAACATTAGTACATTTAAAGCATTGAGACACTACAAACCATTTTCTCAAACCACACCCATATAAATTAGAAAAGAAGAGTAGGAAAACCAAGGGAAAAAAGAATCAAATGCATGGAAACTGAACAACAGTCTGCTTAAAAATTACTGGGTAATTGAAGAAATTAGAAATGAACTTTCATATTTTCTTGATACAAAAAAAGAGACAAAACTACAATGTACCAAAAACTTTGGGACACAGTAGAAACAGTATACGGAGGACAAGGTATAACAGTAAATGCACACACCAAAAACGAAGAGGGAACTAAATTCAACACCTTACGCCAGAATCTTCAACAATTAAAACAAGAATAACAAAATAAACCTTCATTCACCAGCAGACATCATAAAGATCAGAGCAGAAATAAATTAAACAAAAACAGAGTAGCAATAGAAAAAAAAATCAACAAGACAAGAAGTTGATTCTTTGAACGAATTAAAAAAATTTACAACCTATGGTCAGAACTTAACAAAGGAAAGGGAAACAAAGAATCAAATACATAGTATAGGAATCAAAAGGGGCAACATCACAACATAACTGAATGAAATAGAAAAGATAATAATTCTACGAAAGACTGTACTCCATCAAAATTGAAAACTTAGTGGACAAATTTCTAGAAACACAGTAGTACCTAAAATAGCAGAGGGGGTTGTTGTTGGTGGTGGAGGGGGTACCATATTGGGCTGGTAATGATAAGGCCAGTTCAATACCACGAGCAGCTCCAAAGGAGAAAGATGAGACTTTTACCCCCATAAACTGTTACTGTCTCAGAAATCCAGAGGCAGTGCTTCTCTATCCTGTAACAAAAGAAGTAGATTAGTCATTAAAAAAACTTTAAAAAAAATCCAGCACCAGATGACTTACCCCAAGAAATTCTCCCCAGAGTTCAGAGAGGAGTAGACACTAATTCTGTAGGTGTTATTCCATACTGTGGAAAACTCCACAGATTGCTACACATACACAGAGGAATACTACGCATTGTTAAAGTATAGTGATGAAACTGTGAAACACCTCATGGCAGAGATTGATTGGGAGAACACACGGAGTGAAGTCAGTCAATTATAAAAAAGACAATTATTATATGATCCAAAATTATACTGAATAAAATTAAGACAAAGTTTTTTATACCATAATAAAGACTTAGATGGTTACCATTAGGGGGAGGTAAGTAAGAGGGTGCATAGACTAGAGGGCAAACAGGTGTCAACATGGGTGAAATTGAGGATAGTGTTCTACCAGAGGGAGAAAGGAAAATGAGGATGGGGGCAAGTTTTGGGGGTTTTGATAGCTAGTTTGAGTTGTTGAATACAAAGATGATTATCTGAAACTAACCCCCCACTTAATTCACAATTAAGCTTTTAAAATATATTCAATTAAGATATTTCTCTATGAAGAAGTTTTCTCATGTACTGTTTCCTTTTCCAGGTGCATAGACATGGTGCCAATGAAAACAAAATTGAAACACACTACCAAACATAATGGAAAACATGCAAAACAGAGGATAAACTAAATAACTGGGACTTCCAAAAATTAATAATTAGTCCCTTTTGTATAGCAAAAGACTTCACCAGAACAGTAAAAGAAAAAAGCGCACAGATTAGAGGGGAAACTGGCAATGGCATAGCAAAGAAGGACTAATCCCTAAAATTTATAGAAAATTTCAACAACTCAGTATAAAAGACAAATAATACAATTTTTAAAATTGGCAGAGGACATGAACAGACACTTTACCAAAGAAGACATTCAGGGTCACAAGCATTAAACATTAACGCACTTGCATTCTGGCAGGTCTGACTCACAGAGACCCTATACAGAGTTTCTAAAGCTATAAATCTTTAGGGGGCAGATAGCCTCATCCTTCTCCCTTGCATTGGCTAGTGGATTTGAACTGCTGACCTTGGGTTTTGCTGGCCAACACATCCAAGAGCACCATCCATACTGACACACAGACACACAAAATGAGATACCATCTCACCCAGCATGAATAGCAAAGAACACAACAGATGCTGCTAGAGTGTGAAGAGACTGGAACCCTCCTACACTGAGAAGGGAACTGGAAAATGGTGCAACCTCTGTAGATAATTGAATGGTCATTCTCTAAAAAGGTGGAAATAGAACGGCTATGTGGGCCAGAAATCCCTCTATTTGATATATATCCTAGAGAAATAAGAGCTGCAGCCAGAATAGATTCTGTAATCCCATGATCACTGCAGCATGACTCACAGTAACAAAAAGATGGAGACCATCGAAATGCTCATCACTGGAAGGACAGATAAACAAAGTATGGTACATCTGAACAATGGACTATGCTAAAGACTAGCGATGAGTCTAAAACACCTAATATAATGGATTAACCTGACGGACATTGTGAAATAAGCCAATCACAGATGGGTGACTATTCTGTGAGAGCACTGTTGTGAGAAAGGGGTCCTGTGGCATGGTGGTCACGAGTTGGGCTATAGTCTGCAAGGCGGTGGTTGGAAACCAGCACCCGCTCCGCAGGAGAAAGACCGGGCTCTCTACTACTGTAAACAGTCTGTGGTAGTTAGATGACGTTATATGAACTTCAAGATGTATGAAAGTGTAGGGGTGAATCCACCCTGTCACTCAGGTCACAGTGTGATGGCACCTCCTTGGGGATGTGGCCTTATAGAAAAGAGGACCCTGGGAGCTTCCTTCTTCTCTGCCTTTCTGCTCGCTGGGACTCTGTTGGCCATCCTGGGAGTTCCTGCTGCCCTGCCATGTTTCTACTGACCTTGGATTCTCACAACTCTTGCGCCCACCAGCCTGAGATCGTCCTGCATTCTGCGTCATTGCATAGGATGTGTGAGTCTGAAGAGGAACTTAGGGACCAGTGTCAGATGCATGGGCTAGTACTGGACTTGAGTTGGACAGGGTTAGGACCCTTTCTTGTTTTATAATTACTTCTTGACATAAAACTCTTTCTTACATGAATGTTACCTGATTTGTTTCCCTATTAAACCTGGACTAACACAGGGAATATACCCATGTTTGTATCTATCTATCTATCTATCTATCTATCTATCTATCTATCTAACTATCTATATCTGTAGCTATATCTTTGATATAGAATATTTATACACATATATCTGTCTTTCTGAAAATGCAATGTGTGATGGAGCACTCATGGTGCAGAATTATGAAAACTTCTTAAATGTAACAAACACCTTGCAAGAATAGAAAAACAGTTTAAAGCACAACATTACAAAACATTTCTAAAATAAAAGGTGTCGATTTAATAATTTAATCACTAGGTGGACTTAAGTAGCATGTCATATCCTAACAAAAACTGGCGCAGAGCTATTAACACTGTGATACTGCTTGGTAAATTTAACTGACGGATCAAACAGTTTTGCTAACCAAAAAGTTGGTGACTCTCGATACCCAGAGGTGCCTCAGAAGAAAGATTAATGATCCATTTCAGGAAAAGTCTTGCATTGAAATTCTACAGAGCACAGTTTTACTGTTACACACATGGGGCCACCATGAGTCACAATCCACACCACAGCAACTGGCTGACTTTGGCTTTGAGGTCTTTGAAGATACGTTGAACAGTTAGGTAAGGGGGTTAAGTGACTCATGATCAAAGACAGGACAGAACCTAAGCATCTACAAACACAATTGGCTGCTAAATAATTATTGAATTTGTAGACAAAATATCATCAATATGAAAAAAATGAACTGGAATGCTCTTCAATATACTAATGTGACAAAATTGCAGTACACTAGTAAATTATGTGTTATTAGAGAGGAAAATGCAAAAAAAGAAAGAGAATGTTTGGCTGGCAAATATAAAAATGTTTCACAAGCTCATGGAAAATGGAATGAAAAGATAATAGAATTTTTCCAGAAGATTTTTAAAGCACTCATGTATCCATTTCAATATGTAAAAATTTCTGGAAATTTATCCAAAAGGTAACATTGACTGCCTGGGATGGGACTGGGGGACGAGAAAGAACCAAGAGGCTGGAGATCAGACAAAGAAGGAAATTTCTCGCTGTATATTCTTTTATGTAGATGAGGATTATTACATTTTTTTAAAGTGAAAGGAAAGATAGGCAGGACTTATCTTTTATTATAGTACTTGAAACTCCCCTTTCCCCCCACTACTTTAATCTGTAGAGGCATTTCTTACACCCTCTCCTTGCCAAACTACCTCAGTCATGATTGAATCTGTTTTCTGAGATAAGTCAATGGTGTGGGTGTCCACTTGGGTATCAGGGACTGCAGTGTTGGCAGATCAAAATAACATCTACAACATTAAGGGACAGTTGCTATTCAGAAGTTAAAATTGGAGATGGCTATGCATGGACTCAAGAATGGAGGGTGTTTTTTAATGTAATATACATGTTAGAATTAAGCAGTTGTTATTGCTGTGGATTCAATTGCTACTTATTGCAACTCCATTTGTACACAGTAGAACTGCTGTGACCTATCAGAAACCATTCTCCACTCTGGTCTTCCAAACCACCAAAAGTTGGATAATAGTCAAGTGCTTATCAGTTTCATCTACCCACAAATTCCAAATTAAGCATATTTTTAAAATTAAAATCTGGTAAACTGAAAGAGAGAAAGGAGCCATGATGGGACAAACGGTCAGCACTCAGCTGCCACCCAAAAAGTTGGCACTTCAACCCACCCAGCCACGCTGGAAGAGGAAGATCTGTCAGCTGGCTTCTGTTGAGATTACAAACAAAAAAATCCCATGGAGCAGTTACACCCTCTGAAATGAACCGTGGTGATGATTGCCCAAATCTTCTTACTGTGGCTGAAGGATTGAATTGTATGATAGGTGAAGTGTATGCCAATAAAACAATTTTTAAAAAGAATAAGAAGAAAGTCACCAGCGAAACAAATGTGAGATCCCCTCATGAAAGAGCATAGACAGCCACACACCGCTGCTTACAGGGCCCTCTGCCCTCCTCTCTGCGCAGATCTTTCCCAATAAGTGGTGCCAGAGCCCCCTGAGTGCCAGCTAGAGTTTATCTTAAAGCAGTTCTTCGAGAACTGCCATGCCCTTTGCCCTCACCTCCTGGGACAGGCCAGCCAGCCTGGGCGTGACAGCTGCAAGGTAGCTCCTGGCGGCAGCCGGCACTCCCTTGGCCCTGGTACTGGCCACAGCCCTCCCCACACAGACGGTTTTTTTGTGAGATTATATCTAACTTTGTATTATGCAGCTGTTTTTTTTCCCCTCTAAATAAAAATGACTTTGTCTTGTCTCCAAAAAAAAAAAAAAAGAAAGAGCATAGACAGCAGAGAGACCAGGAGCTGTACACTGAGACGGAGACAGACTGATGGGATTCTGGCTCATGGAATGGGTACATTTTACTGCTTCTGAGCACGAGGCAGGCTTGCGGAATGGGGTGTCCTTTGGGGCATTTATCAGCACTAGAAGAGAGGGGCAGAGAACAAAAGGCTTAGTGGCTGAAAGACTGAAGACCAGAGAGAAAGAGCCTAATGGCATGGCTGGGAAGAATAGCTGTAGACAAAGAACTCTATTCTTATTATTTTTCAATCCTGATAAACCCATGATTGTGAGCAAAAAGAAGAAGGAGAAGTAGTAATACTCTGTGATGGGGTCAAAATGAATTGAAAATCACTTGATGGCATCTTGCAAAACAGTGAAGTAAAACTTTGGTTCACTAATTTAAAAGAAATGAAAGGTAATGGGACCTAGCCACGCCCTTAGGTAAAGGGTGAGTAAAATGTTTTACTTTAAATCCTCCATGTCATTCAAAGAAGCAATTAAGTAGTGTCAAGAATGCATGATAATAACATTTTACCTATGTGGAGAAGGGAACTGGTGAAGTGAGAATCTGGGATTAAGAGATAGACTATAGCCCAAGATGGAATCCTGAAAGGTGTTATACATTTGTCACACATGAGATATGACTTCAGATCTTGGGATTTCGAGAGCCCAATATGGAGGGACACAATATTAACTTCATAAAGTACAGTATCTGTGAGTTTTTTAAATAAAGGGGGAAAAATCAAAGTAGCTCAAAAGGTGCATGAATATTCTTGATAATAATCCCAGAGAGAAAGATGTGTGACGGCTATTCCTAACAGAGTCTCGGAGTCCTTACAGCAAGCAGAACCATACGTTTGATAGTTGTGTCTCTTTTAATATATGTTGATAGTAAACTGTCAAAACACAATCCAATTTCATAAAAGGATCAGCAAGGATCAAATGAAGCTGGCTTGACAGAAAAAGTAGAAAGAAATATTCCTCAGGTAATCCTGCATAAATTTTTCTCATGGAAGTTGTATAGAGTGCCCTGAGATCAAATTTATAAAGATACACCCATACGTATTCTTCTGATGTTTCCAAATATCTTCTGATGCTCCCAGAATCAAGTGGGGAAGAGTGTTACATCTTTTTCTAAAAGCTGAGAAACCAAGGGACAACATCCCATGCTGAACATGAGACCTCCACTAACAAAAGTCGGTGACCAGTCAGCGCAATGAGGACAAAAGTTCCCTTAGTGCTCAATCTACTTCTCCCCTCCCAACCGTTTTCTTTCTTTCTTCCTCCCAACCTTCTTTACTTCCTTCTATCTTTTTTCCAATCTATTTCTATAGTGGCCCCAACAGAAGAATATAACCCTATGGCTAAGGGCATTCAGCTATAAGAACAGTGTTTGAAGAGACGTTTAGCATTTCCCCCCCCCCGCCCCCCACATCTGAAAGGGTGAAGATTGCAGTGGAGAGAAGTGTTCCCCTGGGCCATGAAATTCATCTCCGGGTGAGTGTTACCTCAGATCCTGATGGTCCTGATGTTCAGTCCGCTGAACACTGGATTTCTGAGAGATCACGTTTACGTCTATCTCCTATATGTGCACACTTGCTCATTCCTCCTCTCCTCTTCTCTCTCTCTCTCTCTCTCACACACACACACACACACACACACACACACACACACACACACACTCACCATTATAACCATCGCCACCTCCTGGAAGATTGATGTGTTCTCTTTTGTTACTGGTTCTGAGAGGAATATATCTGACTTGCCCTTTCATTAAATAACCCTTCCTCTGCAGTTCCTATGATTTTAATTATCAGAGATACTAGTAAAATACAATAAAAACATTTTAAGATATAATAAGTAATAAAGGAAGATTTTATATATATACATATATTAACTACGTTCTCTGGTAATCACTGAGATATTCCTAAAATCTCATTATGTCATACTTAAATTTTTCTCTTGAGAGCCAAACCCACTCAACTTCCAGTTCTTTCTCTTTTTTCAATTGAAAAGTCCCAATTTTAAATCCTACCTGCACCATTATTTCTAACTCAGTATCCCATTTAAATTTTATAATCTGAAAAATAAAAAGCAATACATTAGAAATAGCTAGCTTTTTTTTTTTTTTAACTAAACTAGGTTCTTTACTCCAGTCAGGCCAATAACCTTAGAATTTCTCTCTCACATAATATCTTAATTACCTAGTAATGCTATAGCAGAAATATCCCAAATGGATGGCTTTACCAGCACATTCATTTTCTCACACTTTATGAGGCTGCAAGTCCACAGTCCAGGCACCAGGTGTAGGGAAAGGTCCTTATCTCTTCAGCTTCTTCTTCTTGGTTCCTTGAAGACCTCCATGTGTCTTGACATCTATCTTACCTCATCTCTCCTCTGTTTGCTTGTTTAATCTCTTATATATCAAGACAAACAGCCCTATTAGCACGGTAGTTAAGTGCTTGGTTATTGACTGAAGTGTCAGCAATTCACAAAAGGTCTGCTTTGGGTCGCCTACTCTTGTAAAGATCGCAACCTCAGAAATCCCATGCAATAGTCCTGCTCTGTCCTATAGAGCTACCACGAGTCAGAATCGACTCCATAGCAATGGAAGTATCCTAAAAAATGGACTCAAGATACACTCTGCACTAATTCTGTCTCATTAACGTAACAAAGCCAACCCATTCCCACATGGAATTATAGCCACAGACATAGAGGTTGCAGTACATTTTTTTTAGGGTGACTATAATTCAATCTATTACAGATGGGCAACTGAGTGAACACGGGGATCACTACTGGGCTCTGGAATGGCTGCAGGGACCCATGATCTCTGAGGATCAATTAGTGTCTGCCACAGATAAGAAGTTCCAAGGAGACCCAAGGGGTACAGATTCCCATAGAGATGGCATTGACTTCCCACAGGACCTGGCTTGTAAAAATGTAATGGCTGATGTCCAAATGTGCCAGTGGCCTCTGAAAAATGTTTGCGTAGGAGATGTGCTTCCTTTCATAAAACTAAGTGGGCATAATCTCTGCAAGTCAAATGAAAGAATAACTCCTTAACCACAAAATAATTTGTTCAATTTTGTTCTTCCAGTCAAATAATTCTACCTTTCCCATTAGGTAAAAAATACCGATGCTGAAATTCAGAATCCCAATTTGAAATCCTACATAAACCATCATTTATAGCTCAGAACCCATGTGGTAGTTAGTTTATTGTGCCAACCTGGCCAATAAACACTTGTGGGGTTAATTGAAGGGCAGAGGGATAAATGGTTCAGCGAGCTTTGCCTTTCTAGTTCTCGGCTCTCTTGCTTTGTGATGGTCCAACTAGGGTGCAGCTGCCTTATCCAGTTCCCTGCTTTAGCTGGAAAGGATGACTTCCTGTAAGACATCCCTGAGGAGAAGTCACATGGAACTATCCTGATGCAGCCCTGCGTGCTGGAGCAGCTGTGTGGAGACTCCTGCCAGTGCTGAAATGCTTACACATTCACTGACTTGGCTTTCCTCCTTCAGTTGGCATCATTGTGTCTGTTTTGTGAGATGCAGGAGGACTTTGTGGATTGGTGTTGGACATATGGGTTAATGTTGGACTTGTGGACTTGGGAAGCACTGGGTTGGGATGTTTTCTTGATGGGCACTTAATCTTTATACAAAATTCTCTCTTATACATGAGTTTCTGTGGATTTGTTTCTCTAAAGTACTCAGACTAACACAACCCAATTAGCAGGTTTGATACGCTCAGAACAAAAAGGCAACAAATAACGTATAGGGATCATTGTGTTTTATCCTTGTAAGAATATATTCTTAACATCATTCAGGAGGGGGGAGGGGGGGCCTGCTTCTTCCATTAAGACTTTATGATCTACCAGTTCTGTTAGTGCCTTAAAGAAATACATATGATAGGGGCTGCCTGGGGATTTGGAATAACACCGGCCAGACCCAACTCCTAGCCATCCAATCAAGAGGAAAAATCTTGAAACAAGCAATTCACAGTAATTATCAAATCTTTAGTGTTTGGTCAATAAAAATATTGGGGAGGAGACTAATACTTTTTTATGTTGTAACAATTAAGTGTGACGATGGAATATATCATACAGCATGGTGATTTGACTATAATATATCCATTGCAATGAATCAATTCCGACTCATGGTGATCCCATACATTGCAGAGTGCAACTGTACCATAGGGCTTTCGTGGGGTATAATCTTTCTTCTTTTTTAAAAGTCAATTATTGGGAGCTCTTACAGACACCATAATATTCCATAGTTCAATTACATCAAACAGCATTATATAATTGCTACCACAAAGTTTCAAAATACATTTTTTCTTATTGAACTCAATAATACCAGCTTCCTTTTATCCCCTCGCTCCCCCAACCTATTCCCCAGGAATGCTTATTTATTTGCCATATCTGACACCATTCAATATATCCATTCACATACACTTTTATTGTTTACTGAGTTTGAGTGGCATTATGCGGTCATCAATACTATCAGATTCCCCTGTCTCTTTTTTAAATCATTTTACTGGGGCTTGAACAACTCTTATCACAACCATATATCAATCCATTGTGTCAAGAACATTTGTACATTTGTTGCCCTCATCATTACATTATCAAAGCATTTGCTTTCTACTTGAGCTGTTGGTATCCTCATTTTCCCCTCCCTCCTCTCCCACCCCCATGAACCCTTGATAAGTTAACAATCATTATTATTTTTTCATGTCATACACTGTCCAACATCCTCCATCTCCCAGGAAAGGGGTTTTATGTCGATTCCTGTAATCGGTCCCCTTTTATACGCCACCTTTCCTCTACCCTGCCGGTATCGTCACTCTCACCACTGGTCCTAAAAGATTCATCTGTCCTGGTTTCCTGGTGTTTCCAGTTCCTGTCTTTACCAGTGTACATCCTCTGGTCCAGCCAGATTTTTAACATAGAATTGGGATCATGACAGTGGAGGGGAGGAAGCATTGAAGAACTAGAGGAAAGTTGTATTTTCATTGTTCTTACACCGCACCCCGACTGGCTCATCTCCTCCCTACCCAACCCTTCTGTAACGGGATGGGCTTTGGGTACCCACTCCAAACTGCTCCTCATTCACAATGATATGATTTTTTGTTCTTTGATGCCTGATATCTAATACCTTCCACACCTCGTGATCACACAGGCTGAAGTGCTTCTACCATGTCGGCTTTGTTGCTTCTGAGGTAGATGGCCATTTATTTACCATCAAGCCTTTAAGACTCAAGATGCTATGTCTTTTGATAGTTGGGTATGATTAGCTTTCCTCACTGCATTTGCTTATGCACCCGCTTTGTCTTCAGGGATCATGTCAGGAAGGTGAGCATCATGAAATGAGAGGTTAATAAAACAAAGTGTTCTTGCATTGAGGGAGTATTTGTGGGGGCCCAATGTCCCAATCCCGCCATCTTCCCATACCCTCAGGGAACCATTACTCCTGTTACTGTTTCTGAAGAGTTACCTATCGTCACTTCATATATCAAACAATCTTAATTATACACATGCAAGTCTAACATGATTAATGAGGTCAAACAAATAAAAAACATAATTGTAAGGGGGAAATATTAAAGAACTAGAGGGTAGTTATGTGTTTCATCAATACTATTCTGTACCTTGGATTTATCATGCCTTCCATGTGCCCCTTCTGAGAGGGTCCAATTATGTTACAATTGGGTTTTTGGGTCTCTACTACATCCATGCTCCTTCACATCAATTTGGCTGCTTGTTTTTGTACTTTTTATACTCATTTCCATCAACATCTCTTGATCACAGAGGCTGGTGTGCTTCTTCCATATGGGCTTTGTTGCTTCCTTGATAGATGGTCACTTATTTAATGACAAGCCTTTAAGACCCCAGGTGCTGTATCTCTTAAAATCCAGGTACCATCAGAATTTTTCATCACATTTGCTTATGTATCCATTTTGTCTTCAGCAATCGTGTCAGGAAGGTGAATATCATACAATGTCACATTAATAAAATAAATGGTTTTTGTACTTAAGTAAGATTAAAGTAGAGGCCCAAAGTTCATTTTGAATTAAGGTCCAATTTGAATTGAGTTTTCTCTCACTCTCAGACTTGCTTACAAACCAAACCCTTCCCCAAAGTGACTAGTCTTCCATTTACAATTTCAATTCTTTGAAAACTTGTAATCAATACTTAACCTCCTCCAGAAAAAATGATCATAGATATTGAACTAAAAAATAGTCCCAAAGGATTTCCACTTCCAAGTCAAAAACAAGGAAGGTAACCTACTGAAACCTTGAGTTCCCCAACCATAAAATTATTTTCGTTGCTACTTCATAACTATAATTTTGAACTGTTATGAATAGCAATTTAAATATTTTATATGCAAGATGTATTTTCTTTGTTACAATTTAAACATAATTAAAGCATATTGATTAATAAAAATAAAATTTTAAAGCCTTGAGGTCTACCAAGGGCAATGTTGTACTGATTACCTGCCCTTGCAGGAACAGAATACGCTTCATGATCTGAGTTATTAAAGATGATTATATTGATCTTGCTTCCCCACTACTACCCCTACTCTCTTCCTTTCCACAGAACCTTCCTCAGAGCCCCTTTCACATCTTTGTTCCTTAGGGTATAAATCATAGGATTGAGCATAGGGGTAATTATAGTGTAAAAAAGGGCAACAAACTTTCCTTCACTCTGAGAATAACTACTCGTGGGCTGAAGGTATGTGTACATAGCTGAGCCATAAAAAAGGGAAACCACTAGGAGGTGGGATCCACAAGTCCCAAAAGCCTTCCTGCGTCCAGCAATTGAGTTAACTTTCAGAACTGCCCTAGCAATGTGTATGTAGGAGGTTAGAATTAGTGTTGCAGGAACCACCAAGATGATGACTCTGGCCACAAACATCTTCAACTCTGTCCCTTGTGTGTCCTCACAAGCCAGCTTCAGAAGCACAGGCATCTCACAGAAGAAGTGGTCCAGCTGATGGAGGCCACAGAGAGGCATGGCCATCATGAGGCCTGTCTGAACCAGAGAGTTCATGAAGCCTCCTACCCAAGAGATGGCAGCCAGTGCCTGGCAAAGACGGGGATGCATAATGGTCATGTAGTGAAGGGGTCGACAGACAGCAGCATAGCGGTCAAAGGCCATCACTACCAGAAGCACAGACTCAGTGGATCCCAATGCGAGGGAGATGAAGAGCTGGGCCACACAACCTCTATAGGTGATAGTCCGATCAGGCCCATGAAGATTTTTCAGAAGCTGTGGCACAGTACTGGTGGTGTAGCAGAGATCCAGGAAGGAGAGGTGACACAGGAAAAAGTACATGGGTGTGTGCAACCGAATGTCCAGGCGGGAGAGGGCGATGATAGCGGAATTGCCAAAGAGAGTGAGGGAGTAGAAAATGGAAGTACAGACGAAAAGGACAAGTTCCAGTTGAGGCCAATCTGAGAAACCCACCAAAATGAAGCCTTCTCCAAAACTAGTGTTGAGCCTTCCCGTGGATCCTGGTGATGATAGATGTGCTTCTGATGAGGCTTTAAAAGAAAACCATAAACATGTAAATGCACAATGGAGAGAGTCTGATTCTTCTTTTTTTAAATCAGTGGCAAAAACCTTGTCTGAAATGTGTTCTGATCTGTGGGGGAAGCTAGAATGTGGAAGTGATGAAATAGGATATCTGGCTAAGGAAATTCCCAAGAAGATCTGAAAGGCGCCCCAGGTTTATCTGTGCTATTTCAGTGATGTACTAGAGGTCAGAGAGGGACATTAAAGGAATTGTGAAAAATGAAACCAAAACCAGAAGGTTTGGAAGTATTCTGTTGTACAAACCAGGGACATAGGTCCTAGAATTTTCACCAAGGATGTGCCATCTGTTCTTAAATAGATTAAGTCTACGGCTGATGGATCTAAGCCACTCCCACAATAGAACCCATCAGCTTCGACTGGAAGATGCAGGGAAGGTAGGAAAGAAAAGAACCTGACTGCATCTTGGAGTTCTATAGGTAGGAAATCTGCCCCAGGAAGCTCCATCTGTGGTCTTCCAAGGAAAGAAGAGGACCACTCCTGGAGCAGGGAAGATCAGCAGAGCAGCTGGAAGAAGCATCGTGAGCAAGGCCTTTCCGATTTCAAAGGGTGGGCAACAGCTTCCTCCATTTAAAAAAGCAGGGTCATTAACAAAATGCATCTGAAATGTAGGACCTCCATTAAGGTGTGGCAAGGCAAAAAGTCCCTGAGGATACAACACTGTGGGAACAAGAAATCCATGCTCAAGGGACAGGGGAATGGGGCCTACTAGGGCCAAGGGGTGTGGCCAAGTTATCTTCTGACCAAGTTATCTTCTAGTCAGATAACTAGGAAAATGGGGCCACCGAAGTCAAGGGAGCAGAGTTGCTATCCCAGTAGATCTGGACGTAGGAGCTGAACACCAGACCTCAGGTGGCTCCACCCAGCATCCCAAAGCTGTAACCAACACTCAGCGCCTGGAGAGGAGGGACATTACCTAGATGGTCTCAAAGAACAAAGGACTACTCTCAAGCTAAAGTCGATTGTTCTGCTAGGGGGTTGACGTGGTGGGTGCCCATTCCTTCTTTTCCTCTAAGTTCTCCTATTTGTAATGGAGATGTCTGCAGCATGCCGACCACTGCACTATGGAAGCAGAGAACTTGAATGCTACATTTCATCAGGTCACAAAAAAGAGGAGTTTCACCCCAGCATGAAATATGCCTAGAAACTCGGCTATAGTTGATTTAGGTGATTCAGAAGATGAAATCGTGGGCTTGAAGTTGATTTGATGAAGGACTTTGGGAATGATGGCATGCAATGAGTGTGTTGTACATGTGGCAAGACATGAATTTGGGGGACCTAACAGTGAAATGTTGTGGATTTAAATGTGTAACCCCAAAATATGTGCTGTAAATCCTAACCTCTCATAAGCATATTTGGGACTGGGTTGCCTTGTTTTGTTAATCAGGCAGGATTAGTGCACGGTGTGTTTTGAGTCTAACTCTTTGAGAATAAAAGAGATTAGACAGGCAAGTGAAGGAGGCAGAGTGGAGGGGAGAGAGATGTCGCGTGAAGATCCACAAGGAACAGAAGATGTAGAAACAAAGGGTCTCCCTCCTGAGCCAAGAAGGATAAAAAATCTTCCCCTGGAGCCCAAACCCTAAATATGCCCACTGAGTTGTGAGAAAATAAATTTCTGTTTGTTAAAGCCATTCACTGTGGTATTTCTGATACAGCAGCATTATATAGCTAAGACACTCCCCATAACTTTCACTTGTCCAACAACAGAAAATGGTAATGCTTCTTGTGAAGGAAATAGGCTTGCGTGGTGCAAACAATGAAGCACTCCACTACTAACTTAGGGGTCGAAGGTTCTAATCATACCAGAGTCATCCGGGAAGAAAGACCTACAAACCTACCTCTGAAAGGTCACAAGTTTTGAAAACTGCCCTAAAACACATGGGAGGCTCATAATTTGGAACTGATTCTACAGCAGTAGGTTTGGTCCGGTTCATGAAGGACGGAGACTTCTACATTATTTTGTAGTATTCACTTGCTGTTCGGTGTCATCAAGTCAGTTCCAATGCATAGCAACCCTATGACCACAGACTGAAACAATGCCCGGTCCTGTAGCGTCCTCAAAATTGTTCCTGTGTGTGAGCCCATTGTGGTCACCATTGTCGACATTTGGTGCCCCTGCTGGCATTTGAAACACCAGTGACATCGCTTTCAGCAGCACAGCAACACACAAGCCACCACAGTACGACACACTGATGGACTCGGGGACAGTATGCCCTAAACACTCCTAAATCAGGAACTGTATTATCCACTTTGTCCTGCTGAACTATTTCTAGGGAGATCGCTGAATCGGGATAATGCTCACTTGAACTCAATCTCTGTTGCCTGCATGTTATGCAGACCCCTTCATGTCTTGGACCCGGTATTTCCTTGTCCTAAAGTAGAGATCATGTATTTTGGCAAGGGTCAAATGTAAGGATATGAGAGCTGCTGGTAAAAATGTAAGGTGTCAAACTGTAGCATTTGGACGCTGTGCTGTTCTCTGTTGCTTGGTCTCGTAGGTAGCATGTTCTGCATATTGGGATTCATGAATAGTGAAGATGAACTCTCAACTGTGAGCTCTGGGAGCTCATAGCTCACCATTCCTGGAAACGCAGCTCAAGGCTAGCTGAGAATTGTCACAGGGATTGAGAAGAGTGGAGACTCATCAATTTTTATCACGGTGGAGGTTATTGTGGGAGGGATTATAAAAAATATCCTAAATATCATAATTCACCATGTAGCTAATACACTCCACTTCCTATAAACTCAGTAATCCACCTTAGTTGTTCCCTCCTCCCAGCCCAATCCTTTTGTATATTTCTCTCTGTCATATGTAACATTTCATTAAAATTCCTTTTACCTGCTTTTGTCCCTCTCTCATCTGTGCTCTCTTCAGTTGTAGAGAGTATATAAAAACTCACTGCCATGAGTCAATGCTGACTCAATCAACCCCTGTGAGTTCCTGAGATGGAAGCTGGTTATGGGAGTAGAGAGCCCAGTCTCTCTCCCGAGGACCTGCTGGTGCCTGACCACAGCCCAACTCGTAACCACTCTACCACCATGGGCTAGAGAATACACAGAATACCAAAGTAAATATTAACAGCTTACCTTAAGGACACAAAAGAGAACAATGTGGACTACAACTGCAACTTAGATTTTTACAAACAGCCCTCATATTGTTACATTTGGCCTTTCCCACAATGCAATCCTAAAAGTAAGGCGATATGTCATCTCTACTTTAGGACAAGGAAACACCTGGCACAAATATTAAGGTTTCTGGGTAAACTGATGGAACAAGCTGGTAACAACCAACCATACCCAACCAAACCCACTGACATTAGGTTGATTCCAACTTATAGAAACCCTATAGGAAAGTATAGAACTACCCCATAAGATTTTCCAGTCTATACATCTTCATGGAAGATGCCAGAGCTTTCTCCCACAGAACTGGTGGTGGGCTTGTACCACCAACATTGTGGTACACCCAAGCTCTTCTATTACTCTGCCTCCTTATGGTACATCCGAGGTACTAAATCAGTGATACTTTCTTCACAACATACAGTAAACGTTAAATAAATTTGAAATGAAGCTATCACTCTGCCTTGAAATTTTATAGAAATGTATTTACACTGAGAAAAATACAGTTGAATTAGTAATATAGTTTCACAAACTATACAAATTACTAATATACTTTAACAAATGATTCCTGTGTGCACATACGAACGTGAATAAAACATTACTCTCCTTTGTGATTAAAATTTCTTGGGGCCAACAGTGTGTCAGCAAGAAAAACAAATGAAAGAAATGATTATCTATAACTGGAGTATGTTCAATTAAAGTAGTTTTTGTCCTGTTTATTGTCATGGGAAATTTTGCAACAGATATTGGTAAAGGTTATATATCATGAGTAATTTAATTACTATTACTACACCCGAATAATCTTGAATTGGTTAATATTGTATTACATTATATCTATGTCTGCGTCTCATATCTCAAAATATATATTACAGACTATCATCATCAAAGACTCCATGTTGGATCAATAATTCCAGCAGAGTATTTGGAAGCCATTCTTGATACCCTTGTGAAAAATGTGGATAAAAATATAAATTAATTATTTTGGTTTCATGTAGTCTAAATAATTTCACTGAAGCTATTTTCTAAAAGGCCACCATAGTAAACTGCAACAGCCGTGGAATCACTACATCAGAGCCCCACAGATCTGCTCAGCTACTGACCAACTATGCCCCAGCACACCTTGGACCTGGTGTCAGGAAAATACACTCAGTGATCCTTAATTTATCTAGTTGTTTCATCACATTTCAACAGGAATTAAATGGCATGATGCCTTCTGTGAGCTCCATCAAGGATATATAATGCACATTTTGAATACTGATCTGTCTGCACGCAAGTATATATACTTTATATATCATTGGGTCTTCATCTTTCAGTGCAGTGCCATGAGAATAAAAGATTCTCAATAAATATCTGAGCTGGCTTTATGCCTGATACACATAAATGTTCTAGATGTTTTTGTAATGAAACCCTTGTTACATTTCTACATCTTTTAATCACCATAGTTAATTACCCTTCATTTTCCTCCATAATTATTTGTTTTGAATTGCATTTTCATAGATAAGTTTATTTAAAGGGCTGATTGTGCTAAATGTTTCAAAATCTTCACGTGTCATTCACCCTCCAGTCTGCTGATATATGGACATTGTCCTCACAGTTGTTTCTGGAAACATCCAGGAGACATTTTTCAGCTTCATCTTTGTCACTGCATTTTGCTTGTTGCCTCTTTCTACGTAAGCCTCCTTCTCCCCCTTCCTGGGTCTCTTCTACTTCACTGGCCATTCCCAGGGTCTCTTTAGCAGGCTCCCTCTCTCTGTGAAGCCCTCACATGTGTGCTTCCTCCTCTGGGTTTCAACCCAGATACCCCTTCTGTTCTCTGCTCTTCTGGAAAGTGTCCTCCACCCAAGTGCTTGAATCACAGGTCACCGTACTGAGAACCTCAAACGGAATCTCTGCACCCAACATCTGTCTTCTGAACTTCAAACGTTTTATAACCCATCTTCTTAGCCCAGGACACTTCAAACTCAGCACGTCTAAACTCATCATGTCAGCCCAACAGAACTGCTTCTCCCCTTATGTTTCCTCTCCAAGAAAAGTGTCATCACACTGCACAGTTCTCCACACCAGAAAATGGATCATCAGCCTCTGCCCCTCGTGTGCTTTCAGGTCACAGCTTTCATGTCATTTCCACTAAGGTAGTGATTTGAAACTGGGCAAATTTTTGTTTCTCAGAAGACATTTTGTCATGTGTGGAGTTATTTTTGGTTTATACAACTTCAGAGTATGAGGGGGTGCACCCAGCATCTAGAGAGCTGAACCCAAGAGTGGGGCTAAGCACAGTATGGTGCGTGGGCTATTATAGACACACACGTACCAATTAACTGGCCCAAAATAAGTATTCCTCTATTTCACCATACTACATCTTTCAGAGCGCAAAGCTGCGTCTATCTAATTCATGATTGTGCTCCAGTGCTCTGGCACCTTGGCACCATGGCACATGAAAGTGATAGGTAAGGAAGCCCCCGGTGCCTGCACTCGCCTGTACCAGCTCTTTACCCAGTCATGAGGAAGGCATGAAATCTGAGACCAATTTTGTTCTTATTCAGAAGTGGGGTATGGAGGTCGTCCTGTTTGGGGTCTGATGACTTTCACATGAAATCTGCTGTGTCAGGAAAAGTATCAGTATCCACAAACTTCTGAGCTGTTTTTCTATCCTGTCATCCTATTGACTTTCTTCTCTCTAACTAAGGCCTGCCCTCTTGTGATAGGACTTGCTTGGGAGATATGTCCTGCTTCTTAATCTCCAGCCATTGGCCAGGGTCCTGGTGAGAATGAGCTAATCTCCCAGGATCACATCACATCAGACCTGTCACCAGATAGGTGCCAATGGCGCCCTGTATTCAGCACAGCTTGCCACACTCTCCATTAATTGGCCCTTTACTGTCACTCATGACCAGTTGCTGCCGTTAGGATGGTTTTCCAATCCCTCACAGAGCTTTACTTTCTTCAGTCTTCCTGAGATATCCATTGCTAGGGTCTTCCTCATGTGATATATGTTTACCATAAAAAGAAATACTCATCTTAAATCCCTCCTGAACAGGAAACTCAGAAATTCCCTCAGAGCCCCTTCCAGTTTCCCACGGCTGTTGCAAGTTAGAGCTCACATGGACCCAAAGACGGGTCTCTTGTAAAGCCCACACAGTTACTAGTCCTCAACCTAGTGAGTTTGACCGTGAGACAAGTCCGTCCTCGGTCTCATCGTCTCAGAAGCTGAGCAGCGGGTGTCAGCATCTGAAGCGTCCCCCTGCGTGCAGCTGAATAGCCGTGAGGGGAGGGGTCTCCTTAGAGGAGCACAGAAGAAACTCCACCCAACGCCCATTCTCCACTGTTTGAAGGGAGCCCTCATGACATGAACCATGCTGAACTTCATATATCCCAGTAGACTCACCTGTCCATAATGTTTCACATGTTCCAAATCTATCAATCCAGGGAAAAAATGATATTATATCTGCCTAATTGTTTTTTCTCAATCCCCTCTCCAAATACTCACAAATGATCCCTCTACCCTTAAATAACAATACAGTGTCTTACTCTGCATTACTCACATATAATTTTCAGAGTATTCTGCAAGTTGTTGGCAGTAGACTGGAATAAACCCTTGAAAAATCCAGCCTCCAGGAAACAAAACCTGTATGGCATATGGAAATAGCTCACATGAGAAAGAGCTGTTTTCAAGATTGAAAATGAGGATTTTTGAAACCAAACACGATAGCTTTGTTGCTTATTTCAAGATCTTCCATATGCGAAAGCTGGTAAACTTGCTTTGTGCTCCTCCAAAGGCCTTAATTAGGAGCAGTTAATGTAACTTATAGAATAGATGGTAGCTCAATATAATGTAAACTTTAAAATAAAAATAAAAAGCAGTCTAAAAATGGACTGCCTGGAAATGTAGTGATATTCTCATGACTTGAAGACTTCTTCCCCACTCAAAGGCTGAAAGTTGAGCTTTCATTTATTTAAAAATATTCCAGTAGTAACTGGCATGTTGAATGAGATAGTTTAAAATATCTGATTCAATTTTGAACATTTTTATTTTTCTGAACTTAAATTTTTTTTAACTTTAGGCATAACCTCTATTCCCAATCCCCTTGGCACTCAGAAATCATTTTGATACTTGAACATTTAGGACTGATGATTTTCTGCATCACAAAGGTCAATGTCTGTGCTTATGTCTATGTCTGTTTGTTTCTGTTTTAAGGTATATCCATTTGTCTATGTATGATCTCTATTAATAATAAACTTCCTGAGATTATAAATTTCAATTAAAAAAATCTTTCAACATGTATAGTACTTCTACTTTCATACCAGTCCACTAATTTAATAAAATTGTGTGACTTCAATGGACTCACATTCAAATCAGAGAATTGAATCTTCTGCTTCTCTAAAGATTTATACTCTTGGAAACACACAGGGGCAGCGCCCTTCTATCCTGTCTACTATCTTCTACTCTCTCAATGGGAAGAGACTTGATGGATGGTTTCAGAGTCTGAGCAAAAGAGGAGATTCCACAGACTCCTTTCTGACCACCTTTATTGCAAGAGCATCGTCTTTACATTTGAATCTAATTTCACTTCCTCCATACAATGCCCCCTTATACAGACACCATCCTGACCCCAAGACTCCTTTTTAATTGTCCAACAATAATCCATCAGTTTCTGTTCTGAGACCGGAAAGTCACAGTTTGAATTCCGTCCAAGAGCTAAATTAACAGATTGTTTGATCTCTGATTCTATACCTAGAACATTTTCTCCAAATAGGATGGACTCTTCCTGTTGTATACTCCTCCAAGAAGTCTTCTTTGATTGATCTTCAGCAACTCTAATCATGCTTTTTAGTTGTTTATTTTGCATATTAAAGCCTTTAGTGTCCAGAATTTGAGTGTTAGAATGGATCTTAAAATTTACTTTAAGTCAATTCTTACACTTTAAATAATCAGAAAGTCCTATAATTGGTCAATGATTTCCCATGTTTATGCAGTTTGTCTGTCTGTGAAATCAAGGGAGTCCACTCAGTCTCTACTAAAAGTTCCAGAAAAGGAACTTACACACTTACCTCTCTCAAGCATACTGGCTTCAAAGGTAGTTGGAGATTGATTACGTCTAGAGAATCCCAAGAAGGCATGTTCTTGATCCTGACTTCATCCGTAGGGTGCAGGGGTATGGTCTGAACTTCTTTCTTGAAAACTCATGATTGCATATGGTTTCCTACCCCAGTAGGAGAGACTAATGAGACCCATAATCCACAAGGTGGGACCATTCTTCCCACTACACCCGCATGCACCTACCCTAGGCAACTCTCACCAGGACAGAGCTAGTCTATCATCAAACCACCTCTTGACCCAAGATAGGTTCTGCCCCAGGGGCATTCCCAATGCCTGCTTTAGAGCAGTAGAAGGAGAATTGTTTACCAAATGAGGCCTTGGAGACTTCTGGGCTCAGCATGGCAATTATAATGAACTGACGGGCACCCATTGATTCCCTCAATTCTCGCTCCTCCACTTCCTCACAACCCGGAACAAACTGAGCTACGCAGCACCCAATTAAAGTACGCCATTGCACTGGCTCATGCCACTCCCCACCTGGAATGTCCGCCCTTCTGACTCGATCCAAATCACACTCACCCTTCTCTCCTAACCCCCTGTCTCATTTGAAGTCTACCATATTCTCCACATATTTCCAATATCTTCCATCTCTGAACTCCTCATACATTTTCATTCATTTGTATCATTGATTCAATCATATAATTTATGTCCTTGATGACAATTTTGATGTATTATATTCTGTCTCTATCACAATCTTTACTATATTAATATTTTAAATTTCTTTATACTTTGTTTTAACCCGCAAAGAATGTTAAAATATTGCTTCATTATCAATTCAATAAAAATTATTCATTGATCTTTGATTTTTATTTCCCAGGAAAAATTCAATAATCAAAATATTTTTATTCATCTAAGGTATGACAATACAATGTAGCAACAATTTGCTAGAATATCTGCCATTTACTAGCTTTTGACTGGAATGCTTTCTTGACATGCGTCAGCCTCAGTTTCCTTATCAGGGGAGAAAAATACAACCTACCATGTAGCACAGCTTTGTGGACTAATGACACAGTCTATGTCAAATGTCTGGTATGTGGTAGACATTCATTCAGCAGGAGCTGGTATTACTGTAATACAAAGATTCTACTTCTCCAGAAAGAAAAGGTGGGCCATTCACAATCATTCCCTAATCTCACTGTCTGCTCCAGCTAATCACGAATGGATGTTCTTTCCATGTATGCTGCCAAGGAGTCCATTCTCACCAGGTAGCCCTATACTGTTGCCGGCAGACAATGAGTCCAAGATGCCTCTCACTCTTTTAGCCAAAGACAGAGACTAAGTTAATGTGAGAAATTCTAAGTTTATTCTGGAAACACTGACAGAAAGAAACAGTGGGGTTTCTACCTGCAAAGTGTTTCAAAAATCAAGCATGTTATATACCTTACTTACACTTTGTGACAGAGCAGGATTAAAAAAATTTATAGTGTTTTGGTGAGAATTTACATAGACTACTAGGATCCCATTAAAAATTTTCTATATGTGTTGTTCCATGACTTTGGCTATAATTTCCACATTATATCAATATTTTTAAAGTGGTTTCTTGATGTAGTATTCACAAATCATACACTTTTGTGGTTAAATTGCTTTTAAAATGGGCCGTATGTACATAATCACAATAAGCTCCAGTACTTATTCCCCTCCTGTTTTTCTTGTTTGCTCCACAAATCCCCACCCCTTCCTACCTTGCAAAAGCTCCCAACCCACATCCCCCCAAAGCATTGCATCAGGTAATATCTCTATGTATCTACTCCCTTTGTGTTTCACAAACTGGGAAACCCAGTAGGAACAATAAAAAAATGGCAAGAATAAAATAAGAATATACAAACACAAATAAAGAATACGAAAGAAAAGACCACCAGCAATATTTTAAAAGCCAGAGAAGAAATTATTGTTGTGAAACAATCAGGAAATACTTGAGTCTAGATCAAATTCAAGTTGGGTTAAGATGGAGGTAAACTGACTATTTTTGATCCACCATAATCAAGTTTATAATCATCTCTATCTGATAGTATAGCTGTCTGAGTGCCCTGCCGGTGGCTAGAAGGGAGCTGTTAGAGGCTTAGTCTAACTGGATACTTTACAAATGGATTTGGGGCTCTCACTGCCCCCGACAGGTGTTCTCAATTTAAACTTTTCCCTTCGTCACATTTTAATTTTGTTATTGGCATCTTCGGATCACACAGGATGGTGTGCTTCCTCCATGTGGACTTTGTTGATTCCTCACTTAGATGGCTGCTTGCTTGAGTACAAGCCTTTAAGACCCCAGACACTCTTCCAGTTGACAGCGGGGAATCATCTGCTTCTTCACCACCCTTTGCTATAGCACCCTTATCTTCAGGTAACAGGAAGAGTTAGCAGGGTTTTACAACGTCACAGGAGGAGGTTAGCAGGCTTTCACAATGATTATGGATGCAACGGATACTCTAAGAAGGCAGGTTTGCAATCACCATTAGGAGGTTTTCTATACCCACATTTCTGCAGGGGACACTCAGGGATGTTTGCCCCGACGCTGCATGTGCCCTTGTTTATCTCAATTGGGGGGTCCTTCTGTGTCTGGCCTTACTAGACTGGTACCCCTGAGGCCTCTGAATGAGGACGCTTTGTGTCTGGCTACTTATTACTATTATTTTTTAATCGTTTTATTGGGGGCTTTTAAAGCTCTTATCACAAGCCACACATACATCCCTTGGGTCAAGCACATCTGTACCTCTGTTCTGGCACTTATTTTAATGGCCTTGCTAATCTCCTTCCTCAGTCAGAAAATCCCCACTGGTTAAGCTATAGGGAATTTTTACTGCACGGGAAGAGGTTATTTTATTTTGTATTTTTAACAAACTGAATCTTAAACTATGTTACATTTCTAGTATGTTTGCATATAGCAGACTAACTCTTTCACCCCTTCTATCAATACACCAGAGAAGAACTACTTTTGTGGGTTTCTCATGTGGGTTCAAGTCAATGAAGACCACTGCAATGGTCGATTCAAATGATGGGAAGTCTTTATTTTCAATCAGACTAGCCTGGACTGCAGGGAGGATATTTAAAGGAACTGTCCACCATACTGCAGTGCCCTTCTTCACTGGCCAAGTCTCTTTACTCAGGGAGGGCAGAATACAGAAAGCAGAAGAAAAAAACAAGTTAAAATTCATATATCACTAAGTAAGAGGTATTGACAGAAATAAAACAAAATTATATTTAGGTAAACCTTCAGGCACTTTATTTTTATGATCCTACTCCTGTCTGCAGCTTGTCTTCTTGGTGAGCAGAAATAAACACAACTGTCCCAGGGAGAAAGACTTACTGCTTCTCTTTATAAGGAGAGAGGAGTAGTTTAAATAAGAATTGCCCTCAGGGCACTTACAGACCTGCATTCCCTTGTGACTCTAAAAACAGTTTACTCTGGCCAAGCAGAGGGGGATGCATGCATTCTGAGCAAAGTGTTTTTGTGACAGTTGTGCTGAAATGGGGTGACATGAGCTTGTCTATTTCACTAACACTGTAAATCTTTAAAGTTGTAGAAAGCCTCATCTTTCTCCTGCTGGTGGTTTCAAACTGTTGACCTGTAGTTAGCAGAAAAATGTGTAACCCACTAACCCAACAGGGCTCCTTTCTATGCCCATCAACAGTTACAGTCTAAGTGAGGAGACAACCAAGCCCATGTGGAAGAAGCGCACCAGCTTGTACGATCCAAAGATGACAATTTAAAAATCCAAATATGGCAAAGGGAAATGTATTCGAGCTAAAATGATGAATACCCAAGTTGTAGAAGGTTGTGAAGGACAATGGGAGCCCAAAACCCACCTGCCGAACATCTGGTCAGACTGAGCCACTGACACATCCGCTCTAGCCACAGGCGAGAGTCTCCAACAGCCTTGCTGGCAGACAGAGAGCATTGTAATCTTGAATATGCTGAACTAGACTGTGGTAGTCACTTGGGTGGAGTCTAGGCTGTCAATCTGGAGATAGCCAATGAGACTTCTGTGGGCATAGCCTTCTCCTGAGCATTCTGGGAAATCTGGTACTCCCTCCTTGGAGGCGGAAGACACCTTTTCTCTCTGCGACTCCCAGGAAGACATTGCAGAAGACAAGCCACATGGTTGCAACCCGATCTCGGAAGCTGGAGACGTCACAGAGAGACCCCTGCCAGCGCTGAGATGTTTCCAATGACACTGGATCCAAAGACTTTCTACCCTCTGGCCTGTGATCTTCTGCATTTGGCATCATTGAATGTGTTCCGTGTGTCTGAAGAGGACTTTACAGATTGGTATCGGACATATGGGCTAATATCGACCTTATGGACTTGATCTGGACTGGGCTGGGATGTTTCCTCAATGTTCAATTGCTCTTGTATATAAATCTCTTTCTTATACATATATGTGTGTCTGTGGATTTGTTTCTATAGTCTACCCAGACTAACACATAGATGCTTGGCCAGATGACCTCCCTATAGACCTCGCTTGAGTTGGTTCTGTGTGCAAGTGTCTCTTTCTCATGTGTTTCACGACAGAAATTTCTTCCCTGGTTTTTGGAATGTTGATTAGGGTCTTTTCTACCTTACTCCGTACTTGCATTTTGGTCTCTGTATTATTGTTCTATTATTCTTGCCACCTTATTACTAATTTGGTTTTTACTGTTTCTGTTGGGTTTCCCAGGTTGTGACCCACAGGGGGAGTGGATGCATAGTGATAATAATTGATACAGGGTTGATAGAGGATGCAGGGGTGGGAGTGGGTGATAGGGAGGGTAGGGGCATTTCAGAAGTGGGAAATGCAGATGGGGAGGGAGGGAGTACTAGAACTGATTTTTAAAAGCGATTTAACCATAGGTTGGGGGAATGTTCTATAATTGATACGATAATGATTGTGCATTTTTCCTTGATATGAGAGAATTTTGACCTACTGAAATGTATGCTATTTAAATTATGTGCCAATAAAACTGTTAAAAAGAAAACAAAGCTAAAAAAGAAATCCAGAGAGTCACTATGAGTCAGCATTGACTCAATGGCAGGGAGTCTTTCCCTTAGTAGAATGTTTTCAGGGCATATCCATGCTGTAATATGTATCAGAACTTTATTTCTTTTTATGGCTGGAAAATATTCCAGTGAAAGTATGTGCCACATTTTGTTCATCCATCCGCCTGTTAATGGACATTTAGACTATTTGTACCTTTCGACTATTGTGAATGATACTGCTCTGAAGACCTGATTGGAAGTTTTTATGCATATACCCTGTTCTTTGTTAATCATAATAAAAAATTAATAAAAATACACATTTTTTCTAAATCATATTGGGGTCTCGTATAGCTCTTATCACAATCCATACATCCATCCATTGTGTCCAGCACATGAAAAAATAAGAGGCTAAATTTAACTACATTTCTCCAGGGGCTATCACCATCACCCCACATGCCATTTCAATTTTACTATAGAGAGAAGAAGAAGGAGGAGGAGGAGGAGTACAGAAGATGAAAGAGAGTTATAACTTGGTATTCAGAAGTCACAAACTGGCAGCCACCTGAAAGGATGTTTTTTTATTGGAGTTATTTTCCAGAAATTTAGAAATCAGTAGAGTTCATATGAAAATATGGATTGCCTATTTGTCTACATTGAAATGCATTAGTAATGAGAGCATTGATTGAATGGAACTCAGATTATAACTATTAAGGGGAATTGTCCTTCCCCTTGCCTGAGATTAGGCAGCTTCACACCTTTTGTTCTATCACTTTTAGATGGTAAAAACCTGTAGTCATTCCAAGGTCCTGAAACTCTTTCGAGTGAGTATTTAAATTCTCCAGTCTCACGTAATAAGCAATGATTGCCACTTCACTCATCAGTAAATCTTTTCCCCTTTATCTTCAGAAAGGTCCTTTTGCAAGAAGGCCGCCTCTCCACTCCTCTGTTATTGTCTCCTTCCTAAAAGAGGTTTCAGGTGAGGGGCAAAATTCAAACCAGGGTCAGAGAAAACCTGTTGAAAAAGAGTGAGCTTATTGAAGGGGATATTTTGGTGGTTTGGAGTCCCAAAGAACTAAAAACAAACAAACACATTGCCATTAGGTGCATGTGTGAGGTAGCTAGTTTAGGGACAGGTGATTGTCCCACCCATGTCTGCAAAGGCCCCATAGAGGAGGTTGGAAAGAAATTGGGCAACCATTAGACATCTATGAAGTCTCCAAACTGAGCATGCTCACACTCAAGCCTCTGAGCCAGGTGGGAGGTATACCTGGGCAGGCCAAACTAGGTCCAGGCTGATGACATCACCCAGGTGAGCTCCACCCAGCCAATGGGACCAACCAATACCATGAACCACGCCTCCCCAGCCAGAGGTTTGAAAGATGCTGGCTGTGGGAAGGCGTCTCCTGGGGGGAGGGGAAGCGGCTCCCTCTCCCATGGCAGTGCACTTGTCACTGCTTCGAGCCTACTCTTATCTCTCTCCCTGCTCCTGGTCAGTGGCAGCTCTTAGGGTGGGGGTGCACATGCACCACCTGGGTGTGTCCCCTTAGGGCATACTCCAGGCCTGCTTGGGGCCCACATGCACCCACTCTGGCCTACTCAGGGGACCCACAGCCACTCTGGCCCCCTCACTCTCTGGCCTCTGTGCCCTCTTTCCCCTTGCTCCCTCAACCCCTCAGTCCCTGGAATCCCCCCACCCCAGTTCCACACATGTGGGTACTCTTTCCAAGAGGTTGTTCATGCCCAGTCGTGAACGCCTTTGAGACTGTAAAACCTGAAACTTGTCCCGTCCTTCAGCAAAACCCACTTGAATTATGAAACAGTCTTGCGCGCAAATTCTTTCATAGGGCGTAGCCAAGAACCAAGGTATTACCCACTTGAGAAACCTCACATTTGGTGCCCTGTGAGTCAGATGAAAATCTTTGGACTACACCTTTAAGGTAAGCCCATCTCGGGACACACTTCTGTTCCTGGCACGGGCACCCATCTCTGACCTTTTTTGTGCACCTTTCAGACTTCACCTACCACCTTTGAGAGATGGAGACGCTCTGGCAGCTGGATGGAACTTTCTAAGTGTCAGACTTAAACTGCAAGTGGTCCAGTTTGAAAAACACCTGACTCTGTAAGGGGGAAGGAACCTGCAGGGGAGCCGAACATGTGACCCTAACGACCTCACCAAGATGGTGTCCAGTGCTCCAACCAAGTAGAGGGTAGGGGACTTCATAGCTAGACCTGCCTGGCCCCTGCTCCCCACTCCCCCAGTTTCAATGGTTTTTGTCCCAGGTTTTCCCACTGATGCCCCATGACTGTTTTCTCCTGTTCACAAACAAGTAGCTTGGTCCAGCTTTGTTGCATGACCTTGGTTGTCTGCTAGTCTTATTGTTTGGTTCTTCTCTGATTAGTTTTCCTTTGTCCAAGCCTTGACAAGAGGCGCCGAAAGCAAGGCCACTGAGTAACTGCTAACCCTGCTGTTTCATCGAAGGCTTTTAAGCCCACCTGCCTCCCTGCCTACGGCCTCTTGTCTCCAGGCCATTCACATTCCTGGTACAGTTGCACCAGGACAGCATGTGTCCTTTCAAGGATCCAAATTCATCTAGAGTGGCTGAATGCACACAGAGCCAATGGACAGATCGGAATGTATGCGGCACCAAAATAATTGCACCCTTAATGCAATTACCCATGTGCCAACTTTGCATCAGGTTTGACTATTTCCTATTATTATTATTATGTATCGTGTCACAGATTAAGAGTGTGCACCAAGAACTCTGCTCCCCTCTTAGGACACAGACTACATTTCCCAGCCCTTAGCAACTGCACATGGCCACAGGTCTCAGTTTGGCTGAAGAGCTGTGGGCAGCAGTGTTTTGAGCTACTTCCAGATCTGGTTTATCAATTTTGATAGGAGTGGTCCTTGCTTTCCTTCCCCCCTGTCCATATATTAAAGAGAACCTATGAATGAGTGGAGCCACAACAAGGAAAGATGCTGGGTCATGAGTGAAAGGATAGAAGAAAGGCTCCACTGATCTATGAGGGGTATCCAAGGAAAACCTGAACAAAAACTCTGTTGGGCTGAGCTTTTGTAGTATGAACTTTCCTCCTAGGCAAGTACTGGGCAACTACCTCTGAGTTAGTGCACCTAGTGGCATGACCTGGGATGGTTCTCTCTGGTCACAATGAATTTTTCATAAAACCAGTTTTGTTCCAACCTCAATTTTTGTGATGGCTGATTTAAGAGAAGAGTAATTCAGTTGTGAAATTTTGTTTCCTGCTTTGGAAAAACGCCGCAGAAACTGTTGTGATGTTGAACACAGGACAGCGTTATGGGAAAACTCAAGTGTGCAAATGGTTTTCTCCTTTAAAAAAAGGTGAAATGTCAATTGATGACAACCCTTATTCTGATGTCTGTCAACTTCTTGAACGAAAGAAAATGTTGACAAAATTTGTGCACTTGTTCTTGGAGACTGACAATGGTCCATTGAAGCGATGGGGAAGTTATCTGGACTGTCTTCAAGCTTGGTTCAGCAAATTTTAACAGATGACTTGGGAATGAGGAGTATCACTTGGAAATCTGTGCCTTGGGATTCTGACTTTTCTGGGAAAAGAGTGTAGAGTGGAAACATGCCATGCTTTGAAGAAGAGCTCCAAAATCACCCAGACTCTTTTCCCCGAAGGTCACTCACGGTGAAGAGCTATGGTGCTATTCTGACAACCACAGGAGCTAACATCAATGAAGCCATTTGAAGATGCCATCATTGCTTCGCCGCCCAAAAGCTTGTCAAGAGAAATCAAAGATCGAGATGATGCTCATTTGTTTTTGTTTTTTATCTTTCATCTATTATCTTTCCTTACCTACCACTTGTCAAAGGAGGGAAAATAAGGTGACAGTGTCTCAGTGCCTTTGGAGTTCATTCCACCAGGTCAGACTGTTCATCAAGTGTTGTTGAGTTAGAAGTTCTGAAAAGTACCTCTGAGTAACAGTGGGCAACAGTGTTGCCTAACAGTGTTCAACAAAAAAGGCCTGATTTGTGGCAGACAGGGGACTGCTTTTTCCACTATGACAATGCACTTGCTCACACAGCCAACTCAATGCATTCATTTTTGGTAAAAAGGTGCATGACTCTCTTGCCTCACACACCTTACTCACCTGGCCTCCTGCTGTGTGACTTCTTTTTGTTTCCTCGAATGAAATGGTGGAAATGAAAGGACAGTGATTTGACTACGTAGAAGACGTGAAGAAAAAAACTAGGGTGGTGTTGTCAGCCATTCAAACAGACAAGTTTGAAAAATGTTTCCAAGAATGGAATCACAGATTTAAGAAATGTATTAAGTGTAATGGAGAGTACTTTGAAGATGAGATGGTTGACTTATAAAAAATTTTAACTACATAGCTTTGAAAAAATTCCAGCTTTTGTTCTTTTTTTGGGGGGTGTGAGGTTGCCGCCTCATATATTGAAATGAATTCAGAATGAGAGGTCCAGTTTTATGAGATTCAGACTGTGAGATTTGTGGGGTTTCTTTTATGCAGTTTGTTTCATTTAGCAACACCTTTTATTTTCACATAGAATTCTCTTGTCCAGTTTTCCTAATTTTCTCACCCCCCACCTCACCACTACATTACAGCATCCTTTTTGCACTGGCAGCTCCATTGGGATTTCCTATTTAGGTATTGCTATAAATCACATTTACAGTCTTAGCTAATATAACTGGTGTGTTAGGAGGCTGTGTCAGTAACACTCAGAGTGAGTTCTCCCTCATGTGTGTTGTTGCATTAAGGAACCAAGGCCACCTTCTCAATGTCGCTAAGCTTCCCTTGCACTTGTTAGAGAGGGAAAGAAAGATGATGGTGTCTCAGGCCTAGAGGTTCCCTTATTGTTAGGAAAAGAAGATTCCAGTGGACAGATTCTGACTGGTTGATTTTGATCTCACACGTGGTGTTAGATATGCAGGCTGTGTGGCTAAGATACATCTTAGGGGAAGAAAATATATCAAGGGTCCTCTCACTTCTTGGAGTTCTTGATTGCTTGGCTTTACTTTATTCTTTCTAGAAAGGAAGCACAACGATTTGGGTGATTAGAAGACTTCAATTTTAGGCCCAGCTTTCCCCCCCACTTTTTGGAAAGCTTTGCATCAATCATGAATAATCTGTAATTCCATTTCTTCAGGAATTTAGTGATAAGTGGTTGACCAACTCTAGGAAGGTGTAGCATGTGGGAAACAGGACCAGAGGGAGTGTAGGCACACAAACTCTCTATGCTCATCATAAAGAGTGTGGAAGGCCAAGACTCTGGTGGGAGAAAGCCTTCACATTTGTGAGTTGGAGGTGAGTCCCAGTCACATTTTCCTTACTAAAAATCATCCTCACAAGCCCCCTCCCCATTATAGTACTACTTTTAAGATTATTCTTACAAGCCAAAAGCTACTACTATGTGCTTTGAGGCTATCTTCTGTTAGAGCAATCAGGTTCAGTTGTCTCCGCCCCCAATGCAAGCCCACTCCCTCCTGATACTGCTCATAAATTACCTGATGTTGTCTGATCTTGGAACCTATGCAGGGTCAGACCTGGCTAGTACTTGAATGCGAGATTCTAAATTGCTCCCCCTGGAGAGAGCTCAGGGACATCAAAGATTAAGTTGCCATCTTAATTCTAGTATCTCCACACCGTGTTATGTGTGTGCTTACCAGGGCTTGCTAGCTCCAAGACTGTATAACAATGTTAGAGAATACTTTCACTCTTTCTCATTTCTGCTTCATAGAAAGGTGATCACCCTGTATGGTCTGTCTGTCTTTCTATTTGCCCTCAATTGCATGACTTCGCCTCAGGTCCCTCTCAGGTGTAAGCCTGGACCTTACAGTAACAAAGGGGCTGGAAAGACATTTGAGAAAGTGTTTCAAAGTGACCCTTGAATCTCCTCACTCATCCCATACTTTTAAAGTATGACAAAATAGAGAAATAGAGAGGATCTGTCAATTGAATTTTTCAAAAATAGATTTTTGCTGAGAGTTTCATTTTCTCAAAGGCAGAGAAGACCATTAATGCAACTTTTAATGTAACTTTAAGAATCTGAGTTTGTACTACATTATAGGATAAAGTGGTTTGGAAGAGAAAATATGAGTTGCTATACTGTGATGGGTTTGAACTCAGGGAATTTGTCCACGTAAAGTGGGCAAAAACAATAAAAACTAAACTGGACTTACTGTCGAGTTAATTCCAACTCATACTGATCCTGTTAAGACAGGATAGAGCTGCCCCATGGAGTTTCCAAGGCTTTACATTGTTATGGGTGGAGACAGCCTCATCTTTCCCACATTGAGCTGCTAGTGGGTTCTCACTGCAGGTCTCATGGTGAGCAACTCCACGTGAATGCCACTGCACATCCAGACCTCCCTGGGTGTTTCCTAGACACCAGATAATCACCATATTGGGTGAGTAGGTATTTTCTAAGTGTCTTTCCTAGAAGGGTGACACAGGCCTCTGTAGAGGAGAATCTAGCAGGAACGAACAGATTTCTAAGGACTGAGGAGGAAGAACATTGCAGGGAGTTTTCTGTATCAAAGAACAGTGTGTATAGATCATCGGTGGTGGAGCACTCTCTAAAGCACTCTTGAAAGAAAATGAGAACAAAGGTCAGGTTTAATCACTCACACATCAATTATTTTCAGGAAAGTGTTTTCCTAATTTCCTTCCCTTTCCTCCAAACGCTTCTTCCCTGGAGGGGTCAGAGCCTACATCACGGAAGGGAGGTAAAAGGAGACAGGGTAATGAAGAGAAAGAAGCCCTCATTCTTTTTACTAAATGGTACTGTGAGTTAGACAGAGAAAAGACACTCCAAACTTGCTGCCATTGAGTCAATGGTGGCTCATAGAAACCCCTGTGGGCTTCCGAGACTGTAACTGCTTTGGGGGGTTGAAAGTCCAATCTTTCTCCCATTAAACTACTGGTGTTCGTGAACTGCTGACCAGGCAGATTGTAGCTCATCAGGACACCACGACACCACCACACTACCTAGGGTCCTAGAAAGAGATGGGCAAGGGGAGAAATGAAGATGTTAGGAATTTTAACACAAAAGAGAGGAGGAGCTACGTTTCTGCAGATATCTCTTCAGCCCATGGACGCTTAAAAGCAGATAAAACATATTTCCTTATCAGCGGATAAGACAGGAGATAGCTAAAAGACTGGGTGGAGAAAGGATGTTCACATTGCCCCCACAATGAGTGGGTAGACTCTTGAGTTTGGGGTCTGGAGATAAGGGCACAACATGATGTCTGGAGTGCAGGGACACACATACCTGGAAAGAGGGGGTTCACTACGGGAAATGAGACAATAGCAGAAGCCCCATCAGGAAGTCAGGCAATGAAAGGTCCAGCTCTATAGACCACCAGGGCTTTTAGACTAGCCAAGGGCCTTTTAAAAGAAACCCTGGTGTCATTTTTCTGAGTTGAGGGGCTGAGCACGAGATTAACCATTGGAAACCACCAGCCAATTCCTTGGAAGAAAAATCAGGCATTCTACTCCCGTACTCTAGTAAGAGTTGCCACCTCAGAACTGACTCGATGGCAGTGGGTTTGGTTTGGTGGAGATGCAATCTGAGCCAGATGTAGGTTGAAATTGAGTGAATGAAGGTTCATTACCACTCACATGTTAACTTTTAAGGCTTCCACAAAGTGTTGGAAACTCACAAGAGCAGTTTTACCCTGGCCTATAAGATCTGCATCTGTAAGGTTTCTTGAGTGGGTAATATGCCGGTTCTTGGCTCGCACTACATGCCTGGTGAACTACAAGCCCATATTTTGAATCTGTGTCCAGAGTTAATTTCTTTGCCTCTGCTTTCTCGAGGCCTTATGACAAAACTATCAGTTCAGCCAGCTGGGCTGAAGTCCCTGGGGACAGGGAGTGAGCTTCAATGACTTGGTCAAGAGAAACAATGGTATTACCAGGTCTGTACACTCCAATGGTCACAACGCTGCGACCATCAGCAAACCAGACACAGTAAGCTACAGCATACGGTTGTTCTTTCAGGGCTGACGTAGGCAGGTTATTAGTAAACAGTAGCTCAAAGCAGGAATGGAGGGGTTTAGCGTCCTCCCCGGGGTCAATGAGTAATGCACCTGGATTGAGGGTTCTAATAGTCTGGGGGGTAACCGCAGGGTTCTCTGTAAGAAGGACTTGATACTTTAATAGACGACTGTGAGAAAGGCAGTTATTGTTTTAGCTTGTAGCACTTCGGGGATCCTGTGGTCAGTCAGGTCTCTAAGATGCCTCCTATGGTGATCCAAACTGCTTCGTGAATAAGAAAGGCACAGCTTCTATTGTGCGTAGGCAAGATGGCCACCTGGCTGAGAAAAGGAACATTTGGAAAAATATAGTGGGACGAGGATGAGGCCCATGACCATGTAGGGTGTAGTTTAGACAATACATCTCAGGCTAGAAGGGTAGTTGGACATTCAGGGACTACTAGACAGCTATGGGAGAGGTAAAGTTGTCCCAGAGGCACCTTAAGGTTGCCATGAAATGTTTGAGTACAGGCTTACCTGACACTCCCATCATGGTGCAAGTGTGTGGGGCCAGGGTTCCGGGGAAGAGGTAAGGACGGAGTAGGCAGTCCCAGTACCTGGGAGGAAACGTACTGACCTACTTGCCATGTTTATGTTCACCCTACACTCCAGAGTAGTAACAGCCATCATCTGCTGCTTGCCGTCTGGGCTACACAGTAGACTGGGTGCGCCTACCCTCTCGGGTGTTTACCATAGGACAGAGTACTGCCCATGGCCAGTTTTTTTTCAGTGGTAGTATAGCCCTTGTGAAAGCCTACTCTGATTAAGCCAATACCTTGTCCAGTGATCCAGGCAATGGCACAATTGACACCTGGTGCCTTGTTCAGGGGTCTGGGAAATCTGGGAGGCAGTCGATGGGCGTAAGTTAGCAATGGTGGCCAGTACCCACACATGCCTAACATTCTTCTTTCTCTTCTTCTCCTGGGCTCCCCACTCTTCGTCTCTGTTGTAGAAGGTTGCGGTGGCACTAATGACCATCTCTTCTAGGGGAACACCTTCAGGTTTTTGCACTAACTTCTGAAGCTTTGTCGGAATATCTGGTCTGGCCTTGTGCAGAATTTGTCCCTGAGGAGGACGTCCCCTTCATGTTCCTAGATTTACCGTGCTGTGATTCTTCTGGGTTCTCTCGGTCATTCGAAGAAACTTCCAGGCCATTCATTAGGCTCTTGGCTAATAGCTGTCACTTTAGTGCACTTGATGGCCTTTGCCGCCCTGAATTCAGTCTATTTTTGATACACACTAGAAAATGTTCCCATTCCCACCTGTCAATGGGATCATTATTATCCCAGGGGAGGGTTAGTTGGAGGCACAGCTGGTTCTCCTATTGGATATTTATCAGTTATTACATGAAAACTATATGCAAAATTCCAAGCTACCTTCAGCACTCATTTTTTCTCAAAGTCTGTCATACTCTGTCCCAAAATGATCCTTACATCCTTCCAAGCCTAGTCATGGGCTAGAGTGAGGTGCTGAAAGGCCTCTATGCACTGTTCTGGACTGTCTGAATAACTGCTTCGGTCACTCTTAATTTGCCTAAATTCAATTAAAGTGAAAGGCTTGTGACTTACCTGGGGATCAAATTCCCCAGCTGCCTCTATCAAGGGTAGGACTTTGACAGGACCACCTTTCCCCCAGCTTCTACAGGTTCAGGGACTGAGGGTGGTGTGGCCGGGCTGGGGATAGAGTAGCCTTCAGCTTCTGGGCCCCTTCCGGGGTCCTTGCTACACTGGAAACAAAGGTCTCTACTGCGTCTCCAAAGGAAAAATGCTTCAATGCAGGGAACTCTGCCCACTTCCCCATCCCTTTGCAGAAACGTTCTAGCTGAATCAGGGTCAGCAGGGAAAGTGTACCATTATCCAGCAAGAATTCCCCCTTACCTAGAATGTACTGAGGCCACATGGTACTGCAGAAAGATATTAGCTTCCATTTCTCTAGTTTCTGTGGGTCAAATCTATGGCAATTTGCTCCCTTGGGGACAGATCCTTCCTTTACCATCTAGCAAACAAGACCACAGGAAAACCCCAGTGCCCAGGGCCATAATCTGAAATCCCAGCACTCGCTGCACCTAAGGCACCATGAAACGTGAGCTGGAACAGATGACTCTGTTTGAGGAGTGTGTCAGGGGACCCAGTTTCTGCTGGCAAACTGGCCCCGACCATCTTTTTAGACAGCATGCAAAGGATTTGTGTGCCACTGACTTGGGTGACTTTACATGACTCAGGGAATATCTGCGGCTCAGATCTGGACCAAAGGATGGCATATGGCACACAAAAGCATTCCCTCTGAGAAGGGACTCTTGAATGCCCATCTAGAAAGCAAACAACAGAAAAGTTAGAGAGCTTGGTGCTCCATGGTCATCAGTTAACGTGCCAGCTCGGGCCACACCTAAGGCATTAGGAAACTTCAGCTGTGGACAGGTACCGTGTGCGATGGAAAGGGGTTCGGGCAACCCATCTCTGCTGGTGAACTGGGCACGAACTGTTTTCTAGACAGCAAGCAAGACATTGTAGGCCATCAGCTTGGATGACCTTACAGGGCTGACAGTGGGTGACCTTACAGGACTGAAGTGGGTGACCTTACAGGGCTGAGAGTGGGTGACCTTGCAGGGCTGACAATGGGTGACCTTACAGGGCTGATGGAGGAATTACTGACATGAGTAATTCACCAGAACCTCCGAAAGTGGGACCACTGCTTGGAGTGAACTTAAAATTGTCTTCAAGGCCACCACTGGCTTATGAGTGGCCTTTCCAAAACTTTCGGAGGGGATGAGAGACCTGTCAATTGGCTCAGTGTACATTCAGCCACTCTAGACAGATTTGGATCCTTGGAAGGACATATGATGTCATGGTGCAACTGTACCAGGAATGTGAATGGCCTGGAGACAAGAGGCCGTAGGCAGCGAGGCAGGTGGGCTTAAAAGCCTTCGATGAAACAGCAGGGTTAGCAGTTACTCAGTGGCCTTGCTTTCAGCGCCTCTTGTCAAGGCTTGGACAAAAGGAAAACTAATCAGAGAAGAACCAAACAATAAGACTAGCAGACAACCAAGGTCATGCAACAAAGCAGGACCAAGCTACTTGTTGTGAACAGGAGAAATCAGTAGTGGGGCATCATGGGAAAACCCAGGGCAAAAAAAACGTGGCAACTGGGGGTCGGGGTGCTAGCCACGCAGTCCCCTGCCTTCCACTTGGTTGGAGCACTGGACACCATGTTGATGAGGTCCTTAGAAGACCATGTGCTCAGTTGCTCTGAAACAGAAGGCAGACACTGGGGGTGCCACCTTGGTGAGGTCGGTAAGTCACATGTTCGGCTCCCCTGCAGGAGAGAGCAGGGGGAACACGCATCCTGCAGAGTAAGGGATTCACTCGTGCGGCAGTTTGCTGGCAGGAACACAGAGCGAACCACGGGAAAGCGAAAAGGCTTTGGGAGCCAGAATTCCCAAGAGTGTAGGCTGCAGTCTTCTGACCACATCACGGGAAGGGGGGCTTCTGGAAACCTGGAGGCAAGGATTGCAGAGGAGAGCAGAGAGGCAGACATGCAGGGGGACAGGAAGGGGCTCCAGCAGCCATACATTCAGATGGCAACAGCTGCAAAAGGCAAGATGGAATCCTGTAAAACCCACAGTGGCATCTGAGAGGAGGGAGGAGGTTGCCTCTCCCTTACAGAAGCAGGCGTTTTTCAAAGTGTGCGCCTTGTAGCTGAAGGCCGACACTGAGGAAGTTCGACGCAGCCGCCAGAGCTTCCCAGTCTCTGGAAGCTGGTGAGGTGACGTCAGAAAAGTGTACAGAAAGAGTCAGTGAGGCAGAGATGAGTGCCCGCACCAGGGAGAGATGGCTATACATCCAAAATAAAAGTTTGATTATTGAATTTTTCACGGGAATTTAAAAAATAATTAAGCAGTGCTCAATAAATAATTTGTGTTGAATTGATAAATGGAGCAAAGTTTTAACATTCTATGTAGGTTAAAATAAAGTATAAAGAAATTTAAAATATTAACATAGTAAAGATTGTGATACAGACAGAAATATAAAATATCAAGCTTGTCATCCAGGACATTAATTATATAATTGAATCAATGATACAAATAAATAAAATGATATGAGGAGATCAGAAATGGAAGCTATAAGCCATGTGTGGAGAACATGGTAGACTTCAAAGGAGACATTGGATGGGATAGAAGCATGAGCATGGTTTTGATCAAGGTAGAAACGAGGGAATTCCAGGTTGGGGAGTGGCATGAACCAAGTGAAATAGTGTATTTTTATAATACTGTATAGATCAATTTGGTTACAGCTTTGAGTAAATGGAGTAGAGAAAATTAAGAGAATCAATTGGTGATTATAATTGCCACGTTAAGGCCCAGAAATCCCCAAGGCCTCCCTTGGTAAACAGTTCTCCTACTGCTCTAAAGGGGGCATTGGAAATGCCCCTGGGACATTAGGTAGTTTAATAATAGATTAGATCTCTCCTGGTCAGAGTTGCCTAGGGTAGGTGCATGCGGGTGTAGTGGGAAGGATGGTCCCACCTTGTGGATTATGGGTCTCATTAGTCTCTCCTACTGGGGTAGGAAACCATATGCAATCATGAGTTTTCAAGAAAGAAGTTCGGATCATAGCCCTCCACCCTACGGATGAAGTCAGGATCAAGAACTGCCTTCTTGAGGATTCTCTAGACGCAATCAATCTCCAACTACATTTGAAGCCAGTATGCTTGAGAGAGGTAAGTGTGTAAGGTCCTTTCCTAGAACTTTTGGGTTAGTAGAGACTGAGTGGACTCCCTTGATTTCACAGTCAGGCAACTGCATAAACATGGGAAATCATTGACCAATTATAGGACTTTCTGGTTATTTAAAGAGTAAGAGTTAACTAAAGTAAATGTTAAGATCCATTCTAAAATTCAAATTCTGGATTCCAATGGCTTTAATATGCAAAGTAAACAAAAAAAGAGGCACAATCAGAGTTGTTGAAGATCAATCAAAGAAGACTTCTTGGAGGAGTATACAACAGGAAGAATCCATCCTATTTGGAGAAAATGTTCTGGGTATAGAATCAGAGATCGAACAATCTGCTAATTTAGCTTTTGGACTGAACTCAAATTGTGGCTTTCTGGTCTTAGAACAGAAACTGATGGATTATTGTTGGGCAATTAAAAAGGAGCCTTGGGGTCAGGATGGTATCTGTATAAGGGGACATTGTGCGGAGGAAGTGAAATTAGATTCAAATGTAAAGACGATGCTCTCACAATTAGGTGGTCTGAAAGGAGTTTGTGGAATCTCCTCCTTTGCTCAGACTCTGAAACCACACCCACTGCCATCCCTCAAGTCGCTTCCCTTTGAGAGAGTAGGACAGTGGACAGGAGAACTGACCTATCCCTACAGGACGGAGGAAAACTGCCCCTATGTGATTCCAAGACTGCAAATCTTTACAGAAGCAAATTACATTCTCTGACGTGATTGGGGGTCCATTGGTGTCAGACAAAATTATTAAATAAGTGGAATGGCATGGAGTTAGTTGAAAGATTTTTTAATGTGATTTATGATCTCAAGAAGGTTATAATTAATAGAGGTCATAGACAGACAAATAGATATGCATCCACACAGAAGCAAACAGACATAGAGATAGACACAGACAATGTTCTTTGCAGTGCAGTGCAGTGCAGTCCTTATTGTGCAAGTATCAAATGATTTGTGTGTGCCAAGGTGATTGGGAATAGAGGTTATATCTTAATCTTTAAAAAGCAAAAAAAAGTTTTTTAATATCAGAAAATTACAAAATCTCAAAATTGGATCACATATTCAAAACTCTCTCATTCAACCTGACAGTTAATACATGAACATTTTAAAATAAATGAAAGATAAACTTTCAACCTCTGAGTGAGCAGAAAGTCTTCAAGTCATGAGAATATCACCACATTACCAGTCAGTCCATCTTTAGACTATTTTTGTTTTTATTTTAATGTTTTCATTATATCAAGCCACCATCTATCTTTTCATTTCCATTAACTGCTCCTAATTAAGGCCTTAGGAGGAGCACAAAGCAAGTTTACCAGCTTTCGCATGTGGAAGATCTTGAAATAAGCAACAAAGCTATCGTGTTTGGTTTCAAAAATCCTCATTTCCAATCTTGAAAACAGCTCTTTCTCATGTGAGCTATTTCCATATGCCATACAGGTTTTGTTTCCTAGAGGCTGGATTTTTCAAGGTTTTATTCCAGTCTACTGCCAAGAACTTGCAGAATGCTAAAAAATTGCAGAATACTCAAAAAATACACTGTATTGTTATTTAAGGGTAGAAGGATCCTTTGTCAGTATCTGGGGAGGGGGTTGAAAAAAAATAGGCAGACCTAATCTCATTTTCGTTTTTGACTGGATCGATAGATATGGAACATGTGAAACATTATAGACATGTGAGTTTACTGGGATATATGAAGTTCAGCGTGGTTCATGTCATGAGGGCTCCCTTCAGACAGTGGAGAATGGGCGTCGGGTGGCATTTCTTCTATGCTCCTCTAAGGAGACCCCTCCCCTCACGGCTATTCAGCTGCACGCAGGGGGACGCTTCAGACGCTGATACCGGCTGCTCAGCTTCTGAGACGATGAGACCGAGGATGGACTTGTCTCACGGTCAGACTCACTAGGGTTGAGGACTAGTAACTGTGTGGTCTTTACAAGAGACCCGTCTTTGGGTCCATGTGAGCTCTAACTTGCAACGGCTGTGTGAAGCTGGAAGGGGCTCTGAGGGAATTTCTGAGTTTCCTGTTCAGGAGGGATTTAAGATGAGTATTTCTTTTTATGGTAATCATATATCACACGAGGAAGACCCTAGCAATGGATATCACAGGAAGACTGAAGAAAGTAAAGCTCTGTGAGGGATTGGAAAACCATCCTAACTGCAGCAACTGGTCATGAGTGACAGTAAAGGGCCAATTAATGGAGAGTGTGGCAAGCTGTGCTGAATACAGGATGCCATTGGCACCGATCTGGTGACAGGTCTGATGTGATGTGATCCTGGGAGATTAGCCCATTGTCACCAGGACCCTGGCCAATGGCTGGGGATTAAGAAGCAGGACATATCTCCCAACAAGGCCTATCACAAGAGGGCAGGCCTTGGTTAGAGAGAAGAAAGTCAATAGGATGACAGGATAGAAAAACAGCTCAGAAGTTTGTGGATACTGATACTTTTGCTGACACAGCAGAAGTCACATGAAAGTCATCAGACCCCAAACAGGGCGACCTCCATACCCCACTTCTGAATAAGAACAAAATTGGTCTCAGATTTCATGCCTTCCTCATGACTGGTAAAGAGTTGGTACAGGCGAGTGCAGGTGCCGGGGGCTTCCTTACTTATCACTTTCATGTGCCACGGAGCCACAGTGCCAGAGCACTGGAGCACAATCATGAAGTAGATAGACGCAGCTTTGCGCACTGAAAGATGTAGTATGGTGAAATAGAGGAATACTTATTTTGGGCCAGTAAATTGGTGCGTGTGTGTCTATAATAGCCCACGCACCATACTGTGCTTAGCCCCACTCTTGGGTTCAACTCTCTTGATGCTGGGTGCACCCCCTCATACTCTGTAGTTGTATAAACCGAAAACAACTCCACACATGACAACACGTCTTCTGAGAAACAAAAATTTGCCCAGTTTCAAATCACTACCTTAGTGGAAATGACATGAAAGCTGTGACCTGAAAGCACAAGGAGGGATGGAGGCTGATGATCCATTTTCTGGTGTGGAGAACTGTGCAGTGTGATGACAGTTCCCTTGGAGAGGAAACACAAGAGGGGAAGCAGTTCTGTTGGGCTGACATGATGAGTGTAGACGTGCTGAGTTTGAAGTGTCCTGGGCTAAGAAGATGGGTTATAAAACGTTTGAAGTTCAGAAGACAGATGTTGGGTGTAGAGTTTCAGTTTGAGGTTCTCAGTACGGCGACCTGTGATTCAAGCACTTGAGTGGAGGACACTTTCCAGGAAGAGCAGAGAACAGAAGGGGTATCTGGGATGAAACCCAGAGGAGGAAGCACACATGTGAGGGCTTCACAGAGAGAGGGAGCCTGCTAAAGAGACCCTGGGAATGGCCAGTGAAGTAGAAGAGACCCAGGAAGGGGGAGAAGGAGGCTTACGTAGAAAGAGGCAACAGGCAAAATGCAGTGACAAAGATGAAGCTGAAAAATGTCTCCTGGATGTTTCCAGAAACAACTGTGAGGACAATGTCCATATATCAGCAGACTGGAGGGTGAATGACAGGTGAAGATTTTCACACATTGAGCACAATCAGCTCTTTAAATAAACTTATCTATGAAAATGCAATTCAAGACAAATAAATTGGAGGAAAATGAAGGGGTAAGAAACGATGATTAAAAGATGCAGAAATGGAGCAAGGGTTTTATTGCAAAAATATCTAGAGCATATATGGCATAAAGCCAACTCAGATATTTATTGAGAATCTTTTATTCACCTGGCACTGTACTGAAAGATGAAGACACAATGATATGCAAAACTATATATACTTGTATGCAGACAGATCAGTATTCAAAATGTATTATATATCCTTGATGGAGCTCACAAGGCATCATGCCATTTAATTCCTGTTGAAATGTGATGAAACAGCTAGATAATTTAAGGATCACTGAGTGAATTTTCCTGACACAAGGTGCAATGTACCAAGGGTCATAGTTGGTCACTAGCTGAGCAGGTCTGTGGGTTTCTGATGTAGAGACTCCTTAGATGTTGTATTTTACTAAGGTGGCTTTTTAAAAAAATAGCTTCCGTGTATTGATTAGATTAGATGTAACCATTGTTATTAAATTACATTTTTATCCAAAGTTTTCACAAGGGTATGCAGAGTGGCTTCCAAATACTCTTCTGGATTCAGTTAATCCATCATGGACCTTAGATGATATAATATACATTTTGAGATATGATATATAAATATAGATACAATATAATACAACATTTATCAATTCAATATTTTTCATGTGTAGCAACATTAATTTAATTAATTGTTACATAACCTTCACCAATTTCTGTTGCAAAATTTCCTATGACAATAAGCAGGATGACAAAACTACCTTAATTGAATATATAGGGTTATAATCACTGTTTTCATTTGTTTTTCTTGCTGGCACACTCTACAGTTCCTTTTACAATTTTTATACTCCAAGAAATATCAATGCCAAAGGAGAGCAATTTTTATACATATTCCACTTCTATAGTTTGTGAAAGTATATTAGAAATTCATCTGTATATTTCTCAGTGTAAATAAAGTTCCATAAAATTTGAAAAGAGAGTGATAGCTGTGTATTCAAATCTATTTAACATTTACTATATGTTGTGACTACAGTAACACTAATTTAGTACCTCTGATGTACCATAAGGAGTCACAGTGGTTGAAGAGCTTGGCTGTACCAAAAGGTTGGTGGTTCAAGCCCATCACCAGTTCTGTGGGAGAAAGATGTGGCATCTTCCATGAAGACGTATAGACTGGAAAATCTTATGGGGGTAGTTCTATACTTTCCTATAGGGTTTCTATGAGTTAGAATCAACACAATGTCATTGGGTTTGGTTGGGCATGGCTGGTTGTTACCAGTTTGTTCCATCAGTTTACCCAGAAACCTTAATATTTGTGCCAGGTGTTTCCTTGTCCTAAAGTAGAGATGACATATTGCCTCACTTTTAGGATTTCGTTGTGGGAAAGGCCAAATGTAACAATATGAGGGCTGTTTGTAAAAATCTAAGTTGCAGTTGTAGTCCACATTGTTCTCTTTTGTGTCCTTAAGGTAAGCTGTTAATATTTACTTTGGTATTCTGTGTATTCCCTAGCCCATGGTGGTAGAGTGGTTACGAGTTGGGCTGCAGTCAGGCACCAGCAGGTCCTCGGGAGAGAGACTGGGCTCTCTACTCCCATAACCAGCTTCCATCTCAGGAACTCACAGGGGTTGATTGAGTCAGCATTGACTCATGGCAGTGAGTTTTTATATACTCTCTACAACTGAAGAGAGCACAGATGAGAGAGGGACAAAAGCAGGTAAAAGGAATTTTAATGAAATGTTACATATGACAGAGAGAAATATACAAAAGATTTAGCTGGGAGGAGGGAACAACTAAGGTGGATTACTGAGTTTATAGGAAGTGGAGTGTATTAGCTACATGGTGAATTATGATATTTAGGATATTTTTTATAATCCCTCCCACAATAGCCTCCACCATGATAAAAATGGATGAGTCTCCACTCTTCTCAATCCCTGTGACAATTCTCAGCTAGCCTTGAGCTGGGTTTCCAGGAATGGTGAGCTATGAGCTCCCAGAGCTCACAGTTGAGAGTTCATCTTCACTGTTCATGAATCCCAATCTGCGGAGCATGCTACCTGCGAGACCAAGCAACAGAGAACAGCCCAGCGTCCAAATGCTACAGTTTGACACCTCACATTTTTACCAGCAGCTCTCATATCCTTACATTTGACCCTTGCCAAAATACATGATCTCTACTTTAGGACAAGGAAATACCGGGTCCAAGACATGAAGGGTCTGCATAACATGCAGGCAACAGAAATTGAGTTCACGTGGATGTTATCCCGATTCAGCGATCTCCCTAGAAATTAATACAGCAGGACAAAGTGGATCATACAGTTCCTGATTTAGGAGTGTTTAGGGCACACTGTCCCCGAGTCCGTCAGTGGGTCGAACTGTGGTGGCTTGTGTGTTGCTGTGATGCTGAAAGCGATGTCACTGGTGTTTCAAATGCCAGCAGGGGCACCAAATGTCAATAGTGGTGTCCACAATGGGCTCACACACAGGAACAATTTTGAGGACGCTGCAGGACCGGACACTGTTTCAGTCTGTGGTCACAGGGTTACTATGGATTGGAACTGACTTCATGGCACTGAACAGCAAGTGAATACTACAAAATAATGTAGAAGTCTCCGTCCTTCATCAACCGGACCAAACCAACTGCTATAGAATCAGTTCCAAATTATGAGGCTCCCGTGTGTTTTAGAGTAGAGTTTTCAAAAGTTGTGACCTTTCAGAAGTACGTTTGTAGGTCTTTCTTCCTAGGTGACTTTGTGTGGATTAGAACCTTCCACCCCTCAGTTACTAGTGGAGTGCTTCATTGTTTGCACCACACAAGCCTATTTCCTTCACAAGAAGCATTACCTTTTTTCCTGCTGTTTGGACAAGTGAAAGTTATGGGGGGTGTCTTAGCTATATAATGCTGCTGTATCAGAAATACCACAAGTGAATGGCTTTAACAAACAGAAATTTATTTTCTCACATCTTAGTGGAATAAAAATCCAAATTTAGGGTTTGAGCTCCAGGGGAAGACTTTTTATCTTTCTCGGCTCTGTAGAAAGACTCTTTTTTTCTACTCTTCTGTTCCTGGTGGATCTTAATGCGGCATCTCTCTCCTTTCATCTCTGCCTCCTTCACTTGCCTGTCTAATCTCTTTTATCCCCAAAGAGTTAGACTCAAAACCTACCCTACACCAATCCTGCCTGATTAACAAAACAAGTCAACCCAGTCCCAAATATGCTTATGAGGGGTTAGGATTTATAGCACATATTTTGGGGTTGCACATTTAAATCCACAACATTTAACTGTTAGGTCCACCAAATTCATGTCTTGCCATAGGTACAACACACTCATTGCATCCCATCATTCCCAAAGTCCTTCATCAAATCAACTTCAAGCCCCCAATTTCATTTTCTGAATCACCTAAATCAACTATAGGCAAGTTTCTAGGCATATTTCATGCTGGGTTGAAACTCCTCTTTTCTGTGACCTGATGAAATGTAGCATTCAAGTTCTCTGCTTCCATAGTGCAGTGGTCGGCATGCTGCAGACATCTCCACTACAAATGGGAGAACTTAGAGGAAAAGAAGGAATGGGCACCCACCACGTCAACCCCCAGCAGAACAATCGGCTTTAGCTTGAGAGTAGTCCTTTGTTCCTTGAGACCAGCTAGGTAATGTCCCTACTCTCCAGGCGCTGGGTGTTGGTTACACCTTCTGGATGCTGGGTGGAGCCACCTGAGGTCTGGTGTTCAACTCCTACGTCCAGATCTACTGGGATAGCAACTCTGCTCCCTTGACTTCGGTGGCGCCATTCTCCTAGTTGATCTGACTAGAAGATAACTTGGCCACACCCCTTGGCCCTAGTAGGCCCCGTTCCCCTGTCCCTTGAGCATGGATTTCTTGTTCCCACATTGTTGTATCCTCAGGGACCTATTGCCTTGCCACATCTTAGTGGACGTCATACATTTCAGATCCAAGTTGTCAAAGACCCCGCTTTTTGAAACCGAGGCAGTTGTGGCCCACCCTTTGAAATCGGGAAGGCCTTGCTCACGATGCTTCTTCCATCTGCTCTGCTGATCTTCCCCTGCTCCAGGAGTGGGCCTCTTCTTCCCTTGGAAGACCACAGATGGAGCTTCTTGGGGCGGATTTCCTACCTATAGAACTCCAAGATGCAGTCAGGTCCTTTTCTTTCCTACCTTCCCTGCGTCTTTCAGTCGAAGCTGATGGGTTCTGCTGTGGGAGTGGCTTAGATCCATCAGCCGTAGACTTAATCTATTCAAGAACAGATGGCACATCCTTGGTGAAAATTCTAGGATCTATGTCCTTGGTCTGTGCAGCAGACTGTTTCCAAACCTTCAAATTTTGTTTCCATTTTTCGCAATTCCTTTAAAGTCCCTCTGTGTCCTCTAGAACTTAACTGAAATAGCAAAGATAAACCTGGGGCCCCTTTCAGAGCTTCCTTATGATTCTCCTGTCAAAGTAAACCAGCCTGTAACAACCGCAGGGTCTGTAGGCACATCTGTATGGCAATCATATATAAAGATTATAATACAGTCATTGGAGAATAGGAGGGAAAGTAGGAGAGAAGATAAAATAAAGGAGGCAGATACATTTCATAACAGTATGCTGACCTCAACCCCTCTTGGTGCTCCACGTGGAGGTGGGAGAAGAGAGAGCGAGTCTTTAGAGTCTTGAGGCATTGATAAGTAGCCATAAGCTACACATATTCAGGAGTTACATTTATCACAAGGTGGGTGGTGTTCAGAGTAAAGTCCCTGAGCTCACAGATGAGGAGACCTAATGCCTGCATTGGGGGAAGACAGGAGCGGGGATGGGTGCCTTGATGGGAGGAGATAATCAGGGAATGTCTGCTTCTACAGGAAGACAGAATCAACCATGTGCTCACTTTAAGGTAGCAGAGCTAATAGGAGAGAATCTGTGGGAATGATATTGAAAGCAAGATAATGTGCTTGGATTTTTATCACTAACTTACCAAAGTGGTGGCTTTCCTACCATAGGATACTAGCTTTCCAGATTACCCTCTGTTATAAGTTAGGGAATATTGTCCTAGTCATATTTCTCATGTTGTCAATTTCCCATATTTCCCCCTTCTGTATTATGTTTAAAATTTAATAGAGGCAACATGGTCCCTATTCATATCTCTTAACTTCCTATAGAAGCAGCACGAGACTGTGAGCATCAAGATTATGATGATGAGCAGCACAGCTAGACTAGAACTTAAGCTATATGAAATATTTTGAACCCAAGCGCATGGGACCCAGCCTCTCTATACCATCCACCAATTGTCTAATCACCTCAGAGCTAGCGGATGTCTTAACTCCATCCTCAAATGTATAGAAAATATCCCTTTTTAGTTGAATCACATATAATGAAATGTTTCCCTTAAGCCCTTGCAAATGTTTTCTAATTAATCCCAATTGTGTAAGGTTACATTATATATATATATATATCACAAAATCTGCAACATTCTAATGAAATTTAATATCCAATGATATTAAAAGTTTATAATCTGATCCTCTAGTAAATGAACAGTCAGTTGTATTAGTCTAGTCACTTTTCCATAAAAAGTTCAGTTATGAGAGAATCTCAGAGTGTCTGTTAGACAGCATCAGCAATGTTAGAAATGTCTAAGCAGGAAGCAATTGCCATTCTCAGGGATATGCGATATCTTCTTGGCATTTTGGATGACTTCAGCAACAGGATAGAGGTCTCTGAACTGGTCTTTCAACTCTCAGGTCACAGCATCACTGCCTTTCTTCTGGGCTTTGCTGGCTGAATGAAATCCCTTTGCCTGTGAAAGCATAAACAAATAGCCTCTCCCTTTGGACTGTTAGCAACCTGTAATCAGAAACATGGTTAAGATTGGGTGATTTTTCATCTTTTCCTTGCCTTTCACCTTTCTCAACACATGGTTGCATCCTTCTAAAGTGAGTCCATCAGCTTTCTCCTCCAAAAACACAAATGCATAGCCCTTCCCACAGGTGATTAGCAGACTGGGATCTCAAACGTAATTTCCATCTTCCTGGAACTTCTTAGGATCAGCTTTTTCTGTAGAAGTGAAAATGTTTTTATTTGCCCTAATTTTGTTAAAAGCTTTTAGTAAGGAGAAAATTGGGGGGTAAAAATGACTAAATGAAGTTTGTTAGACATAACATTTTTCTTCTTCTCCCCCTTCTGTTTTAACAACGAAGACTTTAAAGACAGTATAACAAACCTCAGGGAACTTGCCTGGTTCCAAACCAGTGAAACTTGTTAGACTTCATTGATATTGAAGTTTTGTCCCCTAGCACTCCGAGAATCAAGTGAGCTCACTAACTGTACTGAGAAGTTCTTAACACTCTCAGGATAATTTCAAAGACTGAAAAATATCTTAATAAATTTGTTCAGCTGTGTTTGAACTAACTTACCAAACAGACATTTTTCCCCCTCTAAGTTTACCAGTAAGGTTACAGGCTCAATTAAGCCTTATTGCCGGTCAGGCTTTTTACACCTTAGGATTTTACAATCTTCAATAGTCTGTCTCGGTTAACTTCCCTTATTCCCTCCATGCTGGACTTAGGGGAAGTTAGTGGGCGGATCTTAGGCTCTTGTGGATGTCCTAAGAAAGTGACTCCATATCCAGTTTAAAAACCTTTTCTCTTCAATTTCAAATTTAATGTGGGCACTGTTATTTCTGCACAGCAGCATTCCAAAACACCACTTGAATTATAGGGTGGTCAGACTTCTCAAGTACGTTTTCCTGATACATATACATTTTAACTGTAGAAATGCAAGAAAGTAAATATTGGCTTAAGTAATCTTCCTTCTTTATAAACCATGGTATATCAGATTTTATCACCGCCCTAATTTCTTCTTCACAATCCTGACCAATAACTCCAGCAACAATCTGAACACCTTGTAAATTTAGGTTGGACCTTCCTAATAAACAGTCTATAGTTCTTTTAGGTAGTGGACCCCACATACCATTCTTAATAATTTCTGGTTTCATTGAAGATTTTGGTTTTTCTTCACACCTCTGAATAACTCTAGAATCAATTTGAGTGCCTTGAGTACTTAGATTAAATTTCCTTCATAAAAATTGTATTACTCTCTCAAGCAGAGGCTCCTGCTTTTTGGTATCAACAGACTGCTGCAAGCACTTCTGAGCCTTTTCTTGGTTAGTCAAACTTACTGCTGGAAGAACAGAGGCTGGACTTTTGCAAGTTTGGCCAAGTCTGGTCTCCTGCTGTGAGGCTGAGTGACACCTGTGATTGTGGTTTGCTCAGCCAGGCAGAAGCCTGGCTTACTGCGCTCTGCTGTATGGAGCGCGTTCTCTTTCCTATTTCCCGGCTGGAAAGCATTTGCTAAGGGAAATCTCTTACTGCTTAATCTTGAGTGACATTGGTTCACCCCATGAGTCCCTTCCTGCAGCCGGGCAAAGTCGGGGTTCTTTTAAACATGATCTAGGTGGTCCTGGTCCATGCTCTGGTGCAGGCTGAAGCTTGATTTTCTGAGCCACGGTGATTAGCCTATCCTGCCAGCACTCTCTTTGAAAATGACCTATCTTCCTGTATCGAAAGCATTTCCCTTTATGCCTGGTGTAGTTGGCCAAAACAGCGGCTAGTAGGTCTGCCTTGTATTCATCTGTCTCCACATTCAAACATATTCTAAGATAATCTAAAAGTGTGCCTTGTTCTCGATAGGCACATAAGGCATTTTTACAGTCCTCATGAACGAACTCAAAAGATAGTTTGTAAACTAGATCTTCCACTGCCTGCACATTTCTGACACTTTTGCACAGAGCATCCTCTAATTGGGGCACAAAGTCTACATAGGATTATCATCCCGCTGCTTTATAGCAGTGTAACTGGGCCATTCTCTCTCCTGATGGTATTATTTTTTCCCAGGCCCTTAGGCAAACCTTGTGTACCTGTGTAAATGCCAGTTCAGTAAACTATGATTGTGACTCAACTGTGATATAACTCTCATCCCCTAGCAACTAATGAATTCCTATATCTATTCCATCCTCAATATGTCTCTGAGCTTGTGAATACACTTATTCATTCCACCAGATCCTATATTAGAAAAATACTGAAGGAGAAAGGAATGTTCCTGTCAAAGTTCAGCAGTCAGCTGGGATCCAGCGTTCAGACTCTACCAAAGATCTTATCATGCTAACTGCAAAAGGAGAGGCTGGGCCATAGTCAGTGACCTTCTGGGTGGTGCGAGTCAGGCTGTCTGTTAATAACACTAACAGGAAAAGCCGTCATAATTTCTGAATCTCCTTCTTCTGAAATCCCTCTTTCTACCTTTGAAAGTAAAGGTGCTTGTCTACACTCTGCCTCTTCTGTTTTCTATGCTGGTTTTCTCAATTGGTATCTTTAAACTTGATTTCCCAAACTTCCTCTTCCATGTTAGCTCTCTTAGGTTGCATTTTCTTGGAGCTAATCTCATCTTTACCTCTAGCACTGGCTTGCTTTGTTGTTTTACCATCCCTAGACTTTCCTGAACTACATTCCAGCAGGGGAGCAGATGCTTTTACTATCATGTACCCCTCTGATTCAGGCTCATTTTTCTCAATTCTGTCTAAAATCTTTTCATCTGCCTGATACTCAATTTGAATCACTTTTGCCTGCTTCTATACTGTTGGATAGTTTATTTCAGGCCTTTCCTTACAATGATGTTCCTCATTCCTCTCCTGCTCTGTCTGTGGAGGTTCTAAAATCATCTTAACTTGATCCCACAGACACCAGGTCTCCAGGGGGATACTCTGCCCCTCTTTGTGTGCTTTCTTTAAATTTGTGCCTACATGTTCCCAAGTTCCTAGATCTAATGTTCCTTCCTCTGGGAACCATGGATTATACTCTTTTACTGCTTGTAGAAAACCTTGCATCTTTTTATTTGTTTCTGCTACCTTCTGTTTTCCCATTAAATGTGCCCGAGTAATAGCATAAGTCTTAGGTTTAATTCTGTCTCACCCTATTGTCCTCTTTAAAATATTATATTGCTATTCTTATTCCTACTTATCTGCTAATCCCTCAACAGGATCCTCACTTCACACAAGTTCCCCAATTCATTCTACTGTCTGGTAGGGCCATACAATTGTACATGGGGTATAACTCAAAAGACTTCTTTTCTTATAACCACACAATGGGAGCCATTTCTTAGAGTAAAACAGCTTCTAACAACCTCGGGGTCCATAGGCACAAATGTATGGCAATCACAGATAAGGATTATAATAAATTCACAGAGAATAGGAGGGATAGGTAGGAGAGAAGATAAAATAAAGGAGTCAGACACATTTCATGGTACCATGCTCACCACAGCCCTCGTGGTGGTCCACATGGAGGTGGGAGAAGAGAGAGGGAGTCTTTAATTTGTTGGGCATTTATAGGTAGCCATAAGTCATGTATAATCAGGAGTTACATACATCACAAGGTGGGTGGTAATCACAGGTGAGGAAACTCAATACCTGCATTGGGGGACGGCATGAGGGGTAATGGGTGCTGCAGCAGGAGGAGATAATCAGGGAATGTCTGCTCCTATAGGGAGACAGACTCAACCATGTGCTCACTTTAAGACAGCATAGCTGTTAGGGGAGAATCTGTGGGAATGATATTTAAAGCAGGATAATGTGCTTGGACTTTATCACTAACTTACCAAAGTGGTGGCTTTCCTACCATGGAATACTAGCTTTCCAGATGTCCTTTGTTAGAACTTAGAGAATATAGTCCTAGTCATATTCCCACGTTGTCAGTTTCTCACAATCTCCTTAATCAGATATGCTATTTCATCACTTACAAATCCTGACTTCTCCCACAGATCTGAACACAATTCAGACAAGGTTTTGCTACTGCATTAAAAAAATACCACTGTCCCTCTATTGTTCATTTACATGTTTATGGTTTTCTTTTAAAGCCTCATCAGAAGCCCATCTATCATCACCAGGATCCACGGGAAGGCTCAACTCTAGTTTTGGAGAAGGCTTCATTTTGGCGGGTTTCTCAGATTGGCCTCAACTGGAACTTGTCCTTTTGGTCTTCATTTCCATTTTCTACTCCCTCACTCTCTTTGGCAATTCCGCTATCATCGCCCTCTCCCGCCTGGACCTGCGGTTGCACACACCCATGTACTTTTTCCTGTGTCACCTCTTCTTCCTGGATCTCTGCTACACCACCAGTACTGTGCCACAGCTTCTGAAAAATCTTCCTGGACATGATCGGACTATCACCTATGGAGGATGTGTGGCTCAGCTCTTCATCTCCCTCGCATTGGGATCCACTGAGTCTGTGCTTCTGGTAGTGATGGCCTTTGACCGCTACACTGCTGTCTGCCGACCCCTTCACTACATGACCATTATGCACCCCTGTCTTTGCCAGGCACTGGCTGCCATCTCTTGGGTAGGAGGCTTCATGAACTCTCTGGTTCAGACAGGCCTCATGATGGCCATGCCTCTCTGTGGCCTCCATCAGCTGAACCACTTCTTCTGTGAGATGCCTGTGCTTCTGAAGCTGGCTTGTGAGGACACACAAGGGACAGAGGTGAAGATGTTTGTGGCCCGAGTCATCATCTTGGTGGTTCCTGCAACACTAATTCTAACCTCCTACATACACATTGCTAGGGCAGTTCTGAAAGTTAACTCAACTGCTGGACGCAGGAAGGCTTTTGGGACATGTGGATCCCACCTCCTAGTGGTTTCCCTTTTTTATGGCTCAGCCATATACACATACCTTCAGCCCACGAGTAGTTATTCTCAGAGTGAAGGAAAGTTTGTTGCCCTTTTTTACACTATAATTACCCCTATGCTCAATCCTATGATTTATACCCTAAGGAACAAAGATGTGAAAGGGGCTCTGAGGAAGGTTTGTGGAAAGGAAGAGACAAAGGGTTGTAGTGGGCTAAGGAGGATCAATGTAATTGTCTGCAAATAGCTCAGATCACGAAGCGCATCCAGTTCCTGGGAGGGCAAGTAATCAGTAGAACTTCGCCCTTGCAAGACCTCAAGGTTTTAGTACATTACCTTCCTTGTTTTGGACTTGGAAGTGGGAATCCCATGGGATTCCTTTTTAGTTCAATGTCTTTGATCATTTTGCAAGAGCAAGTTAAGTATTGATTACAACTTTCTAAAGAAATGAAGTTGGAAATCGAAGACTGTAGTCACCTTAGGGAAGGAGTTGGTTTGTAAGCAAGTCTGAGAGTGAGAGAAGACTTAATTCCAAATGATAGCTCCTGTTCGAAAGTCAGCGATTCTTAGAATGGTGCCATGTAAATGTACCCAAAAGCTGAGGAGAGGAGTTGACTTCCATTTTGCAAATTATGAACCTGACCATGTGTATTCATCTCAGGCCTATTTCAAAGCCTCTAAATACAACTTTATTGGACCAAAATAAAGAGATTATACATAAAAGTACTTATATAAAGCATTGTAGGTTATCAAGGATACAACAACATTATGAGATTATTGTGATACATTTCTTACTTGTTCATGATGAAATCGAATTTTATAGGATTTATCTAATTGATCCAATTTTATACAGCAAACATGAGGTGAAGCTGAGGTCTGAGTTCCTATAACCCTAAATCTGACCTCTATGGAAACCCCTTGTTAATTCCCTCTCTCTTTTTTTTTTTTTTGAGGCCACCCTAAAAAATTTAATAGGAAATATATTTAATAGAAAAAAAATTTTATAGGAAAGATTGAGATTATAAAGAAAGGTAGTTGGAAAGGGAATCAAATTTAAGCTTAATTTACTTCACAATTGTACTTCAGTCAAACCTGACTAGGGTTCCTGACATTTCTGACTTACTCAAATGTTCTTTTATCAGAAGGCATATTATTCTACTGCATTACCCAATGTGATCTGTAAGAATAGTTTCCATAAAAAAAATAGCTTCCATTTATTGAACCCTTTTTATGGACCAAAGGTCCCCAGGTGGCACTAGTGGTTTGTGTTTGAGTTTTTAAAAGTTAGTGGTTTGAAACCAATGAGTGGTCCTGAAGAAGAAAAGCCTGGAGACCTTAAAGATCGCAACCAACCTAGGAGACAGTGATGGAGTCACAGTTCCTGAGGGAATGGGAGGCGAGGAGGTGGCGAGGTGAGTGGTGAGTCAATAAAGACGGGGACCTGGGAATAGTAAGGGTTCTAAAATTGATGGTGAGGAGGGTTTGGCTTTTCTGGCTATGTTTGATCAATTCAATTGTATTTGAGAGGATTTACTGGGATGCGAATGATGAGTAAACATGATAGTGGGGCAGGAGGAAACAAAAGAAAAAGAGGAAAGAAGAAGAAAGGAAAATATATGTATCTATGTAAATATAGGTGTATTTGTTTATATATGCATACATTTGTAAATACAATAAATAAGCAAATGAACTTTGGACCTCTACTTTAATCTGACCTAAGTACATGAACCATTTGTTTAAATTATGTGGCATTGTATGATACTCACCTTTCTGACATGATTGCTGAAGACCAGATTGGTGCATAAGCAAATGTGGTGAACAATGCTAATGGTACCCGGCTTTTAAGAGATGTAGCATCTGGGTCTTAAAGGCTTGTTGTTAAACAAGTGGCCATCTAACAAGAAAGCAACAAGGCCCACATGGACGAAGCACACCATCCTGTGTGGTCAGGAGGTGTCAATGGGAAAAAGTCTCAGAAGTACAAAAACAAGCAACCAAATCAATGTGAAGGAGCATGGATGTAGTGGAGACCCAAAACTCACCCATAAGATAATAGGACAGTCCCTCTCAGAAGGGTCACACAGAAGGGATGATAAATCCAAGGTATGGTGTAGCACTGATTAAACACATAACTATCCTCTAGTTCTTTAATTTTTACTACCACTACTGTGAGTTTTTTATTTCATTAATCATGTTAGACTTGTGTATGTTCATTTGTATAATTAAGATAGTTTGATATATGAAAGCCAAGTTAGATAACTCTTCAGAAACAGTAACAAGAGTAATGGTTCCCTGAGAGTATGGGAAGAGAGGGTGGTGATTGGGATCTGATAGTATTGATGACTGTATAGACCCACTCGAGGGGAGTGAACAACAGAATTGTATGTGAATGGCTATATTGCATGATGTAAGACTGGTTCTCAACCTTCCTAATGCCATGACCCTTTAATAGAGTTCCTCATGTTGTGGTAACCCAGAACCATAAAATCATTTTCATTGCTACTTCATAACTGCAATTTTGCTACTGTTATGAATCAGGTGACCCCTGTGAAAGGGTTGTTCTACCCCCAAAGTGGTCATGATCCACAGTTTGAGAATTGCTGGTTTAAGATATGGCTAAATAAACAAATATATTTTCCTGTGAATTAGGGAGGGGGAGAGAAGGGACAAAGGGAAGCTGATATTAAGAAGCTCAATAAGAAATAAAATGTTTTGAAACAGATTGTGGTAGCAATTTTACAGTACTGCCTGATGTTATTGAACTATGGAATGTTATGGTATCTGTAGGAGCTCCCAATAAAATTACTTTAATAAAAAAGATTACAGCTGTATTAGACAGGGTTTTCTAAAGAAACAAAACAAGGATACTTATGATTTTATAGATAGATAGGTATACAACACAAAGAAATAAACAGCTAATTAGTCCCCAGAGCAGTACAGAGGGCTCAGTTCAACTCACTTCCATGAGACAGTTAATATACTTTCAGTCCTTCAACTCAAGAGGGCTACTGGGTGCAAGTCAAGGAAGCAGACAGCTGAGTCTTTTTGGAGAGCAATATAGGCAGTCTAGCCACAGGCAGCAAACAGCAGAGAAGGTCAACAATCAGGCAGATGGATGACAGGATCCAACAGTCTCAGCTCAAGTGATGCATACACCAGCAATGTGGTCAAGCAGGACTTGAAGGAACCTCAAACCATAGCAACATAGACCACGGGTTGGGTGTCCCACAGGCAGTGTAGCTCACAAGTCGAGGCAGAGAATTAGCTAAGGCAGTCAAACACTGGCCTCATATTCAGAGAGCAAGAGACAGAAAGGCGATGTTCACCGACCCATTTATCTCTTTGCCCTGTGACCTTATTAATCCCACATCGGTTTATTGGCCAGTTTGGCACAATAAACCTACTTATCACAATAATCAAGAAAGTCACTCTGTGATGCATGGGGTTACCATGAGTAAGAATTTATTCATTACCATCACACTATATGATATATTGCATTGTCACACTTAATTGTTACAGCATGAAAAAAGTATTATTCTCCTTCTCCGCAACACTTTTATTGACAAAGAAACTAAAGATTTTATAATTATTTTGAATTAGTTGTTTCAAGATTTGTCGTCTTGTGTGGACGACTAGGATTTGAATCTGGCCTGTGTTATTCCAGATCCCCAGCCACCACTGCCATACTTAATTTGCTTAAGGCACTAACAGAACTGATAGCTGATACAGTCGTGATGGAATAAGCAATTTTGAACACCCCCCCACACCTGAGTGTTTGGATAATATTCTTAGAAGAATAAAACACACGATCATCCCTACGTATTATGTGTTGCCTTTTTGCTGAGTGTACCAAATCTGCTAAATGAGGTTATGAGTTAGAAACAATGGTTTCTTTAGGATTTAAAATTGGGGTTCCCAATTTAAGCATATGTATTTTTTACCTAATGGAATAGGAGGAATTATTTGACTAGAAGAATGGAACTGAATAAAGTAATTTTGTAGTTAAGGACCTATTCTTTTATTTGACCTGCAGAGGACATGGCCACTAAGTCTTTTGAAAATAAACACATCTCCTAAACAAGCATTTTTCAGAGGCCACTGACATAGTTGGACATACAGCTATTATTTTTTCAAGTCAGGTCCTGTGGGAAGCAAATGCCATCTCTGTGGGAATCTGTACCCCTTGGGTCTCCTTGGACCTTCTTATCTATGGCAGACACTAATTGATCCTCAGAGATCATGGGTCCCTGTAGCCATTCCAGAGCCAATTAGTGATTCCCAGGTTCCCTCAGTTGTTCATTGGTTATGGATTGAATTATAGTCACCCTAAAAAATGTACCGTAATCTCTATGTTTGTATCCATAATTCCATGTGGGAATGGGTTGTTGTTGTTACGTTAATGAGACAGAATTAGTGTAGAGTGTATCTTGATTCAATTTATAGAGTCAATTCTGACTCATGGTAGCTCTATAGGACAGAGCAGGACTATCACATGGGATTTCTGAGGCTGCGATCTTTACAAGAGTAGGCAACCCAAAGCAGATCTGTTTTCCTGGGAGGGCCTGGGGGGTTGAATTTCTGGCACTTCAGTCAGTAACTGGGCACTTAACCACTGTGCTAATAGGGCTGTTTCTTTTGAGCTATAAGAGAGATTAAACAAGCAAACAGAGGAGAGATGGGGTAAGGTAGATGTCAAGACACATAGAGGTCTTCAAGGAACCAAGAAGGAGAAGCTGAAGAGATAAGGACCTCTCTTCGGGACCATTCCTACACCTGGTGCTGGAATGTGGACTTCCAGTCTCATAAACTGTGAGAAAATGAATGTGTTGTTAAAGCCATCCATTTGTGATATTTCCTCTATAGCATTACTAGGTAATTAAGATATTATGTGAGAGAGAAATTCTAAGGTTATTTTCCTGGCTGGAGTAAAGAGCCTAGTTTGGTAAACAAACAAACCTATTTCTAATGTGTGTGTGTGTGTGTGTGTGTGTGTGTTTTAGTATATAGAACTCTAAATGGGGTTCTGAACTAGAAATAAAGGTGCAGGTAAGATTTTAAATTGGGACTTTTATATTGAAAAAGGAGGGAGATCTGGAAGTTAAGAAGCTGAGTGAGTTTGGCTCTCAACAGAAAAATTAAAGGATGACTTAATGAGATTTTAGGAATATTTCAGTGATTACCAGAGAAAGTAACTATAAATTTTAAAAGAACATTCCTGAATTTATTACTTATTATATCTTTAAAAGTTTTATTGTTTCTTGCTAGTATCTCTGGTAATTAAAATCATAGGAACTGCAGAGGAAAGGTTAATTGACAAAGGGACGGGTCATATAAATTCCTCTCAGAACCAGTATCAAAAGAGAAAACTTCTATCTTCCAGGAGGTGGCCGTGGTGGTAATGGTGCGTGTGTTTACATGTGTGTGTGAGAGGGGGCAGGGGTGAGCAAGTGTGCACACACAGGAGACAGAGGTAAACGTGATCTCAAAGAAACCCAGTGTTCAGCGGACTGAACATCAGGAAGAGACTGAGGTAACACTCACCCGGAGATGAATTTCATGGCCCAGGGAAGCACTTCCGTCCACTGCTATTTCCGTCCTTTTGTACGTGGAGTGGAAAGGCTAAGCCTCTCCCCAAACACTGGTCTTCTAGCTTATTGCCCTTTGCCATAGGGGTATATTCTCCTGTGGGGACCACTATAGAAATAGGTTGAAAAAAAGAAGGAAGCAAAGAAACAAAATAAGAAAGAAATAGATTGAGCACTAAGGGAACTTTTGTCCTCATTGCGCTGACTGGTCACCGTCTTTGGGTAGTGGAGGTCTCATGTTCAGCATGGGATGTTATCCCGTGGTTTCTAAGTTTTCAGAAACAGATGTCAATCTCTTTCCCCCTTGATCCTGAGGCCAGCAGAAGATAATTAGAAATATCAGAAGACAATGTATGGTTGTATCTTTTTAACTTTGAGTTCAGGAGCACTCTATAAGACTTCAATGAGAAAAATTTATGCAGGACCACCTGAACAATATTACCTGAAGAATATGTCTTTCTACTGTTCCTGTCAAGCCAGCGTCATTTGATCCTTGCTGAATTGCTCTAAGAAATTTAACTGTTTTGACAGTTTACTATTAATATATATTAAAAGAAACAATATTATAAAATGTGGTTGGAAGGAGTGCCAGGCCCCCACCACTATTCACGGGTCCAATAAGCACAATTGTATGGTATATATATATATACATACATACACACATATATTACAATAAAGTCATCACATATATATTACAATAAAGTCATCAAGGGCATGAGAGATAGAGGAGAGAGAAATAATTGAGTCAGACACATTTCATGGTAGCAATGAACCCCTCAACCCCGCTTGGTGGTCCACGTGGAGAAAGGGGGGAGGGGAGAGGACAAGGGGAAAGGGCACAGGAGAGTGAAGATGGGAGAGGAGACAGGGAGCTCAAGAGGTCAAGGGGGAAGCAGAGAGAAAGCGCTCTATTGCTAACCCAGGCCTATATATCTTTAAGGTGAGTGCAAGCCCACTAATTACAGGTAAAGACACACATCACAGGAAAGAGTTGCACTATAGGTTATACAGCCATGAGAGGGCGACAATCTAGGGATATACACGCAATAGGAAGAGGAGGGATTGGGGGTATAAATGTGACAAGATGGGCAGATCCTAGATTCAGGATGACAGCTTAACTTTGGATGTCAAGGAACCTGTTTGATCTGTTCTCCATAGAAACCATGATCAGTAGGGTGTAAACCCAACCTAACGGAACCAAGCTAATGGTGCAAGCATCTTGGGAGAAGTAGCCTATTGTCCCCAGCAGCCTCAAGGGAAATACCTTTTACCATTAGCTGCAAGCAGTGTCCCATGTCTAACATATTTGGGGGAGACGACGTGGGAGAAAACTTTCTGTTTCCCACAATAAAACTCATGGACATTGAGACTCTGTTAGGAACACCCATGAAAAATATTTCTCTCTGGTGTTATTATCAAAAATATTCATGCACCTTTTGAACTACTTTGAATTGTTCCTCTTATTTTAAAAACTCACAGGCACAGTGTTTATGAAGTTAATAATGCCTCCTTCCGTATTGGGCTCTTGAAGTCCCAAGAGCTAAAGTCATATCTCATGTGTACAAATGTATAACACCTTTCAGGAGTCCTTCTTGGGCTATATTCTCATTCCTGGTTTTCTATCTCTCAATCCATGATTCTCGCTTCACCAGTTCCCTTCTCCACTTAGCTAACATTTTATTATCAGGCATTCTTGACACCACTTACTTGCTTCTTTGAATGAGATGGAGGATATAAAGAGATACAAATGGTTTACTTACCCTTTACCTGAAAGTGAGGTGAGGTCCCATTACCTTTCATTTCTTTCAAATTAGTGAACAAATTTTTTACTTTACTGATTTGCTAGATGCCATCAAGTAATTTTCAATTCATTTTGACCCCATCACAGTGTATAACTACTTCTCCTTATTCTTCTTTTTTCTCCCAACCAGGAGGTTTATTGGGGAAGTTAACAAGTTACAAGTCAGGATTAAAAAACATTAAGAATAGAGGGTTTTTTTGTCCACAGCTACTCTTCCCAGCCATGCCATTAGGCATCTTTCTCTCTCTGGTCTTCAGTCTTTCAGCCACTAAGCCTTTTGGCCTCTGTCCTCTGCTAGTGCTGACAAATGCCCAAAGGACACCCAAATCTGCAAGCCAGCCTCTTGCTCAAAAGCACTTAAATGTACCCATTCCATGAGCCAGAAACCCACCAGTCTATCTAACGATATCAGTGTTACAGCTTGTGGTGCCTCTGCTGTCCATGCTTTTTCATGCAGGGATTACAGATTTATATTGCTGGTGACTCTTCCTTCTTTTTTAAAAAAATAGTTTTATTGGCATATACTTCACCTATCATACAATTCACTCATTCAGCCATATTAAGATTTGTGCAATCATTACCACAATTCATTTCAGAGACCATAACTTGACTGTAATCTCTAGAAGCCAGCTGATAGATCTTCCTCTTGCAGCGTGGCTGGGTGGGTCAAAGTGCCAACTTTTAGGGTGGCAGCTGAGTGCTGACCGTTTGTCCCACCATGGCTCCTTTCTCTCTGTCTTTCAGTTGACTGGATTTTAATTTCAAAAGTATGCTTAATTTGGAATTTGTGGGTAGATGAAACTACCCACAAATTCCAAATTTAAGCACTTGACTATTATCCAACTTTTGGTGGTTTGGAAGACCAGAGTGGAGAATGGCTTCTGATAGGTCACAGCAGTTCTGTCTACAAATGGAGTTGCAATAAGTACCAATTGACACTACAGCAATCAACAATAACAACTGCTTAATTCTAACATGTAAGAAAGATTTGTGAGCACAAACACTGCATTAAAAAAACCTCCTTTCATGAGTCTATGCATAGCTACCTCCAATTTTAACTTCTGAATAGCATCTATCCCTTAGACTTAATGTTGTAGATGTTATTGTGCTCTGCCAACACTGCAGTCCCTGGCACCCATGTGGAAACCCACATCACTGACTTCTCTCAGAAACAGATTCAATCATGACTGAGGTAGTTGGCACGGAGAGGATGTAAGAAATGCCCCCACAGATTAAAGCAGGGTGAGGAAAGGGCAGTTTCAAGCACTATCTCAAAAGATAAGTCCTGCCTATCTTCTTTCTTTTCCCTTTTTAAAAATTTACATCTACATAGAAGAGTACACAGAGAAGAATTTCCTTTCCTGTCTGATCTCTAGCCTCTTGCTCCTTCGTTTCCCCATATAGGCAGCCAATATTAGCTTCTGGGGTAGATTTCCAGAAATTTTTACATCTTGAAATGGATACATGAGTGCTTCAAAAATCTTATGGAAACATTTTATTATTTTTTCATTCGAATGGACTATTTGAAGCATTCTTATATTTTCCAACCAAATATTCTTTTGTTTTTGCATTTTCCCCTCTAATAGCACATAATTTACTGGCCTATTGCAACTTTTTAATGGTAGTATATTGAAGATCATTCCAGTTCATTTTTTTCATGTTTTGTTGATTTTTTTATCTAGAAATACCATAATTATTTAGCAAACATTTGGTATTGTAGATGCTTAGATTCTGTCCTCTCTTTGTTCATGAGTCACTTAACCCCTTTGCCAAATTGTTCAATGTATATTCAAAGACCTCAAAGCCAAAGTCAACCAGTTACTGTGGTGTGGATTGTGACTCATGGTGGCCCCATGTGTGTCACAGTAAAACTGTGCTCTGTAGAATTTCAATGCAAGACTTTTCCTGAAATGAATCATTCATCTTTCTTCTGAGGTGCCTCTGGGTATCGAGAGTCACCAACTTTTTGGTTAGCAGCCAAACACTTAACTGTTTGATCCATCGGTTAAATTTACCAAGTAGTATCACAGTGTTAATAGCTCTGCGCCAGTTTTTGTTAGGATCTGGTATGGTACTTAAGTCCACCTAGTGATTAAATTATTAAATCGACACCTTTTATTTTAGAAATGCTTTGTAATGTGCTTTAAACTGTTTTTCTATTCTTGCAAGGCGTTTGTTACATTTAAGAAGTTTTCATAATTCTGCACCATGAATGCTCCATCACACATTGCATTTTCAGAAAGACAGATATACATGTATAAATATTCTATATCGAAGATATAGCTACAGCTATAGATACATACATACATACAAATATGGGTATATCCCCTGTGTTAGTCCAGGTTGAATAGGGAAACCAATCGGGTAACATTCTTGTAAGAAAGAGTTTTATATCAAGAAGTAATTATAAAACAAGAAAGGGTCCTAACCCTGTCCAACTTAAGTCCAGTACTAGCCCATGCATCTGACACTGGTCCTTAAGTTCCTGTTAGGCTCACACACCCACATACAGTGACGAGAATGCAGGATGATCACAGGCTGGTGGGCGCAAGAGTCATGAGAATCCAAGGTCAGTGGAAACATGGCAGGACAGCAGCAACTCCCAGGATGGCCAACAGAGTCCCAGCGAGCAGAAAGGCAGAGAAGAAGGAAGCTCCCAGGGTCCTCTTTTCTATAAGGCCACATCCCCAAGGAGGTGCCATCACACTGTGACCTGAGTGACAGGGTGGATTCACCCCTACAGTTTCATACATCTTGAAGTTCATATAGCGTCATCTAACTACCACAGACTGTTTACAGTAGTAGAGAGCCCGGTCTTTCTCCTGTGGAGCGGGTGTTGGTGTCCAACCACCGCCTTGCAGACTACAGCCCAACTCGTGACCACCGTGCGACAGGACCCCTTTCTCACAACAGTGCTCTCACAGAATAGTCACCCATCTGTGATTGGCTTATTTCACCATGTCCGTCAGGTTAATCCATTATTAGGTGTTTTAGACTCATTGCTAGTCTTTAGCATAGTCCATTGTTCAGATGTACCATACTTTGTTTATCTGTCCTTCCAGTGATGAGCATTTCGATGGTCTCCATCTTTTTGTTACTGTGAATCATGCTGCAGTGATCATGGGATTACAGAATCTATTCTGGCTGCAGCTCTTATTTCTCTAGGATATATATCAAGTAGAGGGATTTCTGGCCCACATAGCCGTTCTATTTCCACCTTTGTAAAGAATGACCATTCAATTATCTACAGAGGTTGCACCATTTGCCAGTTCCACTCTCAATGTAGGAGGGTTCCAGTCTCTTCACACGCTAGCAACATCTGTTGCTTTCTTTGCTATTCATGCTGGGGTGAGGTGGTATCTCATTGTTTTGCTTTGCATCAGTATGGATGGTGCTCTTGGCCAATGAAACACAAGGTCAGCAGTTCAAATCCACTAGCCAATCCAAGGGAGAAGGATGAGGCTATCTGCCCCCTAAAGATTTATAGCTTTAGAAACTCTGTATTAGGGTCTCTGTGAGTCAGACCTGCCAGGATGCGAGTGTATCATTAATGTTTAATGCTTGTGATCCTGAATGTCTTCTTTGGTCAAATGTCCCTTCATGTTCTCTGTCAATTTAAAAAATTGCATATCTGTCTTTTTCTTGTTGAGGTGTTGAAATTTTCTGTAAATTTTGGAGATTAGTCTTTCTTTGTTATGCCATTGCCAATCCCCCCTCTAATCCGTGCATTCTTTTTTTTCTTGTTTCTTTTACTGTCCTGGTCAAGTCTTTTGCTATGCATAAGGGACAAATTATTAATTTTTAGGAAGTCCCAGTTATTTAGTTTATCTTCGGCTATTTGCATGTTTTTCATTGTGTTTGGTATTGTGTTTCTATTTTGTTTTTATTGGCACCATCTCTAATTACCTGGAAAAGGAAACAATAACGACAAAACATCTTCATATAGAAATACCTTAATTGAGTATATTTTAAAATCTTAGTTGTGAATTACGTGGGGGGTTAGATTCAGAAAATCATCTTTGTATTCAACAGCTCAAACTACTTATCAACACTAAAAAACCTTGCCTTACCCACTCCCATCCTCATTTTCCTTTCTCCCTCTGGTAGAACACTATCCTCCCCTTCACCCAAGTTGACAGCTGTCTGCCCTCTGGCCCATCATCCTCTTACTAACTGCCCCCTCACCCCCAGTAACCACCTAAGTCTTTATTTTGGTTTGAAGAACTTTGTCTTAATTGCATCCAGTATAATTTTGGATCATATAATAATTGTCCTTTTATAATTGACTAACTTTATTCGGTGTGTTCTCCCAATCAATCTCTGCCATGAGGTGTTTCACAGTTTCATCACTATACTTTAACAATGCATAGTATTCCTCTGTGTATGTGCAGCAAGCTGTGGAGTTTTCCACAGTATGGAATAACACCTACAGAATTAGTGTCTACTCCTCTCTGAACTCTGGGGAGAATTTCTTGGGGAAGTCACCTGGTGCTGGATTTTTTAAAAGTTTGTAATGACTAATCTACTTCTTTTGTTAAAGGATAGAGTAGCACTGCCTCTGGATTTCTGAGACAGTAACTGTTTATGGGAGTAAAAGTCTCATCTTTCTCCTTTGGAGCTGCTGATGGTATTGAACTGGCCTTGTCATTACCAGCCCAATATGGTTTCCACTACACCACCAACAACCCCCTCTGCTATTTTAGGTGATACTGTGTTTCTAGAAATTTGGCAACTTCACCTAAGTTTTCAACTTTGTTGGAGTGCAGTCTTTCATAGAATTATTATCTTTTCAATTTCATTTGGTTCTGCTATGATGTTGCCCCTTTTGATTTTTATGCTTGATATTTGTTTCTTCCGTTACTTTTGCTGTGTTAACTTTTGCCAGTAGATTGTCAATTTTTGTAATTCATTCAAACCACCAATTTCTTTTCCTGTTGATATTTTTATTGCTCCTCCATTTTTTTGGTTCATTTATTTCTGCTTAGATCTTTTTGAAGTCTTCCGGTGAATGAAGGCTTATTTTGCTATTCTTATTTTAATTTTTGAAGATTTTGGGTTAAGATTTTGAATTTAGTTCCTGTTCCTTTATTGGTGTGTGCATTTACTGTTATAACTTGTCCTCTGTACACTGCTTCTGCTGTGTTCCAAAGTTTTTGGTATGTTGTAGTTTTGTCTTTTTTTGTATCAGGGAATTATAAAACTTCATTCCCTATTTCTTCACTTACTCAGTAATTTTAAAGCAGACTGTTGTTCAGTTTCCATGCATTTGATTGTTTTCCCCTTGATTTTCTAACTATATGACAAATACTGTTGTCATCTGAAAATTGGTTCATAATACATCAATGTTTTTAAATGTATTGATGTTTGTTTTCTGCCCTAACATATGGTCCATTCTAGAGAATTCTCCATAAACACTAGAAAAGAATGTGTACTGTGCTGTTGGAGCATCCTACACATATCTGAAAGTTCATTCATTTGTTGTTCAGTTCTGTGTCTTTACTGATTTTCTTTTCTGCTTCCTGGTTCTGATCTGTCCTTCCTTGAGAACAGTGCATCGAAGTGCCCTATTATTGTTGATTGTTGTTGTAGTTTCTATTTCTCTCTCCAATTCTGTAAAAGTTTCATTAACATATTTTGAGGGTCTTTAGTTGGGTCCATATGTATTTATTATGGTTAGGTCTTCTTGTTCTATATCCCTTTCATTATAATTTAAAGGCTTTTTTTGTCTTTCATAGTAGATTTTGTCTTGTATTCTACTTAAGCATAGATTAATATTGTTACTCCTGTATTTAAATTTTTTTCATTAGTCCCTGCCCCGCCACTTCCTTTTGATTTTTAGTCTATTTTTAATTTTTGTGTCTAAGGTGTGTTTCTTGTAAGCAGCACATTGATTGGTCCTGGTTTCTTACCCAATCTGCTATTCTTGCTAACCTCTGTTTCTTGACTGGTGCATTTAAGCCATTTACATTTAGTGTCTTTATTGAAATAAGTGAGTTTGTTGCTCTCGTTTTGCTCTTTGTTGGCGTGTGTGTGTGTGTGTGTGTGTGTGTGGTGTTGTTGGGTTGTTCTTCTTAAATATCTTTGCTGTGTTCCATTTGTTTGTATGTTTACTTTTCCTTTTTGTGTTTGTTGTTATTTTATTTTTTTACCAGATTTTGTAATTTCCTTTTTTATTTTGATAAGGCTTTCCCATTTTTCTTTGATATTTCCTTATTTCTTATTATTTTCTTCTGAAGTTTAATGCAGTTTGTTCTCCCTTGAAAACTCCACATCTTCCTTTCCCTTTTAATGTTTTGTATCTACCCTTTCCCTCTGTCTTCTTTGTATTTGTCTTCATTGTGAATTGATATTACTGGAACCAGGAATTGATATTGCTGATACTGCTTTAAATGGGTTGATTTGGGGGTTGTGGTGTCTTGTATGTTGAGCTCAGGTTTATATCTTCTGTCATTAAATCTCGGCCAAAATATCTCTTCTTAGTAATTTTGGTAAGATTGTTCTTACTTTTATGAACTCCACTGATTTTTTCTAATCTAGAAATCCTTCTATTCCCCCTCCCCCATATTTGAAGGATAATTTGGGGGGGATATAAAATTCTGGTTTGCAATATTTTTCTTTCAGAATTTTACATATGTCATTCTAATGGCTTCCTGTCTACATGATTTTTGTTGCTATTCCAAGGTTCTTCTCATTGGTTCCCCTTTGTAGTAACTTTTCTTCTTTCCAAGGTGCTCTCAGAATCCTCTCTTTGTCCTTGACATTGGAAAGTTTGACTATGATATGTTATGATGATTTTCTTTTGGGATCTATCCTGTTTGTGATTCTTTCAGTTTCTTGAACAGTTACATTCTCTTTTTTAATGATGTTAGGGAAGTTTTCTTACAAGGTTGTTTTCCCCGAGTATTCTGGTTTGTTCATTTTTCTCCCTGTTCTGGAGCACCAAGGAGGTATAAGTTATTGTCTTCAAGTTGTTTCACATAATTGTTAGGATTTCTATGGGTTTCTTTTGCTCTTTTTGTAGATTGTTATTCTTCTAGATTAGTGTCAAGAGATTTATCTTTAAGCATATTGTTTCAGCCTTCCATTGCTTCATCTCTACTGTTCTCTTTTTAAAGTGTTATTTAATTTAATTATCTTATTAATAATCATCTAAATTTTTCTCTCTCCTTTTGGTATGGCTTCTCATTTTCCATTGATTTTCCTTCAGCTCTATCTACCTTTATTCCATTTGTTCAAAGTACCTGAGCATTCTTCTGAATTCCTTTTCTGGTAGCTCCTATGCTTTTTACTCCATAGGAAGCTCTTGTCGTCATTGTTTGTGCCAGCCTGTGTCGCTTCCCTGTGAGAACCAAAGTTGCCTATGTCTCTGAGACATAGTGATGCAACTGTTGGAGGTGAAAGAATGAATGGATCATGTAGGGACAGTTGACTCGGTCAAATGGTGTGAAGAAAGAAGAAAGTAAACAACAGCATGTTTATACAACAAACAGCGTACACTAAAAAACAGCCATCTAAATGCAACAACCCCCCCCCACACACACACCCAGGACCAGTAGCTGTATTATTTTTCAGTCACAAGTGTGTGAATATCAAAGTCCCATCCAGTGTTGGTGCAGCTGGAGTGTAATCACCGATGTGTGAGGATGAAATGTGGCATCATTTTTGACCAAAAGTGTACTGAGGGGTGTTAGGGATTATTTCCTATCTCTTGGGTCCTATGTCTCTCCACTGGTGGTTTATCAAAATACCAAAAGAAGAGAAACACACACACACACACACACACACACACACACAGATGGCTGCTGTTTCCCCCCAGGCTCTTGTCCTATGACTTCTTTGGCAGAACCCCTGGGGAGTAAACAGGTCAGAGAGCGGTTTTCAGAGTGTACAGTAGAACGCCAGACCTCGACACTAATCTTTTCTAGAAGGAGTCGTTGTGATGCAATGCAAATGAGTTCCCAATCAACTTTTCCCCTAGTGGCTGAAAACAGCCTAATCCGTTCTCAACGATCAAGTTTTTACCCTAACCTTCCCCTTTTATACAAAACATTACACAAAAACTTCAAAGGAAATTAGTTCAAAGTTAAATACTACAATTTAAATAAGAAATGCAAAACTTTTAAAGTTTTTAATAGCAACAGTATGGCCCATACCTTGAGATGGATGAGAATCTGGGTCTGTGGACAGGATGTGGAGAGGAGCTGAGGAGGGAGAGTCATTATCCCCTTCCATAAAGTCAACTGGGAGCTGCTCTTCAGGAGTTGTTTCCCCTTTTTACCTTTTTTCACTAGGACCTGACTGGCTTTCTCTAAACTATATCTGTCTAATGTGGTCTGCTGTTGGCGTTTCCTTAACTGTTTTCTTAAAAGGTTTACTAAATTATCATCAACAATTTCTATAACATGGTTAACCAGTTCCTTATCATGGTCATTCTTTTCAAAAAGCTCTTTCTTCTGACTCATGTTTTTTTTCCCTCAAAACACTAAAAAAAGCTACAAAAATGAAGAAAATTCTAGCAAAATGCTGGAACACAGCCGCAAAAGATTTAAACAATGCAACTAACAATGCCAACTAACGCTTCATGACCGAAACACAAACTGCTTCTGTTTATAAAAATCATGTGCAGTCAGTTGGGTTCTGATGCTTTGTTTGAGTTCCGACGCAAAATTTTCTCGACATCTCTCATTGAAATCTGATTATGTCGAGTACTGATGTAGCCAAATACTGGGGTTCTCTTGTATTATCCACCTATCAGCATAGACATCTCCTGTAAATTTGTTTTAAAATGCAAATACTCTGTCACAGACCACAATTACTGCATCAGAAATATTGAAGGTAGGGTATAATAATTTGTGTTTTAACAGGGTCTTCTGATGAGGCTATTGCATCCATGTTGGAACCACTGCTATTACATTTCTTCCTGCTGTTTTTTTCTTATAAATAAAAATGAAGCCCCAGCAGGGATTGAATGAACTTGTTATGTGACAATTGTAAAATAGAAAGAGTGCTGTACATTTTTAGTTATTTTTTTCTACTGTAAAACGGGAATCTATTTTTAAAGAGAATAGCTTGGGTAGGGAATCACAAATTAACTTAACATTAAAATCGACATTTCTACTGAAGGTTACAGGTCATGGAAATTGCTAGTACTTGCTCCGTTGGTTCTGCAGAAATATAACTATCAGTCTTCCTCTGAGCTATGCTCATATAGATACAGTAAAGTGGGTATCAGTGCCGCTGTGAAGGCATGCTGCTGACAGGGCAGGAATGGCTCATCTATTCTTTCCACACCAGGTTATTGGGATCAACGGGATGAAAAATTTCAAAACCACACATCATTTTCTTTTCCCTCTCCAGCTACCGCTTTGAGACACATCTATCTTTCAACAACACAGAGTTCTCCAAGTTTGGGCCCGTATAATGAACGTCACCTTATTCACTATATCTTAGATAATTCCCAACTTTGACTTCATTGGAGGCTCTGATTATTTGCTTCATGATTAATTGACAATTGGATAAAAGTGCATGGGATATGGATTGAAGGTGCTTCTATGAAGGACAAAGTTCTGAGCAGTTTAGAGACAGGAACATAGAGAAAAAAGGGGAGGAAGTGTTGTGGTATGAGACTGTAGTGATTCCTACAGATGTGTGTTCACTTTCTCCTCTGCTTTTGTCATTTTCTATAGTTTATGAGATTCCTAAAGTAGTCATCTGTCTCCTTCTAGGCAAAAGAAAGGAAAAAACATAATCAGGAATTTTCCACTTAAGATAGCTAGAGGCAACATTCTCACCCAGGAAAGGCAGAACACAATGCTGAAATTATGTCCTCTTTCTCTTCTTCACAGGCCACTCAGGAGGTGATGGGAAGAGATAATTCTACTTCTGGAGGAGACTTCATCTTGGTAGGCTTTTCGGAGCAGCCATGGCTAGAAAAGATCTTGTTTGTGTTCATCTTGATATTTTACCTTCTTACAATTGTGGGTAATGGGACCATTATCCTGGTATCGCACCTGGACTCCCAGCTCCACACACCTATGTATTTTTTCCTCACTCACCTTTCCTTTATTGACCTCACGCATGTGACCTGCATCAGTCCTCAGATGCTGTTCAACCTTGCGGGGTCAGACAAGTCCATCAGTTTTGTAGGCTGTGTGGTCCAGCTTCTCATCACCCTGGGTCTGGGGGGCACGGAGTGCATCCTTCTGGCCATGATGGCATATGATCGCTATGTTGCTGTCTGTCAGCCCTTGCACTATGTCACCCTCATGCCACCACAGCTGTGCTGGACATTGGCCAGCATATCCTGGGTTGTTGGTTTCAGTAACTCATTGATACACACCCCTATCACAATGACCTTTCCCCGATGTGGCCACCGTCGGATAAACCATTTTTATTGTGAGACGCCCCCAGTGCTGCAGCTGGCCTGTGTGGACACCGCAAGTTACAGGAAGGAGATTATAGTGCTGAGTAGTGTCTTCCTTGTATTTCCTCTCTCACTAATCTTAGTCTCTTATGGTCGAATTACCCATAGTGTGTTAATGATAAAGACACCCGGGGGGCGACAGAAGGCCTTTGGGACCTGTGGCTCCCATCTTATGGTGGTGTCTATCTTCTACAGTACTGTCATCTATATGTACATAGCCCCAAAGCCAGAGCTTTCTCAAGATGTGACCCAGTTTGTGGCACTCCTCTACAACTTGATTCCATCTGTAATCAACCCAATAATCTATACCTTGAGAAACAGAGATGTCAAGCAAGCAATAAGGAAGCTGGTGATGGGGAAAATAAAAAAGGAGGACGCAGACTTTTCATAGATTTCCCTATATTACAGAAAAGGAAGACATTTGCAAAGGAGATTTTGTGAGAGCCTGTGGATTTGGCATTGAATATAGGGCTAGGCAATTACTTTGCAACCTTTCACAGTCTCTCTGTGAGTCCCTGTCTGTCTTTTTTTAAAAACATTTCATTAGGGGCGCATACAACTCTTATCACAATCCATACATATACATACATCAATTGTATAAAGCACATCCGCACATTCCCTGCCCCAATAATTCTCAAAGCATTTGCTCTCCATTTAAGCCCTTTGCATCATGTCCTCTTTTTTTCCCCTCCTTCCCTGTTCCCCCCTCCTGGAGTCTCTGCCGTCCATCTCCCAGGGAGGAGGACACATGTGGATCCTTGTAATCAGTTCCCCCTTTCCAACCCACTCACCCTCCACTCTCCCAGCATCGCCCCTCACACCCTTGGTCCTGAAGGTATCATCCACCCTGGATTCCCTGTGCCTCCAGCCCCCATATGCACCAGTGTACAACCTCTGCCCTATCCAGTCCTGCAAGGTAGAATTTGGATCATGGTAGTTGGGGGGAGGAAGCATCCAGGATCTGGGGGAAAGCTGTGTTCTTCATTGGTACTACATCGCACCCTAATTAACCCATCTCCTCTCCTAAACCCCTCTATGAGGGCATCTCCATTGGGCGACACTTGGGCCTTGGATCTCCACTCTGCACTTCCCCCTTCATTTAATATGATATATATATACATATATACACATACATATATACATATACACATATATACACATACATACACACACTTATATCTTCATTCACACACACATACATACATACATAAATATATATATACCTGTAAACATACATATATCTTATTTTTTTGCATGATGCCTTATACTTGGTCCCTTTGGCACCTCGTGATCTCACTGGCTGGTGTGCTTCTTCCATGTGGGCTTTTTTGCTTCTGAGCTAGATGGCCGCTTGTTCACCTTCAAGCCTTTAAGACCCCAGAAACTATCTCTTTTGATAGCCGGGCACCATCAGCTTTCTTTGCCACATTTGCTTATGCACCCATTTGTCTTCAGCGATCCTATCATGGAGGTGTGCAGTCAATGATATGATTTTTTTGTTCTTTGATGCCTGATAACTGATCCCTTCGCGACCACTCAATCACACAGGCTGGTGTGTTCTTCCATGTGGGCTTTGTTGCTTCTGACCTAGATGGCCGCTTGTTTATCTTCAAGCCTTTAAGACCCCAGTCACTATCTCTTTTGATAGCCGGGCACCATCAACTTTCTTCACCACATTTACTTGTTCACCCACTTTGGCTTCAGCAGTTGTGTCGGGAGAGTGAGCATCATAGAGTTCCAATTTAATAAAAGAATTCATGCATTGAGGGAGTGTTTGAGTAGAGGCCCAAGGTCCTTCTGCCACCTTAATACTTAACCTATAAATATAGACACATACGTATATTTCCCCATCCTCATATATATATTTGCTTGTACATGTCTTTGTCTAGACCTCCATAAATGCCCTTTGACTCCTAGCTCTTTCCTCCATCTCCCTTGAGTTTCCTCCTGCCCCACTACCATGCTCCGTCCCACCTGAGCTACAGCTATACCTCTTCTCTACGCAACCTTACCCTTGATCATTCCCCACCAGGCCTGCTATTCCCCCCTCTCTACCATTTTGGGTCCCATGTTGTTCCCTTGTCCCTGTGTTTGTTGACACCACTTCCTTACCCCTTTACCCCACCCCCACCCCCAAAGCCCCCCGGAACTGTCGGTCCCGTTGTTTTTCCCCCAGATAGTTCATCCGGCCTGTCCTATTCAGCCCTGTCTGCCTTTGAATGGTGACTTTGATAGTTATGCATGTGATTTGGAGGAGCAAGTGTCTATGTGTAGAATTTCTTTTTGTGAGTTAAAAATTCAAACAAGACAGGGCCCCTACCATTGTGAATTTCTTAAGGTTTATCTTCTTATATTTTCTGGTTCTAGTCCAATTTTTTCTTCCTTAGTATCATCTTTTTTTCCTCTATATTCTGCTTTCATTCTATTAATAAACCATCCATGCGCTCCTATCTCATACTTCATATGAATCAACTAATTGAAAATTCCTTATTTTTTATTCAGTGTTACACTTACTAAAAATGTTTAGTGATAATTGATTCTACAAAGCAAGATAAAATGGACAGAATATTCTTCCCACCAATTCCTTTTCATCAAAAGAGATCAGGCCAAAGCAGGACCTGAAGGGACAAGTAAAGTGGAGTGGCACCACTTACTATTACACCTAGTGATCCACTTGCAGCATTTTTGCTTGAAAAAATGTCTGATTTCTCTATTCACTACATTCACAAAAATTCATATATACTAACTGTGTTAGAGAATACCCAGTTTGTGATGGTAGTTCAGGCCTCATGGTGACTTGGTGGCCCATGGTGAGGCGTTCAGTCTCCACAAAGGCCCAGTAACAGGCCAACAGCTGTTTTTCAAAGGGTGAGTAGTTGTCTGCAAAGGATGGCAGGACTTTAATAATCAAGTGGATAAGATGACACGCACTGTGGAGACTGGTTCTCCTCTTTCCTCTGCCACTCCTGTTATCGCCCAATGGGTACATGAACAAAGTGGACATGGTGGCAGGGATGGAGGTTATGCAAGGGAACAGAAACATGGACTTCCACTCACCAAGGTTGACTTGGCCACTGCCACTGCTGAGTGTCCCATTTGCCAGCAACAGAAACCAACATTAATGGGACCATTCCTCGGGGAGATCAGCCAGCAACTTGGTGGCAGGTTGATTACATAGGACCACTTCCATCATGGAGGGGACAGCGTTTTGTTCTTACTGGAATAGACACCTATTCTGGATATGGATTTGCCTTCTCTGCACATGATGCTTCTGCCAAAACTACTATTTGTGGACTTACAGAATGCCTCATCCACTGGCATGGCATCCCACATAGCATAGCTTCAGATCAAGGAACTCACTTTACAGCAAATGCAGTGCGGCAATGGGCCCATTCCCATGAAATCCACTGGTTGTATCATGTTCCTCATCATCCTGAAGCTGCCGGCTTGATAGAACGATGAAATGGGCTCCTAAAAGCCCAATTATGGCACCAACTAGGTGGCAACAACTTGTGGGGCTGGGGCAGTGTTCTCCAGGAAGCTGTATACACTCTAAACCAGCAGCCAATATATGGTGCTGTGTCTCCAATAGCCAGAATTCATGGGTCCAGGAACCAAGGGATGGAAGCTGGAGTGGCACCACTCACTATTACTCCTAGTGATCCCCTTGCAGCAATTTTGCTTCCTGTCCCAGAAACCCCGTGCTCCTCAGGTCTGGAGGTCCTGGGCCCGAAGGAAGGAACTCTCCCACCTGGAAACACAGCATGGATTCCACTGAACTGGCAGCTGAGAATGCCCCCTGGTAACTTTGGGCTTCTCATGCCTTTGGATCAACAGGTCAGGAAGGGTGTCACTGTACTAAGTGGTGTGATTGATCCTGATTACCAAGGAGAAATTAGACTGGTGTTCCATAATGGAGGTAAAGAGGAATATGTCTGGAATCCAGGAGATCCCATAGGCCGACTCTTAGTGCTACCATGCCCTGTTATTAAAGTAAATGGTAAATCACAGCAACCCAATCCTGACAGGACTTATAATGACCCAGACCCCTCAGGAAAGAAGGTCTGGCTCACCCCACCAGGCAAAAAACCACAGCCAGCTGATAATACAGAATGGGTAGTAGAAGAAGGTAGTTCTACCTATCAGTTACGACCACGTGATAAATTGCAAAAGCAAGGTTTGCAATTGTCGGTGCATTTTCTTTTTATGTGCCTATTGCATCTCTTTCCTTTGCTCAGGTATGCTATATCAGATACAATTGGACTCGGTGTGTTTTCATTTATATGTATGTTAGATGATAAGTATAAGTGAGATTTCATCAATGTCCAGAAATTATATAAGTATGTATGGGTAAAGAATTGCATACAGGTGCCAAGTTGGCAAGGGGTGGATTGAGGTACTTAGTTTATTGTACCAACCCAGTCAATAAACACATGTGGGATTAATTGAAGGGTGGAGAGATGAATGGCTAGGCAAGCTGCACCTTTCTTGTCTCTCACTCTTTGATCATCCGATCAACGTGCAGCTGCCTTGTTTGTTCTGTGCCTCAATTTGCAATCTACACTAACTGTGGTAAATAACCCATGGACTGTGTCGCTGTAATTTGAGGTTTCTTCAAGACCCACTTTGCCACACCATTGGAATTTATATCTCCTGAGCTGGGGACTGTCAGACCCTGTCATCTGGCTGACTGTTGGTGACCTGGTTTGCTGTTTGCTTCCTATGTTCAGTAAGCCTGAATTGCTCTACAGAGGACTACCTGGCAGCCCTCAAGATTTGAAGGACTGCCAGTGTCTCACAATTGTCTCATGGGAGTGAGTTGCACTGAGCCATTTGCACTGCTTAACTGTTTATTTCTTGTGTTATATCTATCTATCTGTATTATATCTACATATATATATAGATATATATATATAATTATTAGCAATGTGGTTTTGTCTCTAGAGAATTCTTTCTAACACAAAAGTAATAACTTTTAGCTTTTTTAATTTGTGATAACTCTATTTGTACCTACCATGGAATCCCAGCAATTCTATTCCTTAAATTTTCAGTTTTAAGTGTTATCTTCTCATTGGCAAATGGAAATACAGGTTCTCTTTTTCCCACCCCACATAATCTCTATATCTCCATCTTTCCAGTGTAAACTGGTCTTGATCAACGCATATATTATGCACATTATTATGACACTGAATTCTCATTAGACTTTGGCTACTTTGTAAATTACAATTATTCTAGATTTCTTTAAAAAGTATTGCTTTTTTCTGACAATAATTTATAAATTTTTTCAATTTGTTTTTATACTTAAGTTTATTTTTTAATCATTTCCTTGTGGCTCATACAACTCATCACAATCCATACATACATCAGTTGTGTAAAGTACCCTTATACATTCGTTGTCCTCATCATTCTCAAAATTCGATTCCGCTTGGGTTCCTGAATCAGCTCATTTTCCTTGTTCCATTTCCCTCCCTCCCCACTCCCCTCTCCCTCATGAGCCCTTAGTAATTTATAAATTATTATTTTATTTTATCTTACACTGCCTGGCGTCTCCTTTCACCCACTTTCCTGTTGCCCATCCCCCAGAGAGGAGGTTATATGTAGATCCCCGAGATCAGTTTCCCTTTTATACACCACCTTCCCTCCCGCTATCACCACTCTCACCACTGGTCCTGAGGGGTTCATCTGTCCTAGATTCCCTGTGTTTCCAGATCCCTACTGCACTGCTGTGCATCCTCTGGTCTAACCAGGTTTGCAAGGTAGAATTGAGATCATGATAGTTGGGGGGAGGAAGCGTTTAAGAACTAGAGGAAGGTTGTGAGTTTCATTATTGCTACACTGAACCCTGAGTGACTCATCTCCTCCCCACTACCTCTCTGCAAGGGATGTCCAGCTGTCTACAGATGGGCATTGGGTCCCCATGATGCACTCCCCTAATTCACGATGATATGATTCCCCCACCCCCCGCCTTTGTTGCTTGAAACCTGGTCCCCTCGGCCCTTCATAATTACACATGTTGGTGTGCTGCTTCCGTGTGGGCTTTGTTGCTTCTGGGCTAGATGGCCGCTGGTTTACTTTCAAGCCTTTAAGTCCCCAGATGCTATATCTCTCGATAGCCGGCCATCATCAGCCTTCTTCACCACACTTACTTATGCACACATTTGTCTTCAGCGTTTATGTGTGGAAGTTGATCACACAATGATGGTTTTTGTTCTTTGGTGTCTGCTACCTGGTCCCTTCAACACCTCGTGTTCAGTTAGGCTTGTGTGCTTCCTCTCTGTGGGCTTTGTTGCTTCCAAACTAGATGGCCGCTTGTTTGCCTTCATGCCTTTAAGACCCCAGACGCTATATCTTTTTGATAGCCGATCACCATCAGCTTTCTTCACCACGTTTGCTTATGCACACGTCTGTCTTCAGCAATCATGTCAGGAAGGTGGCTATCATGAAATGACCGTTTAGCTGAGCAAGGTGCTCTTGTATTGAGGGAATGCGTGCGAGGAGGCCCAATGTCCACCTGCTACCCTATTACTGAACCTGTAAATGTATGCATATAGGTCTATTTCCCACACAATCATAAATATATTTGCATATGTACATGTCTGTATTTAGGCTTCTATGTGTGCCCTTTCCTTCCTAGTCCTTCCTCTATTTCCTTATGCTTTCCTCCTGTCCCACTACCATGTTCAACCTTCTTTCTGGTTTCAGTAATTCCTTTCAGTTACCTTGCCCTTGGTCACTCTCTACCAGTCCTCCCATCCCCTCCCTCCACTGGTTTTGAACCAGTCGTTTTTCCCTAGTCCCTGGGTTGGCCAACACCTCCTCTCTTCCCCTACCTCCCACATCCTCACGTCCCTATGGGACCGTTGGTTCCATTATTTACTTCTCACATTATTTGTCCAGCCTATCTTATCTAGATGGACCTGCAGATATAGTAATATGTACATAAAAATGCGGATGGCTTTGACAGCACCAAATTGGCATATAAGAACATGGCATCGACGGCATGAGCACTGACAAGCTAACAAACAAAAAAGCCACTGACATACAAAATTTAAAAGAAGAGAAAAAAAAAGACACCAAAAAAAAAAAAGTCTGTTAATAGTTCCAGGTCTGTTTGTTGATCTTTAAGAGTGTTTTCCGGACAAGTCTGATGGGGTGCCACATCCTGGCCCCAAATTCCATCCTTTATTCTCCCTTGGGACCTCCTTGCTCTGCTTCCACCTCCGCTCCATTGCACGCCCCCAGTGTTTTGCCTCAGTGTGGTGGGGTCAGCTCAGTCGCACATCCCCCATTGTGTCTCAGGTGCTGTCCGGTGTAGGACCATGAGTCAGTGCAGGATGTCGCATCTTGCTGTGGGACCAGCTATATAGTCCTCTCTGTACATTGGACCCTTAGACCTGGGCTTTCGTCCTCTGAGCTTGGTGAGCCCAGGTGTGCTCAACTCTGTTCTTCCTCCTTCCTTTGCTTCAGCTTCCTCTGGGTGTGTTGTGGTAGGTCAGTTCCTTTCCCACACCATATTGTTTAGTTTCGAAGTACAATACTATAGTAGTCTTGAAGGTCTTTGGTAACAAATTACCACAAACTAGGTGGCTTATGGCAGAGACCTGGTGGCAAAGAGGTTAAGTGTTAACTGCCAATCAAAAGGTAGGTGCTATGAACCAAATAGTGGCTTTGTAGGAGAAGGATGTGACAGTCTGCTTCCACAGAAATCCAATGAGGACATTTCTACTTGGTTGCTTTGAGTTGGGACTGATTCAATTGAAATGGGATTGGTTTTGGCTTAGTGACTCAAAACATCGGCAATTTGTTCTCTTAAAATTTTGGAGCTCCCTACGTCTTAAACCAAGGTATCAGTAGGGCTATGTTCCCTTAAAAACGCCAGAGGAAGACCTTCCCTTGCCCCTTCCAGTTTCCGGTGGTTCTGTTGTTCATTGACATATGTTAGCACCACTCCAATTGCTTCGCCTGTTTGCACAACACCTTCTTTTCTATGTGTCTCTGTGTCTTCTCCTCTTCCTTCAAAGGCATTGGTTATTAGATTTAGGGCCCACTGCTAATCCAATTCACTCAATTGCAGTGAGTTTATTAGGCAGTAGTAATCCAAGATGATATCTTAATTTATTACAAGGTGCTTAGTTTATTACATCTGCAAAGACCAAATTTTCAGATAAGGAAGACTTCAATAATCTGCGGTGGACATGAATTTTTGGAAGTCATAATTCAATTTGCTGTAGAACTCTAGAACAGTAAATCAACCACTAAATAACTATTGAATGTTTGAATTTTCTTAAAATACAGTAATTTATATTAATTTTTCTGAAAATTATACAATTTGGGGAAACTGTTCTGGAGCCTTCTGGCTTATTTCAGTCTTGATTTGTTGCCTTCTGTAAAAAGTTTTCAACTCTGATACTAATATTTATGGTCACCATCCTCAGAATTTCCATTATTTCTCTCCTTTCTTTTAATTCTTCATCCTTTTATTTCCTTGGTTTGGTGGAGCTTCCTCCCTAAATTCCTGAAAAGAAAATGAAGAAAATTAATTTATTTAAAAATTTGAATAAAACTAAGGTGGCTGACAAGATTGCCAAGAAAACAAACTCTTCATTACTAGATTACCAATGAAAAACTCATGGAACATATTATCAAAATCTATTGTTGTAGTTACAAATGATGGTTTTGAAAATTTTAGAGAGCCTTACAGTTATACTATATTAAATTTTTATTGCATAAACACATACATATAAAATAGAATTTAATATTATTTAATATCAATGTATAATTTTAAAACAAATAATAAAATTATGTATAAAATATCTTTTCTGAGATTAATAAATGAACTTCTATTAGTATCTTGGAGGGCTTTTGAGCTTTCTTTTCCAAATGCATCATTTTGCCTCCTAAATTTCATGCTAATAGTTCCTTACCATTCTTTGTAGTATGTGTGCATATTTATGTATGCATATTTATGTATGCATATTTATGTGTGCATATTTATGTATGCATATTTATGTATGCATAACATGACTAAACTACAAATATATGTAAACATTATGTTAAAGAGTAAAGAATTGTTAAATGTCAGAGACTTTCATTGTAAAAAATATCAAAATACAAGGTTCTTATCTCTTTAAAAAACAATTTTATTGAAAATTTTATTCTAGATGCAACATGTTCCAACATAAAAGTGATATACAAAAATAGTTGGTATATATTGCATCTCAGAAAACAAAACAGATTGCTGAAAAATGGTAGAGGGAAGAAAGAAAGGAAAAAAGAATCCGTGTGATTTTGTGCATTCTACTTTAATGCAAGCAGAATTAGAGACCAGGTCGGGCTGGCACCCACCCCCACCCCAGGGACCTAGGCAGGACAGTAAGTTAGGAATCTTGGAGAACTCTCCACCTGATGGGAACCAGAAAGCTATTGGTGCTTACCTTATCTTCATCTAGGCATACATTTGAAGGTAATATTTCCATCTCTCTAACGCTTTTCCAAAGAATTTGGCATTTTAGCGTGCTCAAGGGACACAATTTGTGCTATTTTAAATGTTCTTTTAGTTTTGGAAATCAAAAGAAACCTGAGTGGTCAAGGTCCAGGCTCTAGGGTGGATGGATAATGTTTCCCCATGAAATTCTCTCAGGACTGCAGCCCAGGACCAGTTCTTACCACTCTTGAAAAATGAACAGATGCAGGATTGTGAGGGGAAAGATCCTTTGCTGCACTCTCTTGGTCTCTTCCTCATCAACTCAATTTTCAGTTTTCTTAAAACTTCTTCATAGTCCTTGGATATAGAAGGATAAGTAAAGAAAAGCATTGGGTTCCATTCTTCATGTTCAAGTTTATTCCAAACAAAATTTGTTTAAACATGTGTCTGAGATCAGTGGGTTCTCTCATTAAAATGCCAGACTACATGCCGTAGTCTGCTTAAAGTGAATTTAAAAAAGCGATACTTTCTGTGCCATGCAAAATGGGAGGAAGTAATTTTAAGGACAAAACTAATATCAAATTTTGAGCAAAACTCAAGTGGAACTTCCCACAAATCATTGTAGTCTTGAAACGAGTTTATGCGAAAACTACCTCACATCCAACAATTGTTAGATGGATCAAATATTTTTTTAACATTTTATTAGGGGCTCATACAACTCTTATCACAATCCATACATATACATACATCAGTTGTATAAAGCACATCTGTACATTCTTTGCCCTAATCATTTTCTCTTTTTTTCTCCTCTTTTCTTTTTTTACATTTTATTAGGGGCTCATACAGCTCTTATCACAATCCATACATATACATACATCAATTATATAATGCACACCTGCACATTCCCTGCCCCAATCATTCTCAAAGCATTTGCTCTCCACTAAAGCCCTTTGCATCAGGTCCTCTTTTTTTTTCCCACTCCCTCCCCGCTCCCCACTCCCTCATGTGCCCTTGGTAATTTATACATTGTTATTTCATCATATCTTGCCCTATCCGGAGTCTCCCTTCCCCCCCCCCTTCTCTGCCATCCATCTCCCAGGGAGGAGGTCACATGTGGATCCTTGTAATCAGTTCCCCCTTTCCAACCCACTCACCCTCCACTCTCTCAGCATCGCCCATCACACCCTTGGTCCTGAAGGTATCATCCACCCTGGATTCCCTGTGCCTCCAGCCCCCATATGTACCAGTGTACAACCTCTGCTCTAGCCAGGGATCAATTATTTTAAGGAAGGTTAAGAAGATCAAAGATATCAATAAGAACAAATTAAGAAACTGTGACTGAAGTTCATAAATGGATGGAAGAATATTATAAAATTACTACTGGTGCGATAGTTAGTGTGATCTCATATCGTTCAGTATTTTCTATACTAAGGGAAAGACTCGATGGGTGTCATCAAAAGCATTGCTCAACGCCCCCCAAATGAAAAGCATTTCCCAAAGAGCTGACATTTCATGCTATCACTCTTTTAAGTAAGATCAAAGCTAATGAAGATTATTTTATGAAACGTACTCTAATTTGAGATAAGCAGTGAATTTACCAATATAATCCTGAGAACAAGGTTCAATTGAAACAGTGGCTTCTGAGGGTCAGTTAAAGTCAGGCAGATAAAGCAGGTCAGAAAGTTAAAGGAACTGGCTTTTGTCACCCCCAAAGTCACAACATACTGGTAGGTTGGTTTTTGTTTGTTTGTTTGTTTCTAAGACAGGGGATATCTCAGGCTTACTATGAAGAAGTTTTAAGAAAACCTAAAACTGCATTGGTGAGAGGGAAAAGGCCAGGAAAGTTTCATCTAGGAATTCTTTTTTGTTTTGTTTTGTTTCTGACAGTGCAATGTATCTGCTCATTCTTGGAGGGTAATGAGGGCTGTCCTATGAGAATTTCATTGGGAAACCTTTTTCAATCCACACTATGGCTATCATCTTGCCCATTCTGACCTTGTTTTGTTCCCTCAACACAAAGAACATTGAAAATAGCATGGTGTATGTACCTTGAGGTGACCAAACTGCCATTTTGACATTTTGTGAACTGAAAGGAACAAAATCTTAGAGCAGGGTTTCACTCACAGCCATTAAGTTGATTGGAACTCAAGGAAACCCTATAGACCTGGAAAAAACTTCCCCTGCAGGTTTCAGGCACTGTAACTGGAGACACATCCTCATCTGTGCCATGAAATTTAGAAGACAGATACTTGGCCTACTGACTAGAAGAAATCCATATTTGTGCCCATCCCAAAGGAAGGTGACCAAACAGAATGCTCAAACTATAGAACAATATCACTGATATCACATGCCAGTAAAGTTTTGCTGAAGATCATCCAACAAAGATTGAAGCAGTTGATAGGGAGTTGCCAGAGGTTCCGGCCCTAGTCAGAAGAGGTTGTAGAACAACGGATATTATTGCTGATGCCACATGCATCTTGGCTCAAAGCAGAGAATACCAGAAAGATGTTTACTTATGTTTTATTGACTGTGCTAAGACATCAACTGTGTGGATCATAACAAACTATAGATAACGTTGAGAAGAATGGGAATTCCAGAGTACTTCAATGCGCTTGTGTGGCACTTGCACATGGATCAAAATGCAGTTGTGCAAACAGAACAAGGGAATCGTACAGGTTTAAAATCAGGAAATATGTGCATCAGGGTTGTATGCTCTCATCATATTTATTCAATCTGTATGTTGAGCAAATCACCAGAGAAGCTTGATTATATGAAGAAGAATATGACATAAGGATTGGAGGAAGGCTTATTAACAGCCTCTGATATACAAAGGACCTAACCTTGCTTGTTGAAAGCGAGGACTTGAAGTGCTTGCTGATAAACATCAAGGTTTGCATCCTTCATTATTTGTTACAACTCAATATAAAGAAAGTAAAAATTAACATAAAAAAGAAAATCAAAATGTTCACAACTGAACCAATAGGTAACAATGTGATAAATGAAGAAAAGATTGAAATTGTCAAGGATTTTCATCTAGTTTGAATCCACAATCAATGCTCATGAGATCATGAGCAGTCAAGAGATCAAAAGATGAATTACATTAGGCAAATCTGCTAAGACGTCTTTAGAATATTGAAAAGAAGGGGTATTATTTTGAGGACTGAGGTGCACCTGGTCCAAACCATGGCAGTTTCTTTCTCTCTTCCTTCCTTCCTTCCTTCCTTCCTTCCTTCCTTCCTTCCTTTCTTTCTTTCTTTCTTTCTTTCTTTCATGTTTGAAAATGAATTTGTCATTAAAGATGCCAAGTCCAGTTCAGTTTTATTTTTCCTCCTTTTTCAGCCACACAGACCATTATTTAGATCTGAATGGTAAGGAATCTGGAGGGTCTTATTTTTATATCATTTTATTGGGAGCTTGTACAACTCTTATCACAAGCCATACATACAACCATAGTGTGAAGCACATTTGTGCATTTGTTGCCTTCATCATTCTCAAAACATTTGCTTTCTATAATTTTTCTCTTTGTGCGTGTGCATGTTAAACTCTCTATTTTGTTGTTGTTGTTTCCACCACCATGGAATTGTCTTATGTGCATAGCGAAATTGTACATTGAGTAAAGAAGAGTGGAAAAGAATCAATGCTTTTGAGTTAGGATGCTGGTGAAGATTATTGAAAACACCATAGACTGCGGAAAAGACAAAGCAATTTGTCTTAGCAGTATGGCCAGAGTGCTCCTTAGAGGGAAGAGTTGTTCCTGAGAGGAAAGAATGGAAAAATTTTATCTTACATACTTCGGACATATTGTCAGTAGAAACCAGTCCCTGGAGAAGGATATCATGCTAGGTAAAGTGGAGGGCCAGCAAAAAGACAAAGGCCCTCGACAACATGGATTGGCACCATGACAGCAAAATGGTCACCGGCATAGGAAAATTCTGAGGATGCAGGAACTGGCAGTGTTTCATTCTGTTGTGCAGAGGGACGCTGTGGGTCAGAACCAACTCACCAGCGCCTAACAACAACAATAAACCTTTACAGGAGTAGAAAGGCTAGTCTTCTCCCAAGGAAATATTAATAGTTTTGAACTGCTGACCTTGCAGTTGGTAGTGCAACACATACTCTCTACACCACCAGGGCTCCTTTGTGAAGGTTAGAGAGATGGAAACATTGTTTCCACAATTGTATGAAGATGTTCACTTAAAATTGTACATGGGAAACCATGTGAGATAACAACTACATTAGCTATCATATCAATAATATTTTTCCAGGGACTTTATGAAGAATGTGCAAGTATTCCTCAAACGCACACACTTCCATCTTTAAGTTCAATGCTGTATATGATAGGGTAATATCTAAACACATACGAAAAATCCAGGTAATACATCTGGTAATATTCCCAGTCCTGCACCATGCTCACAATTGCTCTTATGTTTAATTCCATTGTTGCAGCCTCTGTGTCGATCCATATTGGTGAGCGTCTTCCTCTTTTTTGCTGTCACTCTACTTTTCCAAGAATAATGCTCTCCAGGTACTTATCCCCCCTGACAACCTGTCCAAACAACGTGAGACGGACTCTCACCATCCTTGCCTCTAAGGAGCATTCTGACTGTACTTCTTTTAGAGAGAATCATTTGTTCTTCCGGAAGTCCATGGTACTGTCAACATTCTTTGCCAGCACCATAATTCAAATGTCTCGATTCTCCTTTGGTCTTCCTTACTCAATGCCTAACTTTAACAAGCAGGTGAAGAAATTTAAAATATCATGACTTGGGTCAGGTGCACTTTAATCCTCAGGTAATATCTTATATTTCAATCTTTCAGAGGTCTTGTGCAAGTGATTTACCAATTGCAATGTATCCTTTGATATCTTGGCTGCTCTTTCCATGAGCATTGATTGTGGATCCAACCAGGACATAATCCTTGGCAATGTCAATTTTCCTGTGTTCATCATGATGTTAGCTACTGGACCAGTTGTGAGGATTTTGGTTTTCTTCACATTGACTTGTAATCCATACTGAAGTCTGTAATCCTTAATCTTCATCAGCAAGTGAATTAACACCTCCTCAGTTTCAGCAAGCAAGATTGTGTCATCTGCATATTGTAGGTTGTTAATAAGCCCTCCTCCAATCCCGAAGTGGTGTTCTTCTTCACATAAGCCAGCTTTTGTAATTATTTGCTCAGTATATGTGATACAATCCTAATGCACTCCTTTCCTGACTTTGAACCATATATATTTTTTTGTTCTGTTCACACAACTGCCTCTTAATTCATGGACAAGCTAGTCATTAGCACAACAAAATATTCTGTAATTCCCATTCTGCTCAAGGTTATCCATAATTTATTATGATTTACACAATCTTATGTGTCGGCATTGTTAATAAAACATAAATCATATCTTTCTGGTATTCTCTGCTTTCAGCCAAGATCCATCTGACATCAACAATGATACCCCTTGTTCTCTTTGAGTACAGCCTGAATCTCTGCCAGCTCCCTATCAATATACTGCTACAATCTTTGTTGGATGATATTCAGCAAAAAATTCACTTGCATATGATATTAATGATATCCTTGAATTTAAATATCTGGTTGGTCACCTTTGTTTGGAATAGGTACAAATATGTCCCTCTTCCAGTCAGTTGGCAAAGTAGCTACCCAAAAAATTTCCTGGCATAGATGAAGAAGTGCTTCCAGTTATAGTCTGAAACCCTGAAACCCAGGGGCAGTGAGTGCTTCCAGTGCTTCATCACCTTGAAACATTTCAATTAGCCTTCCATCAATTCCTGGAGTTTTGGTTTTAGCCAATGGTTTTACTGCAGCTTCAATTTCTTCTTTCAGTACCATTGGTTCCAGATCAAATGCTACCTCTTGAAATGGGTGAACATTAACTAGTTCTTTTCATTACAGTGACTTTATGTCCTTTTCACCTTCTTTTGACACATTCTGCATCATTCAATATTTTGTTCATAGACTCTTTTAAACTTGTTCCTGTATGCTTGAATTTTTCTTGAGTTATTTCCATTTATGATATGCTAAGCATGTTCTTCCTTTTTGGTTTTCTAACGCTAGGTCTTTGCACATTTATTATAATATTTAAGGAATATTTATTGCCTTCTTAAGCTGCCTTTTGAAAATTTCTGTTCTGCTCTTTGATGTCATTATTTGTTCCATTTTCCTGAGCTACTCCGTGATTTAGAGTAAGTTCCAGAGTCTCTTCTGACATCACCTTGGTCTTTTCTTTCCTTTCTGTCTTTAATGACCTTCTGCTTTCTTCATGCATGATGCCATCACACAGCTCATCAGTCTTTTGTCATTGATGTTCATTTAGTCAAATCTGCTCTTGAGATGTTCTCAAAATTCAGGTGGGATAGACGCTAGGCTGTGTTTTGGCTCTCATGGACTTGCTTTCATTTCCCTTAGTTCAATCTACATGTACATGTGAGCAATGAATGGTCTGTTCCAAAGCGGTCCCCTGGCCTGGTTTTAGCTGCTTATAGTCAGCTCTTCTCCATTCTCTTTTCCAACAGACTGAGTCAATTTGATTTCTTTGTATTCCATCTGCAGAAGTCTATGTGTATAGTCACTGTTATTGAAGAAAAGAGCAATTTGTGATGATGAAATCGCTGACCTTGCAAAATTCTATCACATGATTTCCAGCTTCATTTCTATTGTCAAGACCATATTTTCCAGCTACTGATCTTTCCTCTTTGTTTCCCTCTTTTGCGTTGCCATTGCTAACAATTGTCAACGCATCTTAATTGTATATTTGCTCAGTTTCAGACTGAAGAAATTGGGGGAGGTTTTCAATTTTTGTATTACTAGCTTTAGTAGTTGGTGCATAACATTAAATAATAATTTTATTGATTGAATCTCTTTGTGTGCAGGTAGACACAATACTATCACAGACACCATTATACTTCAAAGTAGATCTTTTAAAATTTTTTAATTGGGATTTAATACATATTATTCCATAGTTTAAACATGCCAAGCAGAATTGTACAATTTGTACCACAATTAGTTTCTAAACATTCTTTTTCTACATGGACTCCTTGACATGGTCTCCCTTTACCTCCATCCCCTTTGTACCCCCTCCTCCCAAATTCTTATTGTAATTACTGTCCCAATAGGTTCATCAATCCTGGTTTCCATATACTGAAAAATAGAAAAACATATGACACAACTTCAAGAAGGTGTCTTAGAGTGACATAACACCTCTGAGATACAGTCCAGTATGAATATACTTACATACAGAAGGTTTTGGAAATCAGATCTGGTTCAGCTTGCATCATAAGGAGAACTGCTGACAAAGTTTTAACTGTTCAAGCCAGATTTATGCCTTTGATTTTCTATATCCATTCTCCCAAGAACTCAGGTTAGTGACCACTTTACTCCTATCTCTCAGTTTTACCTAGGGGGAGGTCTTTGGGGATTTATTTCTTATGTAGTTCCTCAAATGAATCTTGGGTTCCCACTGTTATCCATCACCTTTGCACACCGGATTCTCACAGTTTAGCCTTTGATAGTAATCCCTACTTTGACTTGGATTATATGGATTCCAATCCTTCAGTGACTGATGATGGTGTGCTTCTTCCATGTGGACTTAGTGGTGAAGGCCATTAAAATTCAGTCTTGAAGTGGCTGAGAAGTCTCATGACCTATGTGTCAGCATTTGCTGATTTCTTCTGCAACTTACGTTTTGAACAGACTGTTAAGAACAAGAACAAGGGAGTATGCAAGGTCTGAGAAAACAGGTTGTTTAATTTTCTCAAGGATGCCTGGCTTGGCAGAAGATACAGTTGCTAAAGTGTATCAAATGTGCTTGCTTAACAATGAGATAATTATAACCTCGGGTTGTTTCTGTGTGGATAAAAGGAGAATGTGGAATAAATGTAGGGCTTCAATATTCACTGTTGCCCTCCCAATACTTTCTGTCTCTCTTTTCCCCTCAATCCTCACTCCCTCTTTCAGGACTGTTCGACTTGTTGGCAGGCTCCAACAAGAGTGGTGCCCGAAACAGAGACCTGAAAACAGGGGTCAAACGTGAAGAACACCGCGGATTACAAAGGCGTACTCGAAGAGATTGGTGGTGCAGTGAGTGGCTATTGGGAGAAAAATGGGACAAGAAAATAGCAAACAGATTTTTGTAAATATGCTTCAAAATATGCTAAAAGCTAGAGGAGCAAAAGTGAGCTATCAAAGATTAGAGAACTTTTTTGGATTTTGTGGTTAAAGTATGCCCTTGGTTCTCTGAGGACGGGACTGTAAATATTGAAATGTGGCAAAGAGTAGGGCAACGGATAAAAGATTACTATATTGCTAATGGACCTAACAAGGTCCCCATAGACACATTTAGTCTGTGGAATTTAGTTAGGGATAGCCTGGACCCTAGGCACGAGGGACTCTGGCCTGAAAACAACCCCTTTGCATGCTCAAACAAAAGTGAAAGTCAAGTTCCTTCTGCTTCTGCGCTTCCTCCTCCTCCTCCTCTGCCGCTGACGCTGCTGCAAAGTAAACTTGAGGGCTTTAAAAGCGAGGACAAGGAACCCCTTGGTCCTGGCGATGCGGAGCAGTTCGAGGACAAGGTGGCACATTATCATGATGAGGACTAAGGAATTTTTGCCGCCTCCGAGGCGCTTCAACCTGAGAGTCGCGACCTGGTGCAAAAGACTCAGGAGTCCTGCCCGGATGAAACAAAGGTGGTAGACTGGGAGGAAGCTTATACATCATTAGCAGCAAAAATGAAGGAGACGGGAGTCAAGTTAATAGAAAAATTACTCTCTGATAGAGTCCCAGGAATGTGTGCCAAAACTTACTGGGGGCAAGGTATTTCAGAGGCTTTAGAGTGCACTCAGCGAAAAGAATCCTTTTCTAGAAGATTTGCCAGTTGTAGCACCAGTTGTGACTAGGGCTCCAGGAAAGGAGCTTTGTTAGTGCTGCCATGCATGGTGCAGCAGAACAAGGAGAGGATATAGGGGAGTTGAGTATGCTGTTGCCTGTAATTGAGCATCAGGATGCCCAGGGTAATCTGATCAGACATCATACTCCTATTCCTTTTAAACAGCTAAAGGAACTGAAGGTTGCCTGTGCCCAATATGGCCCGACTGCCCCTTTTACTCAATCTTTATTAGATACACTTTCGGTAGCAGTGCTTGACCCCATGGAATGGAAACAGTTGGCCAGAGCTTGCATGTCAGGAGGAAATTGCTTGCTGTGGAAATCGAAATTTCATAAGAGTTGTCAAAATACAGCAGACAGTAACCAAGCTCAGCAGATTCCCATCACTTTTGACATGAGAGCCGGAGAAAGACCATATAAGGACCTAGCACAGCAGTTAAACTACAATCCAGCCGTCTATGTGCAAACTAGTGCAGCAGAGAGGCGGGCTTGGAAAAGATTTCCCGCCACAGGCAAGCAAATGGAGGACATTTCTAAGATTAGACAGGGACCTGATGAGTTGTACCAGGATTTAGTAGCTAGATTTCTCCAGACAACGGCAAGACTCCTTGGAGATAATGATGCTAGCATGTTATTAATTAAACAATTTGCTTTTGAAAATTCAAATACTGCCTGCCAAGCTGCGCTGAGACCATTTAGGAAAATGGAGGTTATTACAGGACCTCAGAAGGGTTAATGATACGATGGAGCTTATGGGAGCCCTGCAGCCTAGGCTTCCTTCCCCTCCCGCTATTCCAGCCAATGCATATAAAATCATCTTAGACTTAAAAGACTGTTTTTACACTATCCCATTGGATCCAAATGATTGCAAAAGATTTGCCTGTAGTGTTCCTTCCACCAACTTTAAAGAACCTATGAAGAGGTATGATTGGCTTGTTTTGCCTCAAGGCATAGCCCCAACTGGGTATTAATATGGGGACGAGGCATGTTTGTGTTTTTTCGCAGGATGCTGATGGAACATGGTGGCTGCCTGAATGGTTGGTGCAGTTTGAAGACCATGCGGACGGTGATATGTCTTGGAGTGATCCTGGGGAGCGATACCAGCAGAACACAGTGAGCAATCCTGGGCTTACGTTCCTGATCCACCACTCCTACAGCCTGCTGTCTGGGAAGGTCCGGAAATCACGGTGTGGGTTAATGACTCACATCTTTTAGGACAGCCAGTCACAAGACATATGCAGCCACAAACCATCTCGAATTATATCTATTCAGGACATGGGGTGGGACTTCCCCTGTGTGTATATAAGAGTCCAAATATCCACCACGAGGGATGCATACGGGTGTACCAGACAACAAGAAGCAGCGTTCAAATGGTGTGCATTACCCTCCCTGTACAAAGTGAGGGGCCCAGTGTGACCTCACCCACTCCACAACTTTTTCCCCTTGTGGACTAGAGACTCAAGAGAATAATAAAACCATATTTTGGAGATCGTGTCTCATGGACAAGCCCATCCGATACAACATCACAGGTGAAAGATATGTCACTGACTGGTCAGGAGACCAGGGTGGTAATACTGATGAGTGGGACAAAGGGCTGTCTGCGGGACTTTGGTGGTCAGACTCGGGATCCTCAAACTCAGTGGTGGAAAGTAGGGGCTGCTTTGGGGGATGTAAAGCTCATGTCGCCTTCTCGCGGACCTCAGGGAAGCGTCACCACCTGTGTATCATCACCCTATGTACTTTTAGTAGGGAATGTTACCATAGAACACGATGGCTCCACGTTTTATATGTCTTGTAACAATTGTAACTTGACTAACTGGACCCCTAAAGGTATTGTTATCGCAGTTTTGCACCAACCTTCCTTTGCTATGGTAACAGTAAATATCACTGGACATTGGTATTCAGAAAGAGGGTTACAGGTATTAGAAGAGATTGAAAAAGCATTAACCAGACCTAAGCGCTTTGTAGGTTTGCTTATAGTAAGTATTTTAGCTATTTTGAGTTTAGTTGCTACTACTGCAGTTATTGCACTTTCACAAACCATACAGACTACCCACTTTATTAATGAATTATCCAAAATGTGACTAATGTGCTGGGTACTCAAGAAGATATAGACACGAAGTTAGAACAAAAGGTAAATTCTCTTTATGGCATGGTCATGTATTTAGGAGACGAGGTGCAGGGGCTTAAGGTCACATCTCGTCTACAGTGCCATGCTGAATATTCATGGATTTGTGTTATACCCAAGCAGTACAACAGTAGTCAGCATAGTTGGGAAAAGGTGAAGAATCATCTTCAAAGTATTTGGCACAATGATAATGATTCTTTAGATTTAATACAACTCCATCAGGAAATACAAGCTATGAAAGATGCCAAACTCCTTGATTTTGATGCTGCTAAAGCTGTAGAGAATTGGCTCCAGTAGTTTTGAGATGCTTTCACTTCGTTAGGAAATCTCGGAGGCCTACCTCAAATGCTTATGTCTCTAGTCACAGCAGGAGTGTGCGTATTGTTGATTTTATGCATACTCCCTATGATACTGCGCAAGGTTATGGTTGAATTATTGACATTAGGAACAAAGTTACATGAAATACACCTGTGTACTTCGCCCCCTCCCCAAATGGGAGTATAAGGCAGAGGCTGGTTACTCAGAGATGGGTAAGATCAAATCTGAGTCTCCCAACCTAAGACAGGTCATAGTCGCCTGGAGGACTGTGACTGATGACGGGTAAGGGCAATTTCAGGACTCGACAACCTAAGACAGGCACAGTCATCTGCCAATGTTTTGAGAAAAGACGTCTTTAGTAAATAAAAAGGGGAAGATGTTGAAGGCCATTAAGATTCAGCCTTGAAATGGCAGATTTATTCTGCAACTTAACATTTTGAACAGACTGTTAAGAATTAGAACAAGGGAGTATGCAAGGTCTGGGAAAGCAGGTTGTTTAATTTTCCCAAGGATGCCTGGCTTGACAGAAGATAGAGTTGCTAAAGTGTATCAAATGTGCTTGCTTAACAATGAGATAATTATAACCCCAGGCTGTTTCTGCATGGATAAAAGGAGAATGTGGAATAAACTCAGAGCTTCAGTATTCACTCTTACCCTCCCAATACTTTTTGTCTCTCTTTTTTCCTTAATCCTTACTCCCCATTTCAGGACTGTTCGACTTGTCAGCAGGCTCCGACAACTTAGTTGACATTTCACTTAGATGCCTGCTTCTTTGAAGACACGCCTTTTAAGATCTCAGATACTATTTTATCTGATAGCCGGGCATCATCTAAATTCTTTGCTACATTTTGCCTTCCTGAGGGCAAGTATCAAGCAGGTCCATTATGTAAGAATGAATTGTTCTTAAGTTGGGGCTAGGATTTAGTGTGAATTCAAAACTCATTTCTGGATTTATGCTTTGAAAAAAATTGTTATTACTTAAGAGTTAATACATATGTCATATTATTCCATAGTTCAATCACATTATACATAATTGTATGATTGCTTCCAAGCTCAGTCTTCAAACATACTTTTCCTTCCTGGACTACACATCATCTCCCTTTTATCTCCCCTCCACCCCCATACCCATCCACCCCCACGCCAAATTCTGTTCTATTTGCTGTCCCTATAGGTCATCAATTCAGTTTTTCATTTACCAAAACACAGAAAAACCAATAACACACCTTCAAGAGGGTGATCCGCATTGGCATTGCCCCTCTCAAGATAGAGAACTGCTCTTTTGAATACGAATGTAGTGCCGTTCCTCTTGAATCTGTCATTCGCAGCAGAGTTAGCCATATTGTTTTCTGATTCAAAATGGCCAATTCCAATCCATTCAGTTCACTAACACTTAGAATATTATTCTTATTAATTCTATTTCATTTTTGATAGTTTTTTAACTTCCTGGATTTATACTTCATACTTTCCAAGTTTTGATTATTAACTCATCCTTGCAGCTGTTTCTTCTCATTTTGAGTCATGCCTCAACAGCAAATCAAAGTCCCAAAGTCTTATTCTCAAAGGCTGTGCTCCATCTGAAGCTTTATGGTTGACCCTACTTTGAGAAGGCAGCTCTTCCTCAGTCATATTTTGAGTGTATTTTGACATGAAGGGCTCATCTTCTAGCAGTATCTCTGACAACAATCTGCTTCTGTTTATGAGGTTTTCAGTGTCCGACAATGTTTTGATGTTATTCATAGGATTTTCAGTGGCTAATTCCTGTGAAGTGAAGTGGGCAACCTATTTTATCTTTGTAGTCTCTTCTTAATCTGGAAACTCTCCTGAAACTTGTTAATTTGTCGTGACCTGCTGGTATTTGAAATGTGCATGTCATAGCTCCACTATCACAGCAACACACACGCCACTATTGTATGATAAATTGATAGACAAGTGGAGGCAGGAACAGTAGTTTGAATATATGGCCTTAGTGATAAAAGCAAAGCCAGAGATCACATGAGAGCATTTTGCAAAATGAAAGACTTCTTCATTGCAAATACGTTTTTCAAAACATAACTAGTGACTATATACTTGGACTTTGCCAGATGGAATACACAGGAATTGAATTGATTTTATATATATATATATATTTATATTTATTATGAGCAACCCAAAAGAGTTTAGGGACTGACAGTGGAACAGACCATCAATTGCTCTTATGTAAATTCAGGTTAAAGTTGCAGAAAATGAAAAAGTTCCCAAAAGCCAAAGCATGAGGGGAGGAAGGAGAAATGGATAACAATGACAGTAGGAACAACCCCCCCCCCCCAGATGGTTAGTTTATTGTGGCAGCCTGGCTAATAAACACAAGTAGGATTAATTGAAGGCCGGAGAGATAAATGGTTCGGTGAGCCTCGCCTCTCTTGTCTCTAGCTGTTTGATCATCGGACCAGTGTGCAGCTGCCTTGCTTGTTCTGTGCCTCAATTTACAGGCTACACTACCTGTGGGACGCCTAGCCAGTGGACTGTGTTGCTGTAAGTTGAGGTACCTTTCAGCCCACACAATTGGAATGTACATCTCTGGAGCTGTGGACTGACGAACGGTGACCTGACTGACAGTTGGTGACCTGCCTTGCTACTTGCTGCTGGTGCTGATATAGCCTAGCTCTCTCTACAGAGGACTACCTGGCAGCCCTCAAGACTTAAAGGACTTCCAGTGTCTCACAACTCTCTCACAGGAGTGAGTTGCACTGAGACATTTGTAGTGATTTATAATTTAACTGTTAATTTCTTGTATTATATTTATCTATCTGTATATAATTTAACAGTTCATCTCTTGTGTTATATATCTACCTATCTTTATAAAGATATATATATATATTTTATAAAGATAGGTTTTGTCTATCTAGAGAACCTTATCTAACACACCCCCTCAGAAGAAGAATACCAGAAAAGTTGGTGAAGGGACAGAATGGGCAGTGTAAGATATGTATAAATAATAATAATACATATTATATTATATTGTATTATATTATATTATATTATATTGTATTGTATTGTATTGTATTGTATTGTATTGTATTGTATTGTATTGTATTATATTATATTGTATTGTATTGTATTGTATTGTATTATATTATATTATATTATATTATATTATATTATATTATATTATATTATATTATATTATATTATATTATATTATATTATATTATATTATATTATATTATATTATATTATATTATATTATATTATATTATATTATATTATATTATATTATATTATATTATATTATATTATATTAAGGGTTGACAGGGGGCCAGGGGGGCAGGGTGGGGAAAAAGAGGAGCTGATATCAAAGAGCTCATGAAGAAAGATAAGGTTCAGAAATTGTTGATGCCAATCATTGTACGTGTTCACTTGAGATAATGGATGTGTTTGTTATAATATGTGTAAAAGCCCAGCTAGATGATTTATTTAAATATATATATTTGACCCTGAACATACCCCATCTGAATGCCAAGCACATCTCTCTCCAGGATATTTGACTCCTTGAACACCTGGTGAACTGTGTGATGACATGAAATACATCCTCCGTGAATATAGTACAAGGTCTTTAAAAAGATAGGAAAGGGAAAGTATATCAAAGTGGTGTCAAAAGAGAATCTGAAACTTGCTCTTGAAAGTGGAGTAGCTAAATTAAGTGGAAGAAATGATGAAGTACAAGACCTGAACAGAAAATGTCAAAAGGCAACCCCAGAAGACAAAGTAAAATATTATAATGAAATGCACAAAGACATGGAGTTAAAAAACCAAAAAAGGAAGAATATGTAAAGCATATATCAAACCAAAATAATTGAAGAAAAAATTCAAGCTTCAAATTGAAATATTGAAGGGGTTTATGGGGAAAATATTGAATGATGCAAGAAGCCTCAAAAGAAGATGAGGGGAAGACAAAGTCATTGAACTACAAAGAAGTAGTCAACATTCAACCATTTCAGAGATAGCATGTGATAGTACAGAGGAAGGAGTCTAAGCAGCACTGAAGGCATTAGCAAAATATAAGGCTCCAGAAATTGAGGGAATACCAATTAAAATGTGTCGACCAGCTGTTTAAACACTGGAGTACTCATTCTTCTATGACTAGAAATTTGGAAAACAGCTACCTGGCCAAACAACTAGAAGAGATCCATATTTTGTGGGGGAGGGAGGGAAAGATATTTTCCTATTCTAGGCATGCATTATCAGGATAGACCTGTTGTCGGAGAGACTAGTCCTTGGAGAAGGACATTGTGTTAGTCTGGGTAGACTACAGAAACAAATTCATAGACACTCATGTGTATAAGAGCTTTATATCAGAATAATTGTGTATTAAGAAAACATCCCAACCCAGTCCAGATCAAGTCCATAAGCTCAGTATTAGCCCATATGTCTGATACCAGCCTATAAATTCCCCTTCAGACTCACACAACACATGCAATGGCATCAAATACAGGAAGATCACAGGGCAGTGGGTAGAAAGTCTTGTGGATCCAGGGGCAGTGGAAGCATCTCAGCACTGGCATTGTCTCCATGTGGTTATTCCAGCTCCAGGACGCTGCCTTCATCAGCATAGCTCCATGTGACATTGTCAGAAGGAATGTCTTGCAGGGAGAGTGTGTACCCCACCTTCAGGGAGGAAGACAGGAATTCCTAGAATCCTCAGGAGAAGGCCAAGTCCACACCAGGACCTCATTGTCTATGACTTGATTGACAGGTTACTCCACCCCTTCCTCAAGTTGACAGTAGAGATGTAACTGCCACAGGCACCATGCTTGGTAAAGTGGAGGGACAGCATAAAAGAGGAAGGCCCACAACGAGAGGGATTGACATAGTGGCTGCAACAATGAGTTCAATGGGTTGGCGCAGCACGGTGCTGTCTTTACTTTAGCTGTCTATAGGGTCACTGTGAGTAGGAACCAACCTGAGAGCACCTACCAACACAAATAACACACGCACATACATTCCTAAGAGTATGTGTTTGCTTTTTTTGGTCTTCTGAATTTCTTATAACACTTGAACATTACATTTTATTGGATTTATCTATACTAATATATGGAATTCTAGCTGCTTTTTTTTATATTTTGTTTTAACTTTTATTTCACGGTATAGATGAATATATCATACTTTATGTGTGTATTCTGATGTTGATGAGAATTTGTATAAACAATGTAATCATGAATTGGTTGGACCCATTCCTTGGCACATGTAAAAGTTTCCCCAGATGATGATTCTAAGGTGAAAATAATGGTCATAAGGAGGTGACCATACACTCTGATCTTCCCAGGCCTGTCCCACTTTACAATTGTTGACCCTGAGCACTTATGAACTGTCACCCTAATTTCAGGTTGTGCATACCGTTGACTGAAAATGGTGATTTCTAAAGCAGCAGTGTCAATTTTTACTTCTATAAAATAAGTGTAATTTATATATTAAGATTATTCTTTTTATACCCTAGACATCCATACCAGTGGCATTGTGAAAATAATTCTAATCAGTGATTGCAAAATTATATATAAATGTGTTATTCACTTGCAAGTTGGGCTGCAATCCTCAAGAAGTGCGGTTTGAAACCACCAGGCACCCCACTGGGAGAAAGAAGGAGCCTCCTGCTCGCATAGAGAGTTACAGTCGCAGAGCCCACAGGGGCAGTTTCTATGCTGTCCCACAGCATCTCCATGAGTTAGAATTGACCTAATGACAGTGATTTGGGGGGCCGGGAGGATGGAGGGGAAACAGGGGTTGGTGTTATTTACTATCATTTTACCAATACCTGATAGAGTAGAACATAATTTAAAACATTTATTGGCATCATATTTCATTTTATGCAATGCCTGTTAAAGTACTTTTGTTCGCTTTTCAATTGCATAATTTCTCTTTTTACGATTCATGTTTTAGAGCTAATTTTGTTTCATGGCCACCTGGTTTTGTGAGTAGTAGGAGTGGTACATGTTTTCTCCTGGCTTATGGTGGGTTTCCAGAGTAGACTAATTTTCCCCTACCAGGAGTACACTCATGTTTTTCAAAATACTGGCCACATATGAGATTACAACTACTTAAAATTTTGACCTATCTGCTGGGAATAAAATGTTATTACAATTCAGTTTTAGTTTATATTTCTCTGATTGCTAATTATGCTGGGCACTCCTTCATCTAAACAGTAGTTTCTCTTCTATGAAATACTTCATCATGTCTTCTGCCCATTTTCCTATTGCATTAATTCTCTTCACTATAAACTGCTAGTTGTTACTATGTAGTCTGCCTTAACTTTTTAATTTATTGTACTAACAAAGGTGGGTCAAAAATGCTTGGCGTACAATCAAACCCAAATGCGTAATGGTTCAAACTCAATAAAACTTTAAGTATAACTATTCAAACATATTGGACAAGTATCAACACTAGAGTCATTTGGAGGTTTAGGTCAACAGAGGATGTCTTACCTTCAATAAGTACCTTCCAAGGCCATCTTAGTATCAATTCCAATTCTGCTGGCTTAAAGAAAAAAAAACCAGCAAGGAGGGATTCTTATTTAAGGTCTCCTCTGGCTATGATACACATCACTTTTACTCACATTCCACAGCCCCTCCAACTGCAAGGACACTGGGGAATACAGTAGAGGCATATGTGGGATCCCCCCAACCCCCCCAAATGTTTTTCCCCAGAGCTATGTATTTAAATTTTGTCAAAAAACAACCATATAACCTTCAAAGTACGATCGATTACACTTAATACATTTGTCAATTCTGTGAGTCCATTCTTGGAAACATTTTCTAAAATCATCTGTTTGGATGGCTGAAAGCACCTCCCTTGTTTTTTCTTCACTTCTTCTATGTTGTCAAATCACTGTCCTTTCATGTCCCTCTTCATTCAAGGAAACAAAAAGAAGTTTCACGGAGCGAGGTCAGGTGATTTAGGTGTCTGGGGCAAGAGTGGCATGTTATTTTTTGACCAACACTGGTGCACTGAGATGTCTGCCTGAGCAGATGCATTGTTGTGGTGACAAAACCACTCCCCATCTGCCACAAATCAGGCCTTTTTGGTCTCGCATTGTTATGCAGTTTTTTCAGAATCATTAAATAGAAAGCTTGATTAACAGTCTGACATGGTGGAATGATTGCACTATTCCCCTCACATCAAAAAATAACCCAAATGAACAGCTTTGGGTTTTTTTTGGGGGGGGTACCCCCTTGTATATCCAGAAAGACAAGAGAGTATGGATTTAAAGGAGAAATTAAGGGCTAAAAGAACTCTTGAAAATGTTTAAAAACAAAGTTTTCATTTTAAGAAGTAGGACACACCTGACCCAAGCCATGATATTTTCAATCACAAAAAGAAAGAAAAAGGACCACAAATAAGAAAAACTGAAGCAATGATTCCTTTTGAATTGTGGAACAAAGAATATTGAATATACCATGGACTGCCAGAAGAATTTTTAAAATAGCATCTGGAAGAAATACAACCAGAATGCTCCTTAAAATGGAGGGTGGAGCGACTTGATCTCAAGTATTTGGGGCATGGGACCAGGTGAGCACTCTTTGGGGAAGGACATCATACCTGGTAGAGCATCATTGAAAAAGGAAACCCCGCATTAATGCCTGCAACAATGTATTAAAGCACAGCAATAATTATGCAGATGGCACAGGATTGGACAGTGTTGAGTTCTGCGGTACATTCAGTCACTGTGAGTGAGAAACAACTTAACAGCAAACAATAGCAATGACAACAAAAACATTTTGTTCCACCAGTCTAAGAGATCGCTTTCCTGGCAAAAGTGATACTATAGTAAGTCTTGGCCAGGTTGTTGTACTGTGGTGGCTTACATGTTGCTGTGACGTTGGAACCTATGCCATCAGAATTTCAGTGATACACAAGATTCAGTGGAGTTTCCAGACTAAGAAGAATGGCCTGATGATCTACTTCCCCAAATTATCCAATGACAATCCACTATGGCACTCTGATGACTAACTACAAGAGGATTGGGCAATATGGTCCAATTATGTGTCTTGGATGTGGGGTAGATCAGGATTTGGGGGAAATAGCTTGGAGTCTCAACCGCCTGTGGATTATCTGATTTCATCTGTGAGATAGCTCTGTGGTAGCACCTGATGCAGGTACTAGGACGCAGTTTTCTGTTTTCTATGAGGTGACAAAATCTGGGTCCAAATCAAGCATTGTCTATTCATTGTTTTAACTTAACTTCCAGTTAAGGATATGTTTTCCAAGTTAGTTAGTTTAGAATAACCCAAAGAGAAGTTAAGTGCTTAAGTTTTAGAATTAGGTTTTAAAACTAAGGCTTTCTGGAATTAACTCCTGGATTTACTCTTTCCTCCTCTGTAAAAGAATATACTATTGAAACAAATAAATCACATAAAAGAATATTTTTTGCATTCCGTGTTCTCTAAAAAGAAAAAGTAACAGCTGCCACAGATTACTGAAATCAGAATTTGGCTGCTGGCAATCAGCTGCACCTTTTCTGCTGAGAGAGGCAGAAGGCGAACATCTCACATTCTCTGAGGGTGGAAAGCTGGTTGAAAATGAGCAGGTGAAAACAATGGCCAAATGGTAATCAAAGCTTTACCATCGCTGAATCAACTGAGATGAAGTAAGGAAGGGTCTTCTTTCTATATCAATTGAAATAGTTTCCCTTAACATTCCGATAAAGCTGCAACATGGACAAATAGTTACTAGGATAGTTTTATGGTAAAAAACGGTGCAGGGTATCGTGACAAAAAACTATTTAGACTCAGCAGAGCAAGAAACCTCTGCTATATAATGCCTGCCTAGCTAAACCTTCCAGAGCAAAACAAAAACATTCCAGCAGGTGGAGCGGTTGCTGCACTAAAACATAACCGTTTTGCCATCCAATCTGTGCAATACTCTGTTCTTTCTTTTGCAAAAGAACTTTTGAAATATATCTGGCTTTATATATTTTATCAGAATGTTAATATATAAAGGTTTGGCCATGTTTGTCAATATCTGAGTTTCTAGGTTGATATTTTTCACATAAATCTTTATAATAAAACAAGGAATTTTTTTTAATCTTTTTATTGGGGCTCATAAGGCTCTTACCACAATCTGTACATACATCAATTGAGCAAAGCACCCTTAAACATTCGTTGCACTCATCATTCTCATAATTCACCTTCCACTTGGGTTCCTGGAATCAGCTCGGTTTCCCATTTTTTCCCCCGTCCCCCTTCCTCCCCGATCCCACCCCTGGTCCCTTGATAGTTTATAAATAATTATTATATCTTATCTTACACTCTCCGGCGTCTCCCCTCACCCGCCTCCCCATTGCCCATCTCCCAGAGAGGAGGTTACACATGGATCTCCCAGATCAGTTCTCCCTGTCTACACCCCTTTCCCTCCTGGTGTAGCCACTCCCACGCTGGTGTTGAGGGGTTCGTCTGTCCTAGATTCCCTGTGTTTCCAGATCCCTACTGCACCGCTGTGCATCCTCTGGTATAACCAGGTCCACAAGGTAGAATTGGGGTCATGATAATTGGGAGGGGAGGAAGCGTTCAGGAACTAGAGGAAGGTTTTTAGTTTCATTGTTGCTACACTGAACCCAAAATAAGGAATTCTTTTGCTCTTGATTTTTCAAATTAAAAAAGTATTAAGAAAATGGTACTTTCATTAATACCTTCCAGACATTAATCTGTAAATAATGATTGGTACTTTTTTTTCCTTCTGATAAACCCCTCACACTAGTTTATTTCTCATTTTCAGTTAATGGGTTACTCTATTAAATTTAATTCTGGAGAGAGAAATATGATTAAGCTTCTAAATTTTTAATTTAATAGTCGATATGACATCATATTTTTAAGTATTATTTCAAAATATTGTGAAATAGATTGTATAATACCCCTCCACCACCTCTTCTTAAGTATATATTCTTTCTTATCTGTTTATGAATACTCCTCAGTGGCTTGAACAAAAGGTCTGTTTTCCTTTTCTATAAAATAAATCCAGAAGTAGTCTGTTTAGTCTCTATATGTTTCTTGGTTGCTAGAAACAGCACCTGGGTTTAGTCTTTAGAAGATCTCCTTGTGGTACAGCATTTGGGGAGTTCCAGTTATTATGTCCACATCCCTGATAGAAAAGAGGAAGAACAGTATAAAAGACACATATGAAGAAAATAACCTGCACCTCACGTATTTTAATGTAAGTTTTCATATCTTTATGGATGTATTTATTATTTTTATTTCCTTTTTGTTTCTATCTTGTTGAAAATTATTCATGCTCTTAATTATGATAGCAATCTAGAAGTCTTGAGCTCTGGTAGGACCAAGTCTCATTGCCAACTTCACTTCAAAATTTCCCTGATTATTAATTTTAATTATTTGATTGATGATGTATGAAAAATTAGGGAATTATTTAATATTAAAACTATTAAATTATTAAAATGTCTTGGAAATGGATGAATTTTTATTGGAATTATGAGGGAGTAACCAATAAAAACATTTTTTTTCAAAACTATGTATTGAAAAAGTTTTTTTTTCAAAACTATGTATTTAAAATTTTTTTACAAAACAACTGTATCACCTTCAAAGTACTCTCCATGACACTTCATACATCTGTAAAATCTGGGATTCCATTCTTGGAAACATTTTCCAAACTCATCTGTTTGGATGGCTGACAACACCTACCTTGTTGTTGTTTTATTTTTACCTCTTCTACATTCTCAAATTATTGTCCTTGCATGTCCTTATTCATTTGCAGAAACAAAAATAAGTTGCACGAAGTGAGGTCAAGTGAGTCACGTGCATTGGGCAAGAGAGGCTTGCTGATTTGTGGCCAAAACTGGTGCACTGAGATGGCTGTGTGAGCAGGCTCATTTCATGGTGGCAAACCAGTCCCCGTCTGTCACAAACCAGGCCTTTCTTGGTTGCACTATCCTATGCAACATTCTCAGAACCTCGAAATAGAAGCTTCATTAAAAGTCTGGCCTGGTGGGATGAATGCACTGTCCCCCTCTCATGAGAAAAACAAATGAGCATCATCTTGATCTTTGATTTCACTTGATGAACTTTTGGGGGGCAAAGTGATGATGGTGTCTTCCACTGCCTTGATTTATGTTTGCTTTCGGGATTTTAAGAATAGCACCATGTCTTATCACCAATTAGGAGGGAAATAAAAAGCAGAGACTGAGAGCAGGCTCTCTCTTTTCAGTTCGCAGATGGATCTCCCTCCTCACTCTCCATCTCTCTGGCTCTCCAACCCCATCCCCTAACCTCTCTCTCTCTTGACAGGCTTTCTCTCTTTCACTTCTGGGAGTCTTCTCTTACTTCCTTGGCCTTCTTTTTCTAGTCATTTTTCTATGTGGTTTTTTGTGCTTGCCATTTTCAGTGGCAAACTCTTGAGAAGCCCCTAAAACAGCCTGTACAATTTCCAGAGATAGTGTGCACTATCTGAGACTGTATTACCCTTTCCCTGATAAAAGTGACTTGGGTTTACAAAAGTTCTTTTCCACATGAGCATTGAGAAACAAGAACTGGGGAACACCATCCCCCAAACCTAACACACGTGGGAACACTGCAAATGGATTTTGTGCCTCCACTGTCGTCCATAGTGTTTTGCGAACCATGTGTTCACAATTTTAACTCCGATACCATTTCCTCCTTTAGATGTGGATTTTATTTTTTATAATCCATGGATCACACAGGCTGGTGTGCTTCTTCCATATGAACTTATGTTGCTGCCTCGCTTGGATAGCTACTTGTTTTAAGATGAGCTTTTAAGACCTCAGATGCCATTTTCTTTGATAGTTGGGCACCATCTTATTTTATGACGACATTTTGTTATTTTACCCTTATCTTCACTGATCTCTTCATGAGAGTGAGCATCAAGCATGGCCATGCCATAAGAACTAATTGTTCTAAGATTTGGGCTAGAATTAAGTGCTAGCCCCAAACCCATTCATACATCTATGGTTTAGATGCATCTCTGATTCACATGAGAGGCTTTATCATCATTTTATATTAGAGAGCATTATCAATTATCCTCCTAGGGTATAGGGAAATTCCATTAAAATGTCATTAGTTTAGCCAATGCTATGTAATTTAAAAGACTGTTGAGAAAAATAAGTTATACAAGTATAGGGCCTGGATATTTTGTTGTTGTTGTTATTTCTTTAATAAATGGATATTTTTCCCTTTTTAATGGCCCTGTTTAGGTTTCATATGTTAATATCCATTCTAGTCTAGATAAATTGTATGTTTCTAGAAATTCATTAAGATGTATTCAATAAAAATGGCCCTTCCAGTATTCCTACGACTCCCTGGTGAAGTAGTTGTTATAAGTTGGTCTGTTAACTACAAAGTCGGAAATTTGGAACCATCAGCTGTTCCTCAGAAAGAGGAGGCTTTCTATTCCCATAAAGATTTCCAGTCTCAGGAACCCACAGGGGAAATTATACCCTGCCTTGTAGTTTGAGTTTGAGCCATCTCCCTTATTAATTCAAGAGGGTATGGCTATGTATCTAATCCAATTTTGGAGGGCATTCTCAGCTGTACTAATGATAAGATGAAGATGGAATTAATGCCTGGCTGTAGTAGAAGGTGTCAACCAAGTCAGAACCTTTGTTTGCTAAAAGACAACAGTGACATCGCTGTAAAAGCAATTCATTTCTGTATATGAGCTATCTTAGCCACAGAGAGGAACACCAGGACCCTTGACAGTGGATCATGTAGGAGATCTTTGTCTGGAATGCCAAAGTCACTGGAGACCTAGGCAAGAGACTCTGAGACAGAACAGAATCAGTGCCAAAACTATGTGGTTGTGAGGCAGAGTAGTGTGCTGGCTTCCTGGCCCACAAATGCAGGGCCTGAGGGACCATATCACTGAGAGGCAGAGTACTGGAGAGAGACGGGGCTGCTGGCTGAGAGGTCGCTCTGTGGACCAATGACTGTATCCTTACTGCTTACTAGTTCTGGCTTATGGTCACCTGTTAACTCCTCTAATAAATGTTCTTAATTGTGAATATAGTCTGTGAGCCCTGCATGGTCGTTGCAATGAATTATTGAACCCAGAATAGAAGTAGTGTTGTGGGAGGAGCATTTGGTGTCAAAAAAAGGGAAAAGAGAATGGAGGTTGGAGGCATGTCTAACCTCTTCCTCAGAAAATAGGGAAGCCAGAGGAAGTGAAATATAGCCTCTAAACTGTTTGACATATTGGTTATTTTTTTCTAGATTTTCAAATTTGTTGGGGCTCAAATCTAAATAGTTTGTTATTATCCTCTCTTTTCCAGCTGGTTCTTTTGTGAAATCATCTAAATTTTATTTCTTGTTATTTTCATCTGTTAAATTTGCTAGTGGTTTATGGCTTTCAATAATCTTCTCAAAGAACCAACTTGTCTTGTTGATTTCCTGTATAATTTATTTCTGCGGTAATCTTTATTATTTCTTCTAGTGTCTTTAGGATTATTTTGCTGCTCTTTTTATAAGTGCTGGAGATGTTGGGCTAAGCAGTTGACTTTGGTTCTTTGTGTTTTTAGGATGTATGTTTAACACTATAAATTGTCTATGAGGATTGCTTTTGCCGTATCCCAAAGGTTTTGTTTTGTGTTTCATTCTCATTTGATTCAAGGAATTTTAATTTTTTTTCTATTAACCAGACATTTTAAAACAGAATGCTATTTCATGTCTATGTATTTAATTCACCACCCCACTTGATCATCCCTTTGTTGATTTTGAATTTTACAGTGTTGTGATCTGAAAAGATGATTTGTAATATCTTCTTGTTTTTCAATTTATTGAAATAAAGGCTTGCTATATGGACTAACTTATAGTTTATCCTGGAGAATGTTTCATGTGTACTGGAAAAGAATGTGTATTGTACTGCTTTTGAGTAAAATGTTCTGTATGTCTATAAGGCCAAGTTGGAGGATTGTACAGTTTAATTCTCTGTGCCTTTGTTGAGCTCTTTTTCATTGTTCTGTCCATTTTTGAAGGAATGTTGGTAGTGTAGTGAGTTATACCCTGATCTGATAACCACAAGGTTGGTGGTTTAAACCCACCAGCTGCTCTGTAAGAGAAATATGAGACTGTCTACTCCAGGAAAATGTTAAAATCTTATATACCCAAAGGGATAGTTATACCCTATCCTATAGGATTACTGTACATAGGGATCTACTTGATGTTTTTAAAATTTTGCTCTTTCATTGAAAATGGTGTGTTAAAGTGTCTTGCTATCATTGTGGAGTTGTCTATTTCTCTATTCAATTCTGTAACAGTATGACTAATATATTTTGAGGTTCTTTCATTAGGTGCTTAGATATTTTTTATGGGTCCTGTGATAGGTAGGTTTATTGTGTCAACCTGGCCAATGAGAACATGTGGGATTAATAAGGTGGAAGTTTGATTGGAGGGCAGAGATAAATGGTTCAGTAAGCCCCGCTTCTCTCTCTCTCTCTCTCTCTCTCTCTCTCTCTCTCTCTCTCTCTCTCTCTCTCTCTCTCTCTCTCTCTCTTGCTCTCTGGTGATCAGACCAGCGTCTGGCTGCCTTGGCTGGCTCTCTGCCTCAACTTGTGAGCTGCACTACCTGTGGGACACCCAAACCATGGACCATGCCACTGGAGCTTGTGGTTCCTTCAAGACCTGCTTCACAGCACTGCTGATGTATACATCGCTTGAGCTGGGGACTGTTGGGTCCTATCATCTGGCTGACTGTTGGTGACCTTCCCTGCATTTTGCTGCCTGTAGCCAGACTGCATGTATTGTTTTACGGAAGCCTCAACTCTCTGCTTCCTTGACCTTAGACTCAGCGACCCTGGTGAGTCTATGAACTTCCAGTTTATTAACTGTTTCACAGAAGTAAGTTGTACTGTGCCCTCGGTCCTGCTGTGTGGACTAAGTAGCTGGTGTATTCCTTCATGCTGCATCTATCCATCCATCTATCTATCTATCTATCTATCTATCTATCTATCTATCTATCTATATAAAATCATGTGTCCTGGTTGTGTTTCTCTAGAGAAACACAGGTCCTCCCTCTTGTTCAATTTACCCTTTATTCGTTTGTCAGTTATGTTAGAGTCTGCTTTAAAGTGTATTTTATCAGAATTAACTTTTCTACTCTTTCCCACTTATGATTGCCATTTGCATGATATTTTCCCATTCTTTGATTTTTAGTCTGTGTGTCTGCATCAAAGGTGAGCCAGTCATAGGCAGTCTATTGGTGGACCTGCTTCCAAAAGGTCACAGTCTAGAAACCTTTATGGGGCAGTTTCACTCTCCGCACACATAATTGCCAGGAGCCAGAATCAGCAGCACTAGATGGAATTACAAGATAATGAAAAATGTTCATAAACTTTTAAAGTCCCCTAATATATACACACTCATTGCATAGAGTTATTACTCATAGAAACTTTATAGGACAGAATAGGGGAGTATCTTTTAAAACCATTTTATTGGGAACGAATACAGATATCATATCATTCATAGTTCAATCACATCTAGAATTATTGTACAATTGCGACCACTGTTTGAAAACGTTCTCTTCCTTCTAGAACTCCTTGATATCAGCTCCTCTTTACCCTCTTCTCCCACTGTACCCCCTAGGAACCCTTATTCCACTTGCTATCTCTATAGGGTCATCAATCTTGGATTTCATATCCTGAAAAACACAAAAATTTGAGAACTAACCCCAAGGACAAAATACATCAAAGATAAACCCCAATATGGAAAAAAATCACAGAAATGTTGCAAATAAGATCACGCCCAATATGCATCGGAGGAGGGATCAACTGACTAGGCTGTCACCATTCGAATCAGGTTTATCATTTTGATCCTCTATCGCCATTCCTCCAGGGCACTCTGTTTAGTAACCAGCCTGTTCCCATCTCTCCATTATGGATATAGGGACATCACTGGAGGTCTATTTCCTGTGTAGACCACATAAATGTACCTTGGGCTTCCACTGTCATCCATAGCCTTCTGTAAACCACAATCTTACAATTTAGGCTCTGATATGATCTTTGACTTCAGATTATATGATTTACAATCATTGGGTCACTAATGTTTGTGTGTTTCTTCCAATATGGACTTAGTTGACATCGCACTTAGATAGCTGCAGTTTTGGAAACAAGGTTTTAACACCCCAGACACGATTTTATCTTATAACCAGGCACCATGTAATTTCTTCACCACACTACATTATAGCACTCTTATCTTCTGTCTTCCTTTACTGATGGTGAGTATTGAACCAGGGTCATGATGTAAGAACTAATTGTTCTTAAATTGGATCTAGGATTGAGTGTGACCCCAAACCCATTCTTGGACCTACAATTTTTTAAAATCTGCCTTTGGCTCCCTTTATAGACCTCCTTGTTAAGTTATGGTGGAGCATCTTATCGGTTGTGGTAGTTATATAATTTCATGTCAACTTGAAGATACATAAAAGTGTAGAGGTGGTATTCAACCTGTTGACCAGGACACAGACTGATGGTGCCTCCCTGTGGGTCTGGTCTTCTCATAAGGAGGGCACTGGGAATCTCTCTTTCTCTCTCTGCCTTCACTTTCCTGCTCGCTGACCCTGATTGCTGCCAAAGCCACCACCATTGGATCCAGAAGACCTTGCCTCTACTGACCTGTGATCTTCCTGTATTCTGCACAGTTTCACGTTGTTGTGTGGGTCTGAAGAGGGAATCATGGACTCGTAGGGTACTTCTGGACTTGCCTGAGCTTTTTCTTGATGTATAATTACTTGTTGATATAAAATTTCTTCCTTATTTGTATATGCGTGTCACTGGATTTGTTTCTCCAGTCAACTTGATCAGTCATCTCCCTGGAGCATAAGGATTTTCTGTTAATATTGACATTGGTCAGCCCTTGATACTAATTTTTAAAACACTGTTTAGAGAGGGAAATTGGGCTTATGTAGACTACCTACATATTGCAGTATATGAGTTATTCACTTGTACAGAATAAATTCTTTTGTGGCTGGATGCTATTTACACAAACCATGGGAGTTGCTTGTCAGAGAAATTTTACAATTATATTCATTGACAATGTCAGTCACAGGTTTGCCAGAATAATTTATTTCTTAATATAGCATATAAGGCATTGATGTAGTAAGTCAATGATTGCCTGCCTACTGATGGTTCAGTACCTTGATGTAGCTGATTCTGCTTCTTCAAACACCATGGATTTTCAGTCTTAAGTCCTCAGGTTACAGGTGTGTTTGAGGTAAAGTTCAGTTCACCTAGTGGAGTTTCTACATCTTATGGAGAATAAGTGTGAAAGTATTCTTGATGAAGCTGTCTGTCATATCTTTCTCTCGTGGACAATTTGTAGGCTTCAATGGACAACATTTCAGTTACTTATTTGTGGCAATCATGATTTCACTAAACATGTCACATTTATAATTATCTGGCTTAAATTAGTACCAACTTAACTTCATAACATATAAAAACTGGACTAGACCACATCCTTCCATAACAGCTTCTTATATTGTCATTTTCACCTAATATATCTGTATAAATAATAGACCTCTGGAACTTAAATATTTACCTATTTTTGAATTTTTCATTATAAAACATGAGGAAATAAAAATAATTATTTTTAGTAAAAATATATAAAAACCTGGACTTACAGCAAGATGGTAGACCAGATGATAATAATGGAACACTTGGCTTCAGAGGAAAAATAGAGAAGTGGATCAAATACCAAAGGAGAAAAGTTTAACAAACCAGATGAAGGAGGAGAAAAATGACATGGATGATTCATTAGGTAGCTTGACAGAATGGGACCATTTTGAAAACTTCAGTCAGCACTAGTTTGGGGCACCTGTTAATCATTTCTTCTTTTACAGGGGCACATAAGCACCCACACTGGTGTCTTGCAACCAAAGAAGAATGATCTTTCCCTTGTTCCCCACATCCTCCTAGTGACCAGAAATGTGTCCATGCTCCACCCTCACATACCCAGTGACCAGTGCAACTAGTCCTACACAATCTCTTCTGTCTTCTGAGGTTGGAATAAGATCAGATGCCTCACATTTACATTAGTCGGTGCTTAGTAGTTTTGAACCATCTCAAAATTCTCCAAGAAACTTGCTCTTCAGCCTCTAAAACTTCCATGGTATCTAGATTGCTGATTTTTCTTTGGTCAGCGTCAATCTGTTGTTTAATGCTTCCAGTGAGTTTTTATTATTCAGTTACTGTGTATTCAGCCCCAATATATTTTTAGTGTCTTTATAATTTTTATATTTGGATTCTGTTCATGCATGAGTAACTTCTCTAGTGGCACTCAAAACTTCTGGAAATTACTCCCTGAATAAAGTTCCTTGAGGTGGATATAGCCCCCAATCCTTTATGATCATTCCCTCCTCCATTCTTTGAGGGCTCTGCATCTGGCCAGGTCCCAGGCTTTGTTCAGATTGGCCAGAATATACCTTCTGAACATTCTACCCAATTAACAATATTTGTCCTATTTATTTTGGAGCCAGCAATCGGGCTTCTTCCAGTGCACAGATGAGAGCGCTGAATTGACTCGGGCTGTTGCCCCAGCTGTGGGTATTGGATAGCTAGGAGGGGAAAGGACCAGTTCACCCTGAAGAGTATACATGGAAGGGCTGTCTGTGGTATGCATTTTTAAAATTAAAAAGGGTAAGGTGTTTAAGTGTTTATTTTAATAGTGAGTGAAAAGATTATAAAGATCTATTTCATGATACTTAGACATGCTATGCAGTTATACATCATATTGGTTTGAGGGTAATCTTTTGAAGAATCCCCTACAGGACAAGATGTTAATTTAGGGATGGTGAAGTAGATGCAATTGTACTCCTTAAGACAGACTCTCTGAGGAGGCTCCCGTAAGCTCTTCTAGCTTCCTCCCTCAGGGATGCTACAAACCTGGTGCTAATTGGTCACAGGAGGCAGAGTCCCCTGAGGCTGCAAAATAAAGCGTATGCTTCTGCAGCCACCGTTACCCTGTGGTGGTGCCTGTTCCTTAGATGTCATACAGCTGTTTTGTAGCCTGAGCTGAGCCCTTTGGACTGGACCCAATCACCAGGTAGGACCTAAGACGATTTTTGTTCTTTTTCTTCAGAAGTATAATTTTTGTAGCGAGTCCCTGAATCCCTAAGGGGGCCTAGTGGTACTGAGTGTGAGAATGAGAGGGTTCCTATACAGAGAAAAAATGAGAGGGCCCCAAAGGTTCATGGAATAATGGAATGAAAAGATAATGAAACATCTTCACAAGCGAATTCAACGTAGAAAAAAGTTCTTGTGGCAATGGGATTTCTTGTTAGAAAGGAGGAAGGACGCAACAGTGTCATTTCTGGCTCTCACAGAAAAAGGAATGACCTCCCTTACTGCGATTTTATACCCTAACACTTTAGCATTCACATCTAGTGCTCATAGTTTTGTCCTGTGTACTATTTCCCCCTAGTAGAAACCCAAACTCCTTGATGACAGTTAATTCTATGTTTTGAGACTGGGAAAAAGTGTTGATTTGCAAGGAATATCCAAAGATTTTTACAAGAAAATTGAGGGCAGTACAATAAAGTAAAATGATCCACCTTAAAGAACTGGCCAAATTGTAACAATTAGAGAAATACAATAGTAATAAAGATGATTTATGTTAGAAGAAGCTCATGAGTTTATTACGAAGATCAGAGTACATAATGATACTCAGGTTTGTATAATGCACACAAGAGGTTACCCTACCAGTATCATTGGGTCAATTCCAACCCATAGCAACCACTTGTGTCTCAGAGTAGAACTGCACTTTGTAGAGGTCAATGGCTGTGGTCTTTTTACGGCGCTCTGGTAGCATATTGCGTTGTGTGTTGGGAGTGTAACTGCAAAGTTAGCGATTCAAAACCACCAGCTTCTCCTTGGTGGGTGAAGTGTGTGAAAGGAAGCTCTCTACAATAAAAGGTCATTTTCTGAAAACTCACAGAGGCAGCGCATCTCTGTCCTGCAGCTTTAGTATGGATCAGAATCCACTCGGTGGCAGCGAAGAATGAGCGAGTGAGTGTTCTTCCAGAGCTAGCTCGCCACGCCTTTCTTCTAAGGCATTCTTGAGTGAGCTCCAGCCTCCAGTTCGCAGCCCAGTGCTTGCCTCCCTGTGTCATTCAGTACACCTGTGGTGCAAGACGAAAGGCGGTTAGGGTTGATATGTTCAATTTTTTCAAAAGGATTTTAGTGAGATGTGTTGATATATTTATATATTATATTAAGCAAATGCCTCTTTAGAAATAAAATGCTACTATTTACACGATAAAGCAAAAATAAAGAAATCCCAAAGTCCTGTAGAAATATGCAAAGGTATCAAGAACAGAAATGATGGATCATGTCATGAGATCTCATGATGCAATAAGCAGTAGAAAGGCAGGTGGAGATGTGACCTGCCTGGAAAAACATAAAAATAACTTAAAAGTAGAGCTAGACAGTGTGTTCTAGTGTAGTAAATGAGCTGCTTCTCCCTGAAAGGAGAACTAGCCCTACAGACATTTCCATTCTTTTTAGCTTAGTGAATGAAACCTACATGCTGTCCAGTGTCTGAGCTGTGGAAATGTGGCTAGTGTGACTTGAAACTGAGTTTTATATTTTATTTTATTTAAATTGATAATTCAGCTCTTGTAAAAGAACTAAGGACTTAAAAATTGGGTAAATCAAATGACAAAATTTGAATATGGTAAAAAGTATCAGAGCTAAAATTATGCACACCCAAACTGGAAAAGGCTATGAAGGACAGTGGGAGCCTAATACCCATCTGCAGAGTATAGAGTCCGACCAGCCACTGGAGAATCCGCTCCAGGCAAAGGCAAGTCCTGAACACCCTTACTACCAGGCAGAGACCATTGTAAACTTGATTATGTTGGATCAAACTCAGTACCAGGCCAGTTGTCCTCCCTGCAGACGCGAACTGAGTTTGTACTGGGCACAAGTATCTCTTAGTTGTCCCATGACAGAAATTTCTTCCCTGGGTTTTTGAATATTGATAGGGGTCTTCTCCCTCTTATCCATTATTTGTATTTTTCCTTTATACTAAAATGCTCTTATACTTACCACCTGTGTGCGATTTGTCTTTCACCGTTTCCTGTTGGATTTCCCAACTGTGCAGCCCAGGAGGAATGGATGTATAATGATAATAACTGATACATGGTATTATAGGGAATGCAGGGGTGGAGGACGGGTGATAGGGAGGGAAGGGGGATTGAAGGCGGGAAGGGGGAGGGAGCACTAGAACTGATCATGTTTGCACAACTCAGTTTAAAGGCAATATAACCATTGGGTGTGGGTAGGGGTGGTCTAATGGTGATGATGTGATTGAACGATTAAACTGTTCAGTTGTATGAAATGAAAATTATGTGTCCATAAAACTGTTGGGAATTAAATAAATCAAATAAAAATTGGGTAAGTCAATATATTCTTTCAGAGGCAAATTTTATGAATTCTTAATAGAGATAAAGTATATCTAATAAAAATCAGCTGATTTGAAATGTGTAGTATTAGTAAAGCACACACAAAATTTTGAAGACTGTATGACAAACAAATGTAAACTATATCATTAATTTTATATTGAATTTATGCTGAATTGGTAATAAACAAATTTTATTATTAAAATTAGTTTTACCTTTTTATTTTACATGGTTTTCATAATTTTATGAAAGCAAAATATATAACACAAAATTGCCATTTAACCATTAATTACATCACAGTGCTGTGCACACATCACCACTTTCCACTCTCCCAAATAGCATTTCTATACTGGTTAAGCATAACTTCCCTTCCTCCCTCTCCTCAGGTCCTGGATACCCCTAATCTATTTTCCATCTCTCTGCATTTCCCTAGTTCAGATTTTTCATATACATGGGACTGTACACTACTTGTCCTTGGAGTCTGATTTATTTCACTCCGTATGCTGATTTCAAGGTTCACATTTTTGTAGCATGTCTCAGATGGTTATTTCTCTTTATGTCTGAGTAATAGTCATAATAAGTATGTAGCACATTTTGTTTCCCATTTATAATATGATCATATGGAACTCAGATTCTTCCCCTTTCCCAAGGTTTAATTAGTTTGTTTTTATTTTTAATTATTAAAACTGCAGTAGTCCATCTGCTCAGCAACTTCCCCCAAGTATGTTTGCCAAGACTACCCTACTGGATCTGTGTGAACACTGGTCTATGCTCCCCGGCTTGTGTTCAACTAGTGCTTCGGAAGAGAGTTACTTGTTGTCCAAGGAACACAAAAAAGCACCCACAAGCCTTCCAGTCTTTGCTGGTGCTGTTCCAGGGTTCTCCTTCACCGTGGAGACTTAGGCTGACTCATTGGAAGATTAGAAGCAAGAAGTGAAAACTAGGGTCTTTCAAAGATCTTTTCAATACATCCATGCATGTAGCTTTCTGTGTTACCCCAATGTTGCTTGTCAGCCCCCAAAATAACCCCCCAAAACCAAACCCACACTCCAGCTTCTCCTCAGCTTTTATGTACTAATGGTCTGTTCCCCTGGCAATGACAAGAAGTCACAGTGTTCAGGACAGTCCTTTTACCTCTTCTCCCCCTCTACCCCCAGCACCCTCCCCACCAGCTTCCAGTCAGGACAGACCAAAGCAACATCTCACTTTAGGGCTTCAGGCAGCACCAAGAGAGGCCAGAGCATGCATACATAATCGGCTATAATGTAATTATAATTTATTAAATTCACTTAATATAACGTGAATCATCAACAGTAGAAATCAGACCTGCTCTCAGAGAGTCAGGTCTGCTCCCGCCACTTTCAGATGTTTAAGTCACTGAGCCAAGGAGAGGCAGGGAGCAGGCAGTGCAAACTCATGCTTTCCCACCATGTGCCTTTTTCTTACTTCCACGGTTTGATTAGTTCTGCAGACCTGTGACTGCCTTTCATTGTTCTTTCAAAGTTGAATCTGCCAATTTCTGATTATTTTCTTTAGGGATCTTGAAGGAGGGAGGGGAGCATGGAACCAATCGTGCCACCATCTTGCAGGAGATTGATAAAAGTGTATTTTCTTTATCTGCTGTTGTTGCCCCTATTATGCTACTCACCTTGGGCACCTGGTCATATTTTAAAACGCTTATTTTTATGAGAAAATGAAAATCAATGGTATATTTAGGATTATTTCGTTCTAAAGAACAAATTGGAATACATATCAAAATAATTTAAATTTTTTAGTGTTTGGTATTTATGTTCATTCAAATGGAAAATTATATATGTGTTTACATATATATCATAAAGCATGCCATTGTAAGCATTTTTAAGTATTTATTTCGGGAGAATTAATTACATTCAAAATGTGTGCAATTATTACCACTATATATTTCAATAATTTTTTAATCACCCCAAATAGAGACTTCCTGCCATTAAGCAATAAGCCCTATTCCCATCCCTGGTAACCTTTATTTCCTGTCTCTGAATTTTGCATATTCTACATATCTTATTTAAGTGGAATCATGAAATAATTATCTTTTATGAATTATTATTTCATTTTCCATAATTTTTCAAGTTTACCCATATATTAGTATGTAGAATGTATTAGAACTTTACATACTTTTATGACTGAATAATATTCCATTATATATATACACATATATATTTTGTTTATCCTCTCATCTATTGATGGACACTTGGTAACATTCTTCAATTTGCACTACCATTCTTGATATTTCCAAATTATACCATCACCATTATCTTAAACTGATAGCCTGTGAAACTTCCCATGCAACTTTCTGAGCTGTGATTGTCAATTTGATCTTTCATTGACAATTTTTTCAGAGAGCACAGTGCTCAAAGCAGAACTACTTTACTAATTAAGGGACGCTGTTTTGTTTGGGCTCAGAAAAGACGACAGGGAACAGTGTTTATTTAAGGTGTAAAGTTTAATGTATGTTTTAGGGCAACAGTTTCAGGAGTTTATCCAGCCACAATGGCTCCAGAAAATCTGAATTCATATTAAGAATTTCAAATTCTGTTTCTCATACTTCTCCCTTCTAATCAAGATTCTTCTAAAGAATCTTTAATCTCAGAGCGAAAAATCTTATCATAGTGAATGAGGGGGAGTGCGGAGTGGAGACCCAAAGCCCATGTGTAGGCCACTGGACATCCCCTTACAGAAGGGTCTTGGGGAGGAGACGAGACAGTCAGGGTGTGATGTAGCAACAATGAAAAATACAACTTTCCTCTAGTTCCTAATGCTTCCCACACCCACCTATCATGATCCCAATTCTACCTTGCAAGTCTGGCTAGACCAGAGGATGGACACTGGTACAGATAGGAACCAGAAACACAGGGAATCTAGGGCAGATGATCCCTTCAGGACCAGGGGTGTGAGTGGCGATACTGGGAACATAGAGGGAGGGTGGGTTGGAAAGGGGGAACCGATTACAAGTGGGACAAACAATGGGTGAAGGGAGACGTCAGACAGGGAAAGATATAACAAAATAATAATTTATAAATTATCAAGGGTTCATGAGGGAGGAGGGAGAAGTGAGGGAGGGAAAAAATGAGGACCTAATGCCAGAGGCTTAAGTGGAGAGCAAATGTTTTGAGAATGATGAGGACAATGAATGTACAAATGTGCTTTACACAATTGATGTATGTATGGATTGTGATAAGAGTTGTATGAGCACCTAATAAAATGATTTTAAAAAAATAATCTTTAATCAAAACGTTCACAATGCCAGCCAAGCACCACCCAGTCGTGGCTTCATATCAAAGGAGGTATTTGTTTCCAAAGCAAGGATACAAGCATTAGATTTCTTCTCCGACTCTTGACTCACCTCCTTCCTTTGTTGCTTTGATGAATGGAGATCAATTGTTTACCTTGACTGTCCACCTTTAGACAGAAGAGCACAGTCAATGTGCAGTGAACTGGGAGATAGAACAAAAGTATTAAGAAACATCAGCAGGCCAGTCAATTGGGAGGCCCCTCCAAACTCTGCCCCTCACCCTCCAAACCAAGAAAGCAAGTTCTCTGAGATATTTGCTTGTGCCTAGCCACCCGCCTTGGCTGCCTATTTAAAAATGTGTGCGTGCACATCACAAATAACATTTACTGACTCAACACTGTTCAAGTATACAGCTTAGTAAAATCAATTATATCATTCAGTTCTACAACTTATCTTGTACCCTTGATGCATAATTCCCATCACCACAAGCGAAAAACACTTTCCTTCTCCCCATCTTTTCTATTCCTAGTAATCACTGATATGTGTGGTCCTGTTCTTTTTACTGTATGTGAGTGAGATCATACAATGGTTGCATAGTGATTGACATGCTGGGCTGCTAACCACAAGGACTTTGCTTGTGACTCTTTGATTTTGCTACATGTAGGATAACGTTAGCTAAGAATAAAGATAACTTGCTTCTCCTTTTCCAATCTGGATGCCTTTTATTTCCTTGTTTTGTTGTCTTGTCTAGGACATCTAGTACAATGTTGCTCAGAAGGGATGAGCTTGGTCCACATTCTCCTGTTCCTTGTTTTGTTGTGGTATCGGGGTGATGCTAGGCTCAGAAATTAGGGAAAATTAACTCCTCTTCTATTTTTTGAAGAGTTGAAGAAGGATTGGTGTCACTTCTATAAATGATTAATGAAATTTTTCAGGGAAGGCTTCCAGCTCTTCTTGTGTTAGTATGAAAAATCTGTGCATTGCCAGGAATTTATCCACTTAAGTTGTCAAATTTATTGACATTCAACTAATTTTTGTATTACCAAATGATCATTTTCATTTTAGTATTTTCTCCTTTTCTGTGTTAGTGCAGATGTTTATTTTACTGAACCTTTAAAAATTAAGTTCTGCTTACATTGAGTTTTCTTTTTTTATTTTTTACAGTTTTCTTATTCTCAATATCATTGACCTCTGCCCTGATCTTCGTCATTCCTCCTTTCTGGTTTGGGGGATTGGTTTGTTCTTCCTTTTCTAATTCTCAAGCTTTCAGTTAGGTGTTCGATGAATGGTCTTTCTTCATTTTTAAAATGCAGGCATTTATAGCGATGAAGTTTCCCCTTAACATGAATTTCTTTGTGTCCCATAGATTTTGCTATATTGTGCTTTCATTTCCATTCTATTCTGAGTAATGTCTAACTTCCTTTTTGGCCCATTTTTGTAAATACCATACATTTCCAGCTTTATTTCTGTTATTAATTGCTAGTTTCATATCACTGTGGCCAGAGAAAATACTTTGTATAACTTCAGATTTCTTAGATGCATTCGGCTTATTTTGTGGCCTAACGTGTTGTATCCTGGAGTATGATTCATTTAAGCTGGAGTAGAATGTGTATCGTACTGTTGCTAGGTGGAATGATGATCTGTATCTGTTATGTCTACGTCATTTGTTGTGTCATTCAGGTTTCATTAATCTTTCTAGATGTCCTGTGCATTGAGATTGCTACATAGAAGCATCACATTGTTTCTCTTTTCTTATTTTATTTTCTTCCTGTTAAATCATCCATTATTTTTGCATGTCACCTCCCCCATCTGTGCCCTCAGCCTGTCCCCAACCTGTCCCTAACCTCCTTTTAGTCATCAAAATATTTCTTCTGTAGTGTGGGTAATTTTCATTGTATTTGGCAGGTGTTGTTAGGGTCTTTAAGTTTGTCCCTATTTTTACATAGATCAGTGGTTCTCAATCTTCCTAATGCCACGACCCTTTAATACAGTTCCTCATGTTGTGGTGACCCCCCAACTGTAAAATTATTTTTGTTGCTACTTCATAACTATAATTTTGCTACTGTCATGAATCGGGCGACTTCTGTGAAAGGATCGATCAACTCCCAAAGTGGTCACAACCTACAGGTTGAGAACCGCTGACATAGATGGTTTTAATAATTATGTGATTTATATTTAGGTCTTTGATCCATCTTGCGTTTGGTTTTGTATATAGTGTGAGGTATGGATCTTACTTCATTCTTTTGCAGGCGAAAATCTAGTTTTTTCAGCACCCTTTATTAGAGAGGTGGTCTCTTGCCCATTTAGTGTGTTTTACTTTTTTTATTAAAAATTAGGTATCGTTAAATATTTGGTTGGATTTCTGAATTTTCTAGTCTAATTCATTGGTCTTAATATCAGTCATTGCATTAGTAGCAGGCTGTTTTGATTACTGTGAGTGTAGTGCAGGCTGGAAAGTCTGGGAATCAAATGCCTCCTACTTTGCTTTTATTTTTTTGTAGTGGTTTCTTTATCCTGGGTTTCTTTTATTTCTATATAAAGTTGGTAATTAGTTTTTTCATTTCATTGAAAAACTGTGGTTGATTTGTATCAGAATTACATTGGATTTGTAAAGTAATTTTGGTAATATTGACATTTTCACAATATTTAGTCTGCCTATCCAGGAACATAGTAATTTGTTCCATTTGTGTAAGTTCCTTTCAGTTTCTTGAAGAACTATTTTGAATTTTTTATAAGTCTTTTGTTTCTCTGGTAAGATTTGTTCCTAAATTAAAGCTTAAATACTTTATCTTTTGAGTGCTTATTGTAAATGGTATTATAGATATGTATATTTATATACATATATATAATCAGCATCACCATCTTTATGGTATAGCACCCCAATTGATTTTTGTATGCTGATTTTATGGCTCCTATGCAGAATATTTTCCCAATTAGTTCAAGCAAGTGTTTAATTGAGTCCTTGGGGTTTCCTATATATAGTATTATGTTATCTTGCAAATAAATATATTTTTTGTTTCTTCTGTGTCTATGTAGATACCTTTAATTTCTTTTTGATTTCTTATGGCAGGACTATATTAAATAAAAGTGTTAATAAAAACCAACTTTGTCTAGCTTCCAATGGAAGAGAAATTATTTAAATTTCTCTCCATTCAGTGAGATGTAGGTTTTTGTTTTCACATATATGGCTTTTATTATGTTGAGAAATTTCTCTTCTCTACCTATTTTGTTAAATGTTTTTGTCAGAAGTGGATATTGAATTTTATCAAATGCCTTTCTGCATCAACTGATATAATTTTATAGTTCTTTATTTTTTTATGTGATGAATTACATTGATTGTTTTTCTAATCTTAAACCATGCTTACATATTTGGTATGAAGCACGCTTGATTGTGATGTATTTTTTTATGCTTAGTTGAATTTGGCTTAAAGTAGACTCAGTCAGGTGAACTCAGTATTAGATTTGAATAGTGTATAGGGGCCATAATCTGGGTGGCAATATTGTCATTTCAACAATACTGGTCTGTCCTACTCATGAACATGGAATGGCTTTCCATTTATTCATGTCTTCTTTCAGTTTTTTTGTTTCAGAAAAATTTTGCCCTGTTCAATATATAAGTATATTATTCCCCTGATTAAAGTTATTCCTATGTATTTTATTCTTTAGGTGCATTGTATATGTAATTGTATTATTTATCTTTTTTGATTGTTAATCACAGATATATAGAAATATAATTAAATTTTATATATTGTCTACCCCCCCCCCCGAAGTGTTACTAAATTCACTTAGTCATTCTCATAGCTTTCCTGTGAATTCTTTGCTCTTTTCTATATGTGAGATCATGTCACCTGAAAATGTAGGTAGTTTTTCTTTCTTTCCAATTTGGATGCTTTTCCCCCTGCTTGATTCATCCAGCTGGAACTTCCAGTGCAACACCGAACAACAACAAAACCAAGCTCGCTGACATAAGTGGATGCTGACTCATAGGGGCCCTTCAGAATAAGATAGAGGTGCCTCTGTGTTTCAGACACTCTAAATCTTTACAAGAGTAGAAAGCCCCATCTTTCTACCACAACACTGAACCACAGTGGTGGAATTGGGAATCTGTGTATCAAGCATTCAGTCTTTCACCCTTGAGTATGATATTAATGTAGGGTTTCAATAAATGTTTTTTACCATTTTCATGCAATTCCATTTTGTTCCTAGTTTTATGGCTATTTATATCATGAAAGAATGTTGGGTTATATCAAGTGAATTTTTGGCACCAAACTCTTTCTCGCTCTTTTTTAGTAAAATGACCTTCTTTTAATAATGATAATAATATGGAGGATTCCTTAGGAAAATAATAAGTTTTCTTGTCTTTCAATTTTTAAACCCTGTACCATGAGCAATCAGGATTAAAGAATACAGTGTATTCATATACTGTTGACAATGAACAAAATCAAAATTAGAAAAATTTTATAAAGTTTTATTTCTGCCATATTTTTAATGAAACACTCTTTTTTTAACAGTTGAGATTTATTACATATAACTATCATTCCATATTTCAATCATGTCAAGTTGAATTGTACAATTGCTACCACGATCAATTTCCAAATAGTCCTTTTCTACACGGACTTCCTGACATCATCTCCCTTTTACACCACCACCTCTGGCCCGGCTACTGTATCCCATTTCCCCTAAACCCCTTATTCTACCTGCTATTCCTGGAGGTTCATCAATCCTGGGTTTCATATACTGAAAAATGGAAAAGCAGATAACACAACTTCAAGACAGTAACCTTCATTGATATAACACCTTTGAGATACACACTACTATGAACAAACAAAAACCAAACCAAACAATACAAACCCAAAACACAGACAAAATGGGAAACCAGATCAGGTCTAGCCTACATGATGGGCGGGTGGGGGAACCTAATGGCAAAGGTTTAACTGCTCAGGTCAGATTTGTGCCTTTGATCTTCTCTACTCCTCTTTCCCAAGCACTCTGTTTAGTGACCACTTCCTCCCACCCCGCAATTTCAGACAGGGGGAGTTCCCAGGAGGCTTATTTCCTATGAAGTTCTACAAATGACTCTTGGGTTCCCACTGTCATTCATCGGCTCCTGCACACCGGATTCTCACAATTTAGGCTTTGATACTGTTCCTTCTTCAACTTCGGAGGATATGGATGCCAATACTGGCGATGGTGTTCTTCTTTCATGTGGATGTAGTTGACATCTACATTAGATGGGTGCTTGTTTGGGCACAAGCCTTTAAGACCCCAGACACTATTTTAGCTGATAGCATGTCACCATCTAGATTCTTCGCCACATTTGGCTACAGCACCCGTATCTTCTATGTTGATTTCCAGAGGGTAAGTATTGAGCAGGGTCATGTAAGAACTAATTCTTCTTAAGTTGGAGCTAGGGTTGAGTGCAAGACCAAAACCTATTCATGGATCTATGTTTTTTTTTCTTTTAATTTGCTGTAACTTAGGAGTGAATACATAGTTCAATCATATGAAACAGAATTGTACAATTGCTTCCGTAATTAGTCTCCGAACATACTTTTCCTTCCTATATTTCTTGACCTCATCTCTCCCGTTCTACTCCCCCTCCCCTCCGAAACCTTTATTCTATTGCTTTTCCTACAGGCGCAACATTTTTGCGTTTCATTTACTGACAAACAGAGCACAAATAGCCCAACTTCAATAGGGTGACCCCCACTTGCATTGCACCTCTGAATACACCCTAATATGAGCAAGCATAAGTCAAATAAAACAGAATGTCTATCACAGGATTGCCGGAATAATACAGATAGCACACATACAGCACATAGGGTGTAGATGTAACAAGAACTTTTTGTCCGCTAACCACCAGTACACCACTCTTGGTACAGTGTTTTCTGCTACCTCAGACACTATGTATTTTCCAACTTAAGTCCTAGGTTACAAGTGTGTCAGAGGTAGAGTCCAGTTCTCGCTGTGGAGTTTCCACATCGATCTCACTGATGCAACCTCTGGAGCATGCCGTGGCCCAAAGTCCCAGGATTCAGTGTCCCAGCGGTCCACAGTACCCTGCCTAAGTTCTTGGGATACCCCCAAATGCCCTACTTCAATGTTGCCCAGCCATTGCACGCCACTAAAGACACGCCCCACCAAATATCCCCCAAAGAATTTCCAGTCACTCCTCCCTCGCTCCTTTCCCACAACAGACAGGCAGCTATATTCCCCCAAATGGGACTGCTCCCTCTCCAACCTCTCTGAAGAAGTTGGTAGAATTCTTCGACTTCGTCATCCCTAATTTTACTGGTTGTTCCTTAAATTTTAATTTAATAGTCATATCAATTGGTCTTCCTTGCAGACATATAAATATTATTCTATTGTGTACAAAATTGTACTTTAAGACTGACCTTTTTAAAAAGATCATTTTATTGGGTTCTAATACAACTCTTATAATCCATGCATCCATCCATTTTGTCAAGCACATTTGTACATTTGTTGCCATCATCATTCTCAAATCATTTTCTTTCTACTTGAGCCCTTGGTATCAGCTCCTCATTTTCCCCTCCTTACCCCACTCTCCTTCATGAACCCTTGATAATTTATAAATTATGATTATTTTTTCATGTCTTACACTGTCTGATGTCTCCTTTCACCCACTTTTCTAATGCCCATCCTCCTGGGAGGGGGTTATATGTAGATCCTTGTGATCACTTATCCCTTTCTCCCCCCACCTTCACCTTCCCCTCCTGGTATCACTATCTCATTATTGATCCTGAGGGGTTTATCTGTCCTGGATTCTGTGTGTTTCTGGTTCTTATCTGTATCTGTGTACATGCTCTGGTCTAGCCAGATTTGTAAGGTAGAATTGGGGTCATGATAGTCGGGGGCGAGGAACCATTAAAGAACTAGAGGAAAGTTTTATGTTTCATTGGTGCTATATTGCACCCTGACTGACTTGTCTTTTCCTTGTGACCCTTCTGTAAGGGAATGCCCAATTGTTACGGATGGGCTTTGGGTCTCCACTCTGCACTCCCCCTCATTCACATCAATAGGATTTTTTGTTCTGCATCTTTGATGCCTGATACCTGATTCCTTGGACACCTCATGATCACACAGGCTGGCGTGCTTCTTCCATGTGGATTTTGTTGCTTCTCAGCTAGATGGCTGCATGTTTATCTTCAAGCCTTTAAGACCCAGGCGCTATATCTTTTGATAGCCGGGCATTTGCTTCACCACATTTGCTTATGCACCCATTTTGTCTTCAGCAATCGTGTTGGTCAGGTGAGCATCATGGAATGCCAACTTATTAGAACAAAGTATTCTTGTGTTGAGGCCCAAGACAGATCTTAAAATATTGTTTTGCTGATGAAGGCAGTGCTGTTACTCTTGAATTGGCCATTCTCAGCTTTGTAAGCCAAATAATTTTCCTACTCAAAATGGCCAATCCCAGTCCATTTACACTCTCTACTGTTTAGAATATTGATCGTTATAGATTCTATTTGGTGGCCCCATTTGTCATGGACGTTTGCAGCTGTTTTGTTTTGTTTCTCATTTTGACTTGTAGTCGAGTCACAAATGAAATTTCCAAACACTTTGCTTCTTTTGTGCCTTTAAGGGCAACTCTGTTTGAGGAGGCGGCTCTTCCCCAGGTGTAGTTTGAATAGTTTCCAACCTGAGGTTTTCATCTTCCAACACTCTATCTGACTATATTTAGCTAGTAATCATAAGGTTTCCCGTGACTAATCCTTCAGAAGTGGACCCCCTGTTCATTCTTCCTAGTCTGTTCTTAAGGCTAAAAGTGCTCCTGAAACTTGTTCACCATGGATAACTCTGTTGGTATTTGATATACCAGTGGCATGGCTTCCAGCATTTCCGCAACATGCCACCACGCATGACAAACTGTTAGGTAAGTGGGAATAAATATATACAGAGAGATTTATTTCAACAAAATTGCTCGTGCAATTGTGGGGGCTGGTATATCTCAAATCTATAGGTCCAGCAGTAGGCTGGAGGTTTCTGCTGATTTCTTCAAGGTTTGTTTTTATTTAAACTGACCTCGCTTCTAACCTGGCTTCTGGCTTCTGGGGTTTGAGGAACTGATGAAAATTGAAAATCAGTCAGGAGGCTAAAAACTTCTCACATTCCAATAACTAGGTCAGAGGATGAGGAGACAAAGGAAAGAATGAAAGAAAGAGGGAGGAAGAAAGAAAGAAAGAAAGAAAGAGAGAGAAAGAGAGAGAACTTTGCTAGAACATCCATTTATAGTTCATATCATGGATTCTGGTTACATCTCCAAGGAAATTCCCTTTTCAACTAATTACTCACATCAGATCACAAATCAGATGTGATTACATAGTGTCTGCCAAGCCACTGGGAATCATAGCCTAGCCAAGACACATAACATTAACCATTCCATTCCACCTTGTATTCATTTGACATATGCACACATTTCCTTAAATCATACATAAACTCTGAATAAAGATCATTGTAGAGACATACTTGTGACTAACATGATATAACTAACATGCCTATAGCTGAAAACACACTAGCCCTGTTTATATCTCATTTTCATAACGAGTAATGGAATAAAATAAGGACAAAAATAAAGGTATTTAAATGCATATATATGCATTTATATATATATATATAATACTCCTAGCAATGCCAGTCCTGGTATCTGCAAGTAGTCATGTTTGCCTAATGGCTGTTGAGAATTAACTTCTTCTCCCACCTATTCAGTGCTCTCTGTGCCCTCAGCAAGCCTTTCAACTGGCTGTGTGTCATTCAGCATGATTTGAAAGGCTATTTTTGGTTCTGGGAACACTATAAAAATTTAACCGTGTAAACTAATGACAATTCCTTATTTGTTTTATGCTATTTCAATTTATGCAAGGATCATAGGAATGTTCTTCATTAGGATAGCAGAGCTAAAATATTCATATTAATTCAAATATTTTATAAAATATTATAATTTTACCTTCATTCAAATAAAATATTTAATACAATATTTTATATATGTATTTTGGAATGTGTTTTATAAAATATTTAAATTTTACTTTCATTTTAATTTTTATATTCTTCATGAAATCGGATTTATATTTAACTGACTTTCTAAACCAAAAAAAATTGGAGTTTCTTTTATTTGGATTTATTTGGAAAAGCTATGAAATTATAAAGACTTTTATAAATATTGACTAACTTCTTTTTTCTTATTTTTGTAATAAAGGGATTACATTTCAAGTCATATGAAGTAAACAGACAATGGAAATTAGTGACAGCTCATGGGAAGACTTCATTTTAGTAGGCTTCTCAGACTATCCGAAAGCTGAGTTCATCATTTCTCTGTTTGTCTCTGGCTTCTACACCATGACACTTGCAGGCAACACAGCTATCATCTTGGTCTCTCTCCTGGACAGTCGACTCCACACCCCTATGTATTTCTTCCTCCGAAACCTGTCATTTCTGGACATCTGCTTCACCACCTGCATAGTCCCTCAGATGCTGGTGAACATCTGGAGTGGTAACAAGAGGATCAGCTATGTAGGTTGCATGGTTCAATATTCAGTGGCCTTGGCTCTTGGCTCCACAGAATGTGTGCTTCTTGCTGTCATGGCTGTTGACCGCTACTTTGCTGTCTTGTGGCCCCTGCGCTATACTTCAATCATGCACCAACAGATCTGCCACATTCTGGCAGCTGTTTCCTGGCTCTCTGGATTTGCCAACTCGCTCTTTCAGTCATCATTGGCCATGGTTTTGCCTCTGTGTGGCCACCGACATGTGGACCATTTCATTTGTGAGCTCTTAATCATTATCAAGTTATCTTGTGCAGATACTGGTGCAATTGAATACAAAATGTTTATCGCACGCCTGATCATTCTTGCCATTCCAGTCTGCATTATCCTGACATCTTATGGCTGTATTGCCGGGACAGTGATGAAGATGCACTCTGCTGAGGGACGACAGAAGGCCTTTGGGACATGTGCCTCCCACTTGATGGTGGTCTTGCTGTTCTATGGAACTATCATGTTTATGTATCTTCAGCCGAAGAATAACTACTCTCAGAGACAGGGAATGATTGTGGCCCTTGTATATACCATTGTTGCTCCCACTCTGAATCCGCTAATCTATACCCTGAGGAACAAAGATGTAAAGAGGGCAATGAGGAAAGTTTTATGGAAGATTTAGGTTAAGAAATTATGATTCCTGTACTTGGGCCATAGACATTTTTGGACAGTGTTTTAATAGTAGAAGGGTAATTGACATTTAAGATTTCAGCCCAACCTATTTGGAAAACAAATGAAACCAGCACCAACTAAATATTAAATGGCTTTATAAAACATTGAATACTATAGACATTCACATTTTTACTCTCATCAAATCTGTAATTTCGATATTTGCTTTATTTGTTTATTAACTTGTGAGAGTATTGAAGCCATAGTGTGCTTGGAGATTCTGAGAGAAAGAAGACATGCAAGATATGAAATATTTTCTGAAACATCTTACATATGAAGATAGATAATGTGGACATTAATATAAGTAACAAAAAATTCCAATCAATACATTTTACAAAAGAAAATTAAATAATTCAGAGATAATATCACACTATGTTCTGGACCGTTGTTGCTATCCTATTTGGCTCACAGTAAAGAGTAAAACTCTTCCATGTGGTTTCTTGGACAGATTGAGGAAAATTCCCTGAAATACAAGATATTTTAACTCACATTTAAATAGGTATTTAGGACTTGCTCATTTGTGTGGCAATGAAGTAAAGCACATTCACTACATCATGAAAAGGAGTGTGAACTAGTATTTCTAATACAATTATTTGATTTCTAATACAAGGAGGCTACCAACAAATATATGGTCCAATAGAATGGAAAGATAATGGAGTTTTTCCATGAAAATTTTGAAGCCCCCATATTCATTCCTTCATTTGATGAGGATGAATGTTTAAAAGTATTTTAAGGACTGATGGTGTGTTAGTCCAGGTATACCAGAAAACAAATTCATGGACACTCTTATGTGTATAAGGAAGAACTTTATGTACAAGACCAGTAGAATATTGAGTAAACATCCCAGCCTAGTCCAAATTAAGTCAATAAGTCCAACATTAGCCCATATAGCTGATACTAATCTATAAAGTCCCCTTCAGACTGATGAAACACATGCTATGAGTCCAAATGCAGGAAGATCACAGGCTGGTAGGTGGGAAGTCTTGTGGATCCATTGGTGGTGTAATCATCTCAGGGCTGGCACGGATCTCCGCATGGCTTCTCCTGATCAGAGCACTAGCATGGTTCTATGTCTTGTCAGTAGAGAATCTCTCAGGAGTGAGCAGAGAGAAAATATGTCTTCTGCCTCCAGGGAGGAATTACCAGAGTTCACAGAATCCTCAGGAGAAGGCCATGCCTACACAGAGGCCTCATTGGCTATACAAAGATTGACAGGTTAGACTCCACCCCTACACTCTTAATCCTCAAATTGACACCAGATTGTGTAACTACCACAGGTGGTATGTTAGACAGGATTCTCTAAAGAAACAAAACCAGGACACTTAAGATGATAGATAGATAGATAGATAGATAGATAGATAGATAGATAGATAGATAGATAGATAGATAGATGATAGATAGAGCACGATGGAGTTCAAGTCACTTCTGTGGAACAGTTAATATACTGGAAGTCCTTCAACTCATGAGGGCTGCTGGGTTCAAGGAGAAGGAAGCAGACAGCTGAGTCTTCTGCAGAGCAATGCAGATAGTGCGGCCACAGGCAGCAAACAGCAGGGCAGGTCACCAACAGTCAGCCAGACGACAGGATCTGACAGTCCCCTGCTCAAGGGATGTATATACCAGCAGTGTGGTGAAGCAGGTCTTAAAGGAACCTCAAGCTCTAGCGACATGATCTATAGGTTGGATGTCTCACCGATAGTATAGCTCACAAGTTGAGGCAGAGAACTAGCTCCGAAAACTGGTCTGATCACCAGAGAGCAAGAGAGAGAGAAACTTGCCAAGCCATTGATCTCTTTGTCCTTCAATCAAACTGCCAATTTATTAATCCCGCATATTCTTATTGGCAGGTTGGCACAATAAACCTACCTATCACAGGTGGCATGGATATAAATAAGACAATGATTTTAATGAGCACAGAATACTGTAGATAGGCAAATAGACTGAAAATACAAAGGCAAACATAGCATGGAACCATGTATAGAAAAAGTAAGACTTGGCCACTGGTTCTGTCAAGTAGAAGGTATATGGTGCAAACCTCAAATGATGGATTCCATTTCTCAAGCTGGCCAAAGCAGACAAAGGAAAGGATCATGCTGAGTGTGAGGTGTGGTTTGCCTGGTAGTCTAATTTCATTGTATAGGATCTGTCACAGCCTGCTTTAGGGCATCAAGCAAGCAAGTGGCATAATTAGACATGGGGGGCTTCCTGAGAAAAAAGAGGCACAGAGTGGCTTTACAGGGGGCTAGAGTTGTACCTGTGAGTGATCCTAAAAGCCTGGTTGAAAGCTGTGAATAGGATGAATAAGATCAGTTAACTCAACAAGAGGGGAGAAAATTATGTTAAAGATTTCATGTTATTTGGAGCCACAATTAATGTTCATGGAAGCAACAGGCAGGAAACCAGATGTTACATTGCATTGGACAAATTTATTGGGAAAGATCTCTTGAAAGTGATAAAATGAACATGTCACTTGGTTTGATATAAGAGTTTTATTGTTATATATTTTGCATATCATACAGTTCAATAGTTCAATCATATTAAAAAGGGTTGTACAGTCTTCTCCAGAATTTCGGAACATTTGTGTCTTTCTTGCACTCATTATCATCAGCTCCCCAATTCCCCCCTACCTCCCCCGCCATAACCCCCAGGAAACCACCAATGCAGTCACTGTCTGTTTAGTTCTACATTTAAGGTAGCTTACATATGAATATAGAATTATGTACTATATATACACACCAATATAATGTATTTTGTAGATAATATAGATAGGAGATAGATAGGTGTTCCTGACCCAAAACATGGCATTTTCAGTTGCCTTATGTGCATGTAAAAGCTGGGCAATAAATGCAGAAGGCAAGAAAAAGACTGATATATTTGAATTAGATTGATGGCATGTGACAGCAATAATATATTTCATCCTTTTCATTATAGATACCATGCACACTCTACAAACTTATTCATGAACTGGAGTGTGGCTAATTATATTTTCATTTACCCTTAACATATAGAATAAAGCAAGGGGATTATTGTTAGTAGGTACCGTTGGGTCCATCCCAACTTACAGTGACGTACCCTGCCCAGCCCTGCACCAGCTCCACAATTGTCGTTACGTTTGAGCCCATTGTTGCATCCACAGTGGGTGACAGTCTATCTCATTGAGAGTCATCCTTTTTTTTTTTTTTTTTTTGCTGACCCTCTTCTTTGCCTTGCATGATGTCTTCTCCATGGACTGGTACCTGTGATAATATATACAAAGTATGAGGACAATTCTTGTCACCTTGCTTTCTAAGGAGCTTTCTTCTAACTTTACTTCTTTCAAGGCAGATTTGTTTATTTTTCTGGCTAACACTTTAATTAAAGGCATCAATTTTTCTTTGATCTTCCTCATTCATTTTCCACCTTTGGCATGCATATGAGGTGATTGAGAATACTTACCATGGCTTAGGTCAGATATAAATTATCCAGTGCCTTGAAAATTTTGCTTTTTAACAATTAAAAATGTTCTCTTGCCACAAATTTACCCAATGCAAATATAGCACTTGATTTCTTGACTGCTGCTTCCATAGTCATTGATTATACATCCAAGTAAAATGAAATCCTGACAGCTTCATTAGCTTCTGAGTTTATCATGATGCTTATTGATCCAGTTGCAACAATTTTTTTCATTGTAATCTTTATCAAAAGATTACATCAGTGATCTCCATCAGGAGTGCTTCCAGTGCTCTTTAAAAAACAAATTGAAACAAGATACTTTTATTGTGAATTAGGCTAAGGTCTACAGGGCAGATCATAAGTTTTACATTAAACAATTCATACAAATTTTGTCTCAACTTGTACGCTGCAATTCTGTCAATGAGTCATCACACATTCCCCCTCCATCCTGAGATTTACATTTCCATTCCTCCCTCTTTCCTAAGCCACTGACCTTGGTCCTAGGGTAAATGATGCCCCTCTGCTCTTGAACACTTCATATGAAAGTCAGTTCAGCATGAAAGTAAGCTCAGTTCCTGACTCGAAAGATGGCTAAGGGCTAGACTCTTGAGTTCCAATAGTGTTTTATTCTTTTCTTTTCTTTTTTCTCAAGAAAACATTATTAAGTCTTAAGTGGGACACGGCCAGGACAACTTCAGAGACTTGTAACCTGAATGAGGGAGGCCATTAGCACAAGATCATAATAGTGTCCAAGAGTTTGCTGTGATACACGGCTGTAAAAAGAACACGGAGTCAGAGAAAACTGTTACATAAACATGATTAGTGGCAGTGACACTCCTGGGGCAGATGGGAACCATGATTGGGACACTTGCATTATGTAAGGCAGAAGAGCTCTCAATATTGGTCTAGGGGCTTTCCCAAGACTCTGGACAATACAACCCCCAGTATGGTGCTCTCCATCAAGGACACCAGATAAGCTCCTAAAGGCTATTGCCTCTCCCTGGACTGGTGTTGGGAGATGGAGTTAATGAACTTTCCAATGGGCTCAGAGAGCAATATTATTCACATCCCTAGTCAATGATCAGTGGACATTAATGGAAGTTTAATTCAAGTGGGACTTTAAGTTCTATTTACTCACAATGTTCTGTTGTGATCTATTTCCAGAAGTAGATAATCAGGCCCTTCTTCCTAGGTTGTCTCAGTCTAGAAGCTCCATTAAAACTTGTATACATAGATGCCCTTCTGAGATTTGAAATATTGATGGCATAGTTTCCGGCATCACAGCAATATGAAAGACACTGGAATAAGACAAGCTGACAGATGGTTGGTTCTCTCTCTCTCACTCTGTAGAATAAATAAATACACAACTATGTATTTGTTCATTTATGTATATATTAATTTATATTTCTATATGTAATTTTTTACAAATGACACTAATAGTTAACAAATTGTTTCTGAACTTCTTCATTATTGATATTCTCAATTCTATGCCTGCCACAAGTTTAATGATATTATTATTAGAATTACTAAAAGTTCTAAAGCAAACAACCAACAACAACAAAAAGTTCCATGGAAGTCACTTATAGTATCCCTCAAAAAAATTTCCACTAAGGTGAAACAGGAATATATATATATCTTAGAAATAAGAATGGATTTTGAACTTGCACTCAACTATAAACCCTAACCTAAGGAAAAACAGTTCTTATGATGGGACCTCACTGAGCACTTATAATGGGGCTACTGGAGATTATGATGCGATAGCCAAGTGTGATGAAGAAATCAGATAGTGCTCTGCTATGAAAAATAAAGAATAGCATCTAGGGTGGAATATCCTCAGACTTTTGACCAGGGATGTGCAAAGCCTGACGTAGAGTACATAAGACAGGAGTTATTGCAGATATAGTTCGGTTAAAATTTAACAACTTATTATTTGTATTCTCTTTAAACCCATTCTTAATTTGTTCTCTTTTTAAAATTATGTTCTGCTTTATTTTGGATTGAAAAAAATGTGACCAATGTCATTGAACAAGTTGTATAGACAGTGTTAAATGAGAATCTAATCTGCTGTGTGAACTTTCACAGAAAACACAATAAAATTCTATTTTTTAAAAAGATAATTAGTATGTCAAATTTAATTTTGGAAGACTGAACAAATATTAGAAAGTTTGTTAAATTAATGTAAAGAATTATAACACAAATAAAATACATATGGTGTGATAAGAGAATGCTGGCACTAAACATAAAGGTGAAAACAAAAATAGAGGATTTAAAAAATGTCTTTGCACAAAGTATCTGAAGAATACTCCAAAATAAGAGACAATACAAAAAAAATTAGAAATAGCCTTTTTAAGTAATAATAAGGATCTAGAAAATTAGAACATTCACAGAGGATGAGGGATTACAGTAAAATCCCATTCCTCCACCACATCAGTACTACGCATAATCACATTTCAGCACGAAATGTTGAGAAAATTTTGCATCTGAGCTCGAACAAAACATCTGAATCCGACCCAATCATGTGATTTTTGTAAACAAAAGTAATTCGTATTTTGGTCAGTCAGAATTAGTTGGCGTTGTTAGCAAGCGTTTTTTAGACATTTCGTGACTGTGTTCCAAATGTTTGCTATGATTTTTCTTAGTGTTTGTGGCCTTTTTACTGTTTTTAGATTAGAAAACATGGCTCCTAAGAAATAATTTTATGAAAAGAATCATCATGATAAGGAACTGGCTAACTGTTATCGATATTGTTGATAATTTAGTAAACCCTTTTAGAAAACAGTTAAGAAAATGCCAGCAGCAGATCACATTAGCCAATTTTTTTTTTTAGAGAAACACAGCCAGGTCCTAGTGAAAAAGTCAAAGAAGGGGGAAAATAACTCCCGAAAAGCAACTCCCAGTTGAATTTATGGTAGGGAATTCCCCTTCCAAACAATGACTCTCCCTCCATACCTCCTCTCCACATCTGTGTCCACTGATCCAGATCCTCATCAATCTCAAGGTAGGTGCCATACTTTCATTGTTAAAAACTTTTTAAATGTTGTTTTTCTTATTTAAATTATATTATTTAACTCTGAGCTTTTTTACCTTGAAATTTCTGTGCAATTTTTTTGTATAAAAAGGCAAAGTTAGGGTAAAAACTTGGTGGTCAACAAAGGATTAATTTGTTTCAGTAATTTTTAAAAGAATCATTTTATTAGGGGCTCATGCAACTCTTTATCACAATCCATGCATACATCAATTGTGTAAAGCACATTTGTGCATTCATTGCCCCATCATTCTCAAAACATTTGCTCTCCACTTAAGCCCCTGGCATCAGGTCCCCATTTTTTCCCCTCCCTCCCCGCTCTCCCCTCCCTCATGAACCCTTGATAATTTACAAATTATTATTTTGTCAAATCTTGCCCTGTCATACGTCTCCCTTCACCTCCTTTACTGTTGTCCATCCCCTAGGGAGGAGGTCACATGTAGATCCTTGTAATCGAGTTCCCCTTTCCAACCCACCCTCCCTCCACGTTACCAGTATCACCATTCACACCACTGGTCCTGCAGGGATCATCTGATCTGGATTCCGTGTGTTTCTGCTTCCTATCTGTATCAGTGTCCATCCTCTGGTCTAGTCAGCCTTGCAAGGTAGACTTGGGATCATGATAGTGAGGGGAAGAGGAAGCATTTAGGAACTACATCGTTGCTACATTGCACCCTATCTGACTCGTTTCTTCCTCGAGACCCCTCTGCAAGGGGATCTCCAGTGGCCTACAAATGGGCTTTGGGTCTCCACTCCGCACTCCTTGCCTCATTAACTATGGTAAGACTTTTTGTTCTGATGATGCTTGATACCTGATCCCTTCAACACCTCGTGATCGCACAGGCTGGTGTGCTTCTTCCATGTGGGCTTTGTTGCTTCTGAGCTAGATGGCCGCTTGTTTACCTTCAAGCCTTTAAGACCCCAGATGCTATATCTTTTGATAGCCAGACACCATCAGCTCTCTTCACCACATTTTCTTATGCACCCATTTGTCTTCAGCGATCGTATCATGGAGGTGAGCACACAATGATATGATTTTTTGTGCTTTGATGCCTGATAATTGATCCCTTCGGCACCTCGTGATCACACAGGCTCGTGTGCTTCTTCCATGTGGGCTTGTTACTTCTGAGCTAGATGGCCACTTGTTTACCTTCAAGCCTTTAAGACCCCAGACACTATATCTTTTGATAGCTGGGCACCATCAGCTTTCTTCACCACATTTGCTTATTCACCCACTTTGTCTTCAGTGGTTGTGTTGAGAGGGTGAGAATCATAGAATGCCAATTTATTAGAAGAAAGTATTCTTGCATTGCAGGAGTACTTGAGTGGAGGCCCAATGTCCATCTGGTACCTTAATACTAAACCTATAAATATATACACATAAATCTATTTCCCCATCCTCATATATAAATATATTTGCATATGTACATGTCTTTATCTAGACCTCTATAAATGCCCTTTGCCTCGCCTCCCAGCTCTTTCCTCTATTTCCCTTGACTTTCCTCTTGTCCCACTATCATGCTCAGTCCCCACCAAGGTTTCAGCAATTCCTCTTGGCTACATTACCCTTGATCATGCCCTACCAGGTCTCCCACACCCTCCTCACCATCGATTTGGATCACTTCTTGTTCCCTTATCCCTGGGTTTGTTAACACCATTACCTTTCCCCCCACTTTCCCCTCTCCCATGTATCCCCGGAACAGTTGGTCCCATTGTTTTCTCCTCCTGATTGTTCATCCAGCCTATCTTATTTAGACAGATCTGTGGAGATAATAACATGAACTAAACCAAGATAGAACAATGCTTCCTCCCCTCCACCCTTCCACCCCCACTATCATGATCCCAATTCTACCTTGCAAGTCTGGCTAGACCAGCGGATGTACACTGGTACAGATAGGAACTGGAAACACAGGGAATCCAGGGCAGATGATCCCTTCAGGACCAGTGGTGTGAGTGGCGATACTGGGAGGGTGGGTTGAAAAGGGGGAACCAATTACAAGGATCTACATATAACCTCCTCCCTGGAGTATGGACAACAGAAAAGTGGGTGAAGAGACACATCGGACAGGGAAAGATATGACAAAATAATTATTTATAAATTATCAAAGGTTCATGAGGGACCGGGGAGTGGAGAGGGAGGGGGGGTTAAAAAATGAGGACCTGATGCTAGGGGCTTAAGTGGAGAACAAATGTTTTGAGAACGATGAGGGCAATGAATGTACAAATGTGCTTTACACAATTGATGTATGTATGGATTGTGATCAGGGTTGTAGAACCCCTAATGAAATGATTTTTTTAAAGAAGATGGAAAGGATACACAGAATTGATGTACCAAAAAGAACTAGTTGACATTTAATCCTTTCAAAATTATACGGAAAGAAGTTCAAAGTACACTGAAATGACTAGTCAAAAAAATATCTGGGGATTGATGAAATACCAGTGAAATGTTTCAACAAACACTAGAAGCATTCACTCCTCTGGCTAGGAGATTTGGTGAATTGACTGCAAAAGATTCTTATGTGTACCCATTTCAAAGAAGGTAACTCAACACAATGCACAAATCACAGAATAATATAATTGATACTATGTACAAGTAAAGTTTTGCAGATCATCTAGCAAAGGTGACAGCAATACATTGACAGGGAGCTGCAGAGACTCGGGCCTAATACAGACGAGGACATGGAACAAGGTATAACATTGTTGATGTCAGATGCATCTTGGCTAAAATTAGAGAATACCAGAGAGATGTTTACTTATGTTTTGTTGACTACACAAAGAGTTTGACTAGGTGGATAATAATAAACTATGAATTAATTTGCGAATAGATCAAGAAGCTGTGCTAAGAGAAAAAGGGAATATTGCATGGTTTAAAATCAACACTGTGGAGTAGACTATCAATTGCTCATATGTAAGTTCAGGAAAAAGCGAAGGAAAGGAAAACAAGTTCACAGGAGCCAAAATACCATCTTGAATCTATCCCCCCTTTTGAGAAGAGCTCAGAACAGTTTTGATGTATTGAACACAAATGGCAGAAGACTTGATGAGCATAAAGAGTTGAGGACATGAAGACCATCATTCATGAAGAAAACAAAAGATCATTAAAAAGATAAAAATAAAGAAAACATCAAAGTTGATGTCAAAAGAGTCTCTGAAACTTGTTCTTAATTATAGATTAGTTAAAGCAAATGGCAGAAAGAATGAAGTCAAGAAGCTGAAGAGGAGATTTTCGAGGGCAGCTTGAGAAGACAAAGCCAAGTATTATAACAAAATGTGCAAGGACCTAGAACTAGAAACCAAAAGGAAGATCACACCCCACATATCTGAAGCTGAAAGAGCTCAAGAAAAAATTCAAGCCTCGGTTTGCAATTTTGGAAGAATGTATAGGCAAACTGAATAATGTAGGAAGTATCAAGAGAAGATGGAAGGAGTACGGAGTCATCTTACCAAAAAAAATCTAGTCAGCAGTCCCCCATTTCAGGAGGTAGCATATGAGCAAGAACTTCAGCAAAGTGCTGAAGTTCCAACTGCACTGCAGGTATTAGGCAAAAAAACAAGGCTCCAGGGACTGATGCCATACTCATGGAAATGTTTCCAAAGCTGAAGAAGCACTGGAAGCACTCACTCATCTGTGCAGAAAATCTGGAAGACAGCTACCTGATCAACTTACAGCAAGAAATCCATATTTGTGCCCATTTCAAAGAAACAGGATCCAATAGAATGCTCAAACTATAGAACTATATCACTGATATTGCACCCAACTACATTTTTGCTCACAATCATCCAACAATTGTTGCAGCATTACTTTGATGTGGAACTGCAGAAGTTCAGACCGATTCAGAAGAGGATGTGGAACAAGGGATATGTCAGAAAGATCTTGGCTAAAACAGAGACTACCAGAAAGATGTTTACTTATGTTCCATTGACTGTGTGGACCATAGAAAACTGTGGATAACCCCGAGAAGAATGGAAATGCAAGAACACTTTATGGTGCCCATCCAAAGCTAGTACATGGACTAAGAGGCAGTTGTGCTCACAGAACCATGGATCACTGCGTGGTTTAAAATAAGAAAAAGTGTTATAGCCTCTCACCGTCTACACAGCCCCTCCTCTATCCTAGGTTGGAATTAGATCAGGTGCGCCACATTTTCATTCGACTATACTTAGTACTATTGAGCCTCCTCAACATTCTCCAGGAGTCCTGCTCTTCAGCCTCTGAAATTTCAAATGGCCTACGATCTACGTTGCTGCTTTTTCTTCTGTTAGTTCCAGTCTGTTGTTTAATACTTCCAGTGAGTTTGTGCTATTCAGTTATTTTGTCATGCAGTTCTAATTTTTACTGTATAAAATTGATATTCTAATTTTGTTCATCCATTCCTTTAGCTCTTTATCTTCATTTTCCTTTCTTTTGTTGAACTTATTTAATTTTTATTAGGTCGTCTGATTTGTTCATTATTCAAGTTACCATAAGCATATTTTTTTCATCTTGTTCATTTCACTGGATCATCATTTCAAGTATTAAAACGTTCCTTGTCAAATTCCATTGAATCTGGGACATTTTCTCTTGCCCTGAGACTACGGTGCTTCAACAGCACAGATTTCCACGAGAGGTATCTAGGATGACACTGTCTTCAGATTTGCTGTCTCTCCAGCTCAGACAAGACTATGGTTTTATTTTTTCAGAAGTGAAAAAATGATTTGAACACATACACTGCAGTCTTTATTCTTTGACTTACCACCCCTCCCCCTCTTCTGTGGGAATGAACTTCTGCAAAATTCTCAAACTCACATGTATCCAGTTGATTCCACCTCACAGTGACCCTGTAGGACAGTGTAGAACTTCCTCTGTGGATTTCCAAGACTGTAACTTTTTATTGGAGAAGAAAGCACCCTCTTGCTCCAGCAAAGACGCTGTTGGTTTCAAACTGCTGACCCTCATCATTGGCAGCCCAATGAGTAACCGTTATGCCACCAGGGTTCCATGAGGAACTTCTTTAATGGCTTCCGAACAACTGGAAAATACTCCCTGAATAGAATGCCATGAGATGGATATAGGTCCCAATCCTTTATCATCATTCCCTCTTCCATTCTGGGTCTGGTCAGACCAAAGGCTGTGTTCAACTTGGTCAGAATGTACTTTTTGAAGGCTCTGCTGTATTAGCAATATTTGTCCTATTTATTTTGGAGCCAGCAGTGGGTCTTCTTCCAGTGCACAGATGGGAGAGCTGGATTAACTAGGGCTGCTGCAGCTGTGTGTCTTGGACAGTAGTTGGTGAAAGAGCCAGGGTCACCCTGAACAGTGTACCTGGAAAGTCTATTATTCATTTTTTAAATTTAAAAAATTTACATACCGTATATACTTGAATATAAGCTGACCTGAGTATAAGCCAAGGCACCTAGTTATTACCTGGGAAACCAGAAAAACTAATTGACTCGAGTATAAACCTAGGGTGGAAAATACAGAAGTTATTGGTGAGTTTCAATAATCAAAACAAATGAAAATAAAATTACTAAAAATTGAGACATTGGTGGGATAATGTATTTAGATATTTATTTTAAATAAAAACATAAATAAAAGCACAACAAGTCATTTAACATTAGTAAACCAGCACATTCAGTGGAAAATAGGTTCAACAAAAACAATAAGGTATCAACAGTGATACTTTAAGAGTACTATTCCCTGAGCTCAATCAGCAAACAAGCGAAAATGTAGAGTTAAAATCCTTCAAAACTGAATTTCTCATCATCATATCCCAATGCAGAGCTTCAGCTGGTATGAGTTCATCAGAGACGCTGTCCTCACTGAGCTCACCATCATCACCATCACTGCTGTCATTTTCATACAAAGCGCACTCTTCACTGCCATCCATAGCATTACTAAGACTACATTTCTGGAAGACACGTCACACCATGTCTTCTGGAATGTCTTCCCATGCATCTCGAACCCACTTTGCTATTAACTCTATGTCAGGCTTCATGAGATTTCCTCCTTTTGTTAGTCGGGCTTGACCAGATGACATCCATTCATGCTACATCCTTTGTACACGGTCTTTAAAAGGCTTATTCAAAGATACATCCAGAGGCTGCAATACAGATGTAAGCCCACCTGGAATAACAGCTAAAGTAACTTTACTAGATTTTGCCAATTTTTTTTATATCATCCGATTGGTGGGCTCTGAACATATCCCAAATAAGTAATGATGGCTTTTTCTTTAAGGCTGCTCCTGGTCATTGGTTCCAAATTTCTTCCAGCCATTTTTTTGTTCCGTCTTCATCCATCCAGCCTTTAACATGTGCATGCACAGTAATTCTTGGTGGGAAATCGATCTTTTTAGGCAAGGTCTTTCTTTTAAAAGTAATGACAGGACGCAGCTTAGTTCCATTAACCAAACATGATAGAACAACTGTAAAGTGGTTGTTTGTTTTTTCATTTCCTATGGTTTTGAGAAAAAATGGGGGTTTTTTCTCCTAAACTTGCCACAGTTCTCTTGCTTGGAAGATCAAAAGTCATGGCAGTTTCATCCATATTCCCAATATCTGCCAGGTCATAATTATAAATCCTTCTGTGTTTTATAATAAATGACTGGAATGACATAATTTTTTCTTCAAGGTCTTGTGGCAATTTCTGGGGAATCTTTGTTCTTTGTCTCAAACATAGTAGGCCAAACCTATTCACAAAACAGGTACACCATCCTGCTGACACAGCAAATTTTTCAATGCCTGGTGCTTTATATTTGTTATCCTTAGCCATTTGTAGAACACATATGCAGATTCCCATGCGTGTTATGCAGTAACCATTTTGACGTCACTCCATAACCCATTTATGCAGTTCACTCTCTATAGCCCAATAAAAAGACATTAAACCACGACGACGAGCTTTTTTTTTTAGCTTTTGGAATCTGTTCCAAGCCAACCTTCATTTTCTGCCACCCCCTCACTTGCTTTTCGTCAACACAGAATTCCCTACTTGCAATACTGTTATTGCTCTCTTCCGCTCTTGACACAACCTTCATTTGGAAACCAGCCTCATTTGACCGGTGTTTTTCTTTTGGTTCAAGAGTATCCATTTCTAATAGGATTAAAAAAAAGACTTTGAAAAAGAACTTTCATGGTAATGCCCCCACCACCACCACCACCACCATGGGACGTGTTAGCTGGGAGGAGCGGGTAGAGTCCATGCAGGTGGGGGATGCAGGATGTGAATTAACACAGAGACCAGAGGGGAGAGACAGAGCATAGCCACAGACACATCCTTACCAGTTCAGCTGCTGGTGTAAGTGAATCACTATGGGTGGGTGCTTCTGCGAATTGGAGCCATCTACGTCATAGGACGGCTCTGATTAGTTAAATGTAAACAAACAAACATTCAAAGCCCTGAAGTGTCAGCGGGGCTTTGAATGAACAGCGGAGAAATGGCAATCACCCGCGAGATAACTAGAACTCATACCATTACCTGAGGGGTCAGTAGGGACCAGCGAGATGTTACACCTCACTGGGGTACCACTGACCCGTGTATAAGCCGAACCCCAGTTTTTCAGCACATTTTTGTGCTAAAAAAACTCTGCTATACACGGCTATATACAGTATTTTTAATACTTATTGAAAAGATTATATAGATATATTTCATGATAATTCGACATTCTACGCAGTTAAGTATCATATTGGCTTTGGGAATCTGATTTATTTTGATCCTGTGAAGAATCCCCCAAAGGACCAAATTTTAATTTAGGGATGGTAAACTGGAATATAAACAAAACAATGGTGAAATAGATTATGTTGTTTCTACTCATCAGGAAAGAATCTCTGGGGAGGCTCCCCTTATCTTTTTTGGCTCTCTCTCTCTCTCTCTCTCTCTCTCTCTCTCTCTCTCTCTCTCTCTCTCTCTCTCTCTCTCTCTCTCTCTCTCTCAGGGATACTTCATGCTTGGTCCTAATTGATCACAAGGGGATCAATCCCATGAGATTGCAAATAAAGTATACATTTCTGCAGCTACTATTATCTTGTGTGTTTCCCATTATCCTTGGATATCATAAAGCTGTTTTGTAATCTGAGCTGAGCCCTTTGGACTGGACTGAGCACTTCACTCTCCAGGTACTATCGAAATCTTTTTCTTGCTTTTTTTTTTATGTCTTTGTGTAACTTTTGTAACAAGTGCCTGAATCTCTAAGGGGCCTAGTGGTGTTGGGTGTAAACTCAGGAGAGAGTTCCTATACAGAGAAAACATAAAAGAGGGTTCCAAAAGGTTCATGGAAAAAACAAACCTTTTTTGAAAAAAATAATGAACAGTTTTTACAAACTGATTAAAATGTAGGTAAAAGCCCTGGAGCCAATGGTACTGCACCAATATCATTTATTGGCTGTCAGAAAAACGAATGGCCTCATTTCAGTGCTTACATTAATTTATCCACTCCTACTTTATTATTCACATCATATTTTTGTCCTTTGTGCTATTTTCCACTAAAAGAAACCCAGACTCCTTGGACAGTAGTTAATTCCATGTTTTCAGACTGAAAAAAACAAAGTTGGCTAACCAGGAATAGCCAAAGAATAACAAAATCATTAGGGCAGTGCTTTAAAGTAAAGTGATCCACCTGAAAGAAACTGGCCAAATTGTGACAATAAGAAAAATAATAGCACGAAAGGGGGTCTCTATTAGAACAAGATCGAGTTTATCATGAAGACCAGAGTTCATAATGATACTCAGGTTTATATAATGCACACAAGAGGATACACTAAGCTTCCTTGGGCCAAATTCAACCCATAGTGACCTCTTGTGTTTCAGAGAACTATGCTTTGTAGAGTTTTCAATGGCTCTGGTCTTTAAGAGAGGCCTAATGAAGTGCCTTACACATAACTACAAGGTCAGTAGTTCAAAACTACCAGCTTATCGATGGTATAAAAAGGAAGCTTTCTATTTCTGTAAAAAGTCACAGGGGCAGTTCTACCCCTCTCCTATAAGGTTGCTATAAACCAGAATCGACTCAATGGCAGTGAGTGAGTGAGTGAGTGAGTGAGTGAGTGAGTGAGTGAGTGAGTTGGTTAGTCAGCTTTCAAAGGTAAATTACCATTTCTTCCTTCTAAGGCATTCTTGGGTGATTCAAGTGAACCAAGTTTTCAGTTAGCAGCCCCCTGCTTAACTATTTGTGTCACTCAGTACTCCTAGAAAAGGCTGATGCAATAAAAAAGAATGGTGTTTATATGTTTAATTTTTAACTTGATATCAATAAGGGAGAATGTGTTGCTATATTTATTAATATATTTGTGCCTTCTATTATATATGTGCACCTTAAGTAACTGTCTCTTTAGAAATGTATTAGTATCTATGTGAGATAGCAAAAATAAAGAAATCCCAAAGTCCCATAGGAATACGGAACGGTCTTAAGAACAGAAATGACTGAACATGTTGTGAGACCTCATTATGTAATAACAGGTAGAAATGCAGTTGGACAGGAGACCTGCCGGGAAAAATAAATCTAGCTTTAAAAGTAGGGTTAAACAGTGTGATCTAGTGTGATAAACTAGCCACCTCTCTCTGTAAAGAGAACTCGCTGGGCAGCCATTTTCATTGTTATGCTACTGAATTAGATCTTCTTTACTTAGTGAGTGAAGCTACAGTCTCTGCTGTCTGGCGTCCAGCACTTGAAGGTGGCTAGTGTGACTGTTAACTGAATTTCATCTTTTATTTCATTCTAATTTAACTGAAATTTAAAAACTGATCATTCAGATGCTGTAAAACTTTTAAGGATGTTTCTTTAAAAATTGGGTCAATCAAATCACAAAATTCATTTATGATAAAGAAAAAAGTATCAGCGCTAAATTTATGAACACCCAATTTTGAGAAGGCTATGGACGACAGTGGGAGCCCAAACCCCATCTAATGAGTATCTAGACCGACATGCTGGCAGACCTGCTCCAGCCGAAGGCAAGTCCCGATCGCCCTTACTATCTAGCAGAAACCACTGTAATCTTTATTATGCTGGATTGAATGGGTCCAGGCCAGTTTGTCCTCCCTGTAGGCACGACCTAAATTTATACTGGGTGAAAGTATCTAATTTTCCCCATGTCAGAAATTTCTTCCATGGCTTTTTGAATGTTGATGGGGGTCTTCTCCCTCCTACGCATTATTTGTGTTTTTGCCTTTTGACTAATATGCTCTTATCCTTATCACCTTTGTGCGATTTGTCTTTCATTGTTTTCTGTTGGGTTTCCCAACTGTGCAGTGAAGGAGGAACGGAAGTATAATGATAGTAACTGATGCAAGGTGTTATAGGGAATGCAGGGGTGGGGGGTGGGCCATAGGAAAGGAAAGGGGATTTGGAGAGTAAACGATGAAGGCGGGAGGGGGAGGGAGCTCTAGAACAGATCATGACTGCACAACTCAGCGTAAAGGCGATATAACCGGTGGGGTGGGGAGAAGGCTCTAAGAGGTGGTGGTGATTGTACAACTCCCCTTGATGTGATTGAACGACTGAGCTGTTCAGTTGTATGATATGTAAATTATGTGCCAATCAAAATCTGGAAAAATCACTTAATTTAATTAAAAAGTGGGTAAGTCAATATACTCTTTCCAAGGCAAATTTATGAATTCTTAACAGACATCAAGTATTTTGACATGAAGACATACAGACAAAAGCTGATTTGAAATGTGTAGCATTAGTAAAGCACACACAAAATTTTGAAGACTTTGTATGACAAACAAATGTAAAAGATCTCATTAATTTTTTATATTGAAATCACTTAAGCATAAAATAAGTTAAATAAAATTTATTATTAAAATTGGTTTTACCTGTTTATTTTACCTGGTTTTATTATTTTTATGGAAGTAAAATATATAACACAAAGTTGCCATTTTAACCATTAATTACATCACAATGCTGTGCACACATCACTGTCCACTCTCCCAAATAGAATTTCTATACTGGTTAAGCGTGACTCCCATTCCTCCCTCTCCTCAGGTCCTGGATACCTCTCATCTATTTTCTATCTCTATGTAGTTCCCTAGTTCAGATTTTCATATACGTGGGACTGTACACTACTTGTCCTTTGGAGTCTGATTTCTTTCACTGAACATGCTGTTTCCAAGGTTCGAGTTTTTGTAGCATATCTCAGATCTTTATTTCTGAGTAATATTCATATTCAATATTAATTAAAACATTCAAGTAATATTAATACACAATATTCATACACGTACTACATTTTGTTTTTCCATTTATAATGTGTTCATATGGAACTCAGATTCTTCCCCTGTCCTAAGGTTAAGTTTCTTTGTTCGGTTTGTAATTATTAAAGCTGCAATTGTCCATCTGCTCAGCAACTTCCCCTAACTGTGTCTGCAAAGACTACCCTATTGGATGTGTGTGGACACGGGAGATTGAATGCTACTCAGGAGAAACAAATAGCAGAATGACAGGTGAACAGATACACTGCATGGTGTACAATATGGGGGAGGGAGGAATAACAATGTTAATAATATTTCAATAATAACAAGGGTCCTCTTAGGTACGGTGGAGAGGGGGAGGGGGTAGGGGAAAGGGGGAGCTGACATCAAAGAGGGCAAGAAGAAAGTAAATGTTTTTAAAATGATGGCGGCAACAATTGTACAATCATGTTTGATCTAATTGAACTATGGATCTATAGATTGTTGTACCATCTGTAAGAGCTACCAATAAAGAAATGGAAAGAAAAAAAAGGCTATGTTCCACAGCTTGTGTCCAACTAGTGTTTTGGAAGACATTTAATTGTAGTCCACGGATTAAGAAAAGTAGCACAAGCCTTCCAGTCCTTGCTGGCGCTGTTCCAGGCCTCTCTCTCCTTCATCACTTAGCCTTAGGCTGAGTCATTGTAGGATTAGAAGTCAGCAGGAGGTGAAAACTAGGGTCTTTGGGGGTATTTTCCATACATGCATTTTGCACTGAGCATGCATGTGGCTTTCTGTGTTTCTCCGAGGTTGCTTATCAGCCCTAATTTGCAAAACAACAACAGATAAAACCTCACTCCAGCTTCTCCTCAGCTTTTATGTACTAATGGTCTGTTCCCCTGGCAATGACAAGAAGTCACAGTGGTCAGGACAGTCCTTTTACCTCTTCTCCCCCTCTACCCCCAGCACCCTCCCCACCAGCTTCCAGTCAGGACAGACCAAAGCAACATCTCACTTTAGGCCTTCAGACAGCACCAAGAGAGGCCAGAGCATGCATACATAATCGGCTATAATGTAATTATAATTTATTAAATTCACTTAATATAACGTGAATCATCAACAGTAGAAATCAGACCTGCTCTCAGAGAGTCAGGTCTGCTCCCGCCGCTTTCAGATGTTCAAGTCACTGAGCCAAGGAGAGGCAGGGAGCAGACAGTGCAAACCGACGCTTTCCCACCACGTGCCTTTTTCTTAATTCACGGTTTGATTAGTTCTGCAGGCCTGTGACTGCCTTTCATTGTTCTTACAAAGTTGAATCTGCCAATTCTGATTATTTTCTTTAGAGACTTGTAGGAGGGAGGGGAGCATGGAACCAATCGTGCCACCATCTTGCAGGAGATTGATAAAAGTTTATTTTCTTTATCTGCTGTAGTTGCCCCTATTATGCTACTCACCTTGGGCACCTGGTCATATTTTAAAATGGGAATTATTTTTATGAGAGAGAAAATGAATGATGAGAAATTTTATGAGAAAATGAATGATGTATTTAGAATTATTTTATTTGAAAGAGCAAATTGGAAGGCATATCCAAATAACCTTGTCCCTAATTTTATAAATATTTTAGTGTTTGGTGTATATTCAAATTGAAAATTATATGGATACATATATATCATAAGATATGCCACTGTAACCATTTTAAGGGTATACTTCAGTGGACTTAATTGTATTCAAAATATTGTGTAATTATTACCACAATCTATTTCAATAATTTTTACATCATAGAAACTCCCTGCCATTAAACAATAAGCCCCATTCCTATCCTTGGTAACATTTATTTCTTGTCTCTATGAATTTTTCCTATTCCACATATCTCATGTTTAAGTGGAATCATAAAATAATTGCCTTTTTATAAATGATTATTTCACTTAACATAATGTTTTCAAGTTTACCCATGTATCATGCAGTATATATTAGAACTTTACATCACTTTATGACTGAATAATATTCCATTATATATTTATGTGTGTATATATGTATATATATATTATATTTTGTTTATCTTCTCATCTGTTGATGGACACTTGGTGACATTCTTCAATTTGGACTACCATTCTTGATATTTATTTCCAGATTATACCATCTCCTTTATCTTAAACTGACAGCCTGCTAAACTTCCCATGCAACTTCTCGAGTTGCAGGTTTCAAGTTGATCTCTCGTTGACAATTCTTTGAAAAAGCACATGCTCAAAGCAGACCCACTTTCCTAATTAAGGGAAGCTAAGGTTTTTGGACTCAAGACAACAGGGAATAGTTTTTGTGAAGGTGTAAAGTTTAATGTATGTTTCAGAGGAATAGTGTCTGAATTCATATTAAGAATTTTTTATTCTGTTTCTCATACTTCTCCCTTCTAATCAAGATTCGTCTATAGAATCTTTTGTTTAGATCAATTGTTTACCTTGGGTGTCCACCTTTAGACAGAAGAGCACAGTCAATATACAGTGAACTGGGAGGTAGGACAAAAGTAGTAAGAAATATCAGCAGGCCAGTCAATTGGGAGGCCCCTCCAAACTGACCCTCACCCTACAAACCAAGAAAGCAAGTTTGCTGAGGTATTTGCTTGTGCCTAGCCACCCGCCTTGGCTGCCTATTTTAAAATGTGTGCGTGCACCTCACAAATAACGTTTACCGATTTAACACTTTTCAAGTATACAGCTCAGTAAAATCAATTATATCAATCAGTTCTACAACTTATCTTGTACCCTTGCTGCATATTTTCCATCACCATAAGCAAAAACTCACCACTTTCTTTCTCCCCATCTTTTCTATACCTAGTAATCACTAATATATATGGGCCTGTGTATATTTTCCTGTTATTTTCATTGTATGTGAGTGAGCTCGTACAATGGTTGCATAGTGATTGACATGTTGGGCTGCTAATCACACTACATTTTTGTGGTTATTTTGATTTTTCTAGATGTACGATAATGTTCACTAAGAATAAAGATAACTCGCTTTTCCTTTTCCAATCTGGGTACCTTTTCATTTCCTTTCCTTGTTTCAGTGTCCTGTCCAGAACATCTAATATAGTATTGATCAGAAGGGGTGATCTGGGCCAACATTGCCTTGTTCCTTGTTGCGGTGTCCTTGTCTGCTTTGGGTATCAGGATGATGCTACTCTCATAGAATTCGGGGAAAATTAACTCCTCTTCGATTTCTTGAAGAGTTGGAGAGGAATTGATGGCACTTCTGTAAATGTTTGGTGGAATATTTCAGGGAAGGAATCTATACCTGGACATTTCTTCATTGGGAGTTTATTTTTAATTATTTTTTTAGCTCTTTACTTATAGATCTGTTAAAAGCTTCCATCTTTTCTTGTGTTAGTATAAAAAGTTTGTGCATTTCTAGGAATTTATTCATTTAAGTTGTCAAATTTATTGGCATTCAATTTTTTGTATGATATAATGATCATTTTTATTTTATTGAAATCTGTTCAAATGTCCCTATTTTCATTTCTAAGTTTGGTTAATAGAATCTCTTCTCCTTTTCTTTTTGATAGAACATCTAAAGTTTTGTTTATTTTATCGAACCTTTATGAAACCAAGTTCTGCTTTCATTGATTATGATTTTTTTTATTATGATTTTTATATAGTTTTTCTTATTATCCTCATTGACTTCTGCCTTGATCTTCATCATTCCTCGTTTCTGGTTTGGGGGATTGGCTTGTTCTTCCTTTTTTTAAGTCTCAAGCTTTCAGTTAGGTGTTTGATGAATGTTCTTTCTTCTTTTTTAAAATACGGACATTTATAGCGATGAAGTTTTCCTTGAACATGAATTTCTTTTTTCCCATAGATTTTGATATATTGTGCGTCATTTCCAGTCTATTCTAAGTAATATCTAATTTCCTTTTTTTATTTCTTCCCTGACCCACTGTGTTTTTTCTTGACCCATTGTTTTTTAATACTGTGCAATTTCAAGTTTTATTTCTGTTAATTGCTAGTTTCATATCACTTTGGTCAGAGATATGTGACTTTGCATAACCTCAAATTTCTTAGATGCATTCAGGCTTGTTTTGTGACCTAGCATGTGGTGTATCCTGGAGTATGATTCGTATAGGCTAGTATAAAATGTTTATTGTATGGTTGCTAGGTGGAATGATAGATCTATGTCTGTTAGGTCTACTTCATTTACTATGTCACTGGGGTTTTATTAATTTTCCAGAAGCCCTGAGCATTATTGAATTTAGTATATGTAAGTATCACACTGTTTTTCTTTACTTATTTTATTTTAATTTTTTCCGGTTTAAACATCCATTATTTTTTAGTGTCATTTCCTCCCATGTGTGCCCTTGTCCTGTTCCCAACCTGCCCCTGGCTTCCTTATAGTCATCAAAATCTCACAACTTTTTTCTTCTTTGCTTTTCCTTATAAAAATGGTGATATTAAATAGTTCTCTTTGTAAGATAAACTGAATTTGCTAAGCATGCTGTTCACTAGTTTTCTCCGTGTCTTGTCATGTTTACAAAAGTTATCATTGTTTTTAATGATGCATAAAATTCCATAATATGAAGGTACCAGAGCTTGTTTATCCATTCCTCTATAGTTGGGATTTTGGATTTGTTTCATGCTTTTGCTTTTGTGGAAATTTCTGGACATATATACATAGGTGTACATATTTCTGTTTGTGTTGTATTCTTAATTTCTTTAATGTACTTACCCAATAAAGACATTGCTGGATCATAAGTGTGTTAGTCCAGGTTGACTAGAGAAGCAAATCCACAGACACTCATAGATATGTAAGAGAGAACTTTATTTCAGGAATAATTATGCATCAATAAAACATCCCAGTCCAGTTCAGATCAAGTCCTTAAGTTCAATATTAGCCCCTAAATCTGATATTAGCCTATGAATTCCTCTTCAGACTCTTGCAGCACATACAATGATGCCAAATACAGGAAAGTCACAGGCCGGTGGGTGGAAAATCCTGTGGATGCATCTCCAGCGCTCTGCCTGCCTTTAGTATGTCCCCATTTGGCTTGTCAACAGGAAGATGAAACAGAGTGTGTCCGCCTCCAAGGAGTAATAAAGGAAAATTCCCAGAATCCTCAAGAGAAGGCCATGCCCACAAGGAGGGGTCACCAGGATGTGACCTGATTGACAGGTTAGACTCCACCTCTTCATTCTTATTTATCAAGTTGACATGAAATTGTGTAGCTACTACAATAAGGTTCTTAGGTTTGCATTTGTTTAAGGAAGTACCATACTGATTTCCGTAACTGTACAATTTCCACAATAGTCCCACAATAGTCCCACAATAGTCCCACAATCAATATAAAAGTGTTCTAATTTCTCTACATCCTCTCCAGCATTTGTTATTTTCTGGGTGTTTTTTAAATCACTTTATTGAGGGCTCATACAGCTCTTATCACAATCCATCCATCCATGCATTGTGTCAAGCACATTTGTACATATGTTGCCATCATCATTTTCAAAACATTTACTTTCTACTTGAGCCCTCATTTCCCAGCTCATTTCCCTCCCTCCCTCATGAACCCTTGACAATTTATAAAAACAATTTTCATGTCTTACAGTGACCAATGTCCATCCCCCAGGGAGAGGGTTATGTGTAGATCATTGTGATCTGTTCCCCCTATTTCCCCCCACCTTCCCTTACGTCCCTGGTGTCACTACTCTCATTACTGGTCCTGAGGAGTTATCTATCTTATTGGATTTTTCCAAACATGTCTGTGTGAGGTGATATCATTGTTGTTTAGTTTGTATATCTCTTATTGTTAATGATCTCAAACATTTCTTAGCATGGTTGTTGGCCACCTGTCTGTTGTCTTTTGTTTATTGTCTATTCATGTCTTATACCCATTTTTTGTTCTCTTGTTAAAACGTTATAGTTTTCTATAGATTTTGTAGATTAGACCTTCATCTGATGTATTATTACTGAATATTTTTCCCCAATTTGTGGGTTCTCTATTGACCCTTTTGATGGATTCTTTTTTTTTTTTGGATAAATTATTTTGTTATGCATAAATGTCCTGTTTTTATTAAGTCCTAGTTTTTTATATTGTCTTCTATAATGTTGTTATTTTTCATTAGGTTTAGCAGTGTGTTGATGCCTTGTATTGGGGTCCTTAAGTTTGTCCCTATTTTTACATTGACGGGCTTCATAATGATGTGATTTATATTTAGGTCTTTGGTCCATCTTGGATTTGGTTTTGTACATGGTGTGAGTTATGGGTCTTGCTTCATTTCTTTTCAGGTGAAGATCCAGTTTTTTTTTTCAGCACCATTTTTTAGAAAGCCTGTCTCTTGCCCATATAATGTTTTTTTAATTAAAAATTAGGTGTCTATAAGAATTTGGTTGTATTTCTGAATCCTCTAGTTTAATCTATTGGTCTTCTTATCTGTCATTGTGCCAGTACCAGGCTGTTTTGATTGCTGTAGTCATATAGCAGGTTTTAAAGTCTGGGGGTCAAATGCTTCTACATTGCTTTTATTTTTTTATAGGGCTTTCATTACCCTAGATTTCCTTCCTTTCTCTTTAAATCTAATTAATTTTTCATTTCTCTGTGAACTTGTGGTTGCTTTGGATAAGAATTTCATTGAATTTGTAAAGTAATTTTGGTGATATTGGCATTTTCCCAATATTTAGTCTGCTTATACAGGAACATGGTAATTTATTCCATTTGTGTAAGTTCTTTTCAGTTTCTTGAAGGAATATTTTTCACTTTTTTGTATGTCATTTGTTTCTCTAATAAGATGCATCAAATCTGTTCTTGAGATGTTCTAGAATTTCAAGTGTAATAGACTCAAGGTAATAGTTGGCTCTCATGTCTTAATATTCTCCTTTGATCTGAATTTAAAAATAAGCAATCGATGGCCTGTTGTTACACAGTCAGTTCCTGGCTTGGTTTCAGTTGCTGATACTGAGCTTTCTCTATCATCAATTCCCACAGATGTAATCAGTTTGACTTTTATATATTCCATCTGGAGAAGTTCATGTGTATAGTCACCTTTAGTATTTGCTACGAACAAGTCATTCATTTTGCAATATTCTATCATCTGATCTCCAGCTTCATTTCTATCACCAAGTTAATGTTTTCCAACTACTGTTCCCTCTTCTGTATTCCAGTCACCAATAATTATCAATATATTTGATTGCATGTTTGATCATTTTCAAACTGAAAATGTTGGTGGAATTCTTCAATTGCTTCCTCACTTACTTTTATGGCTGGTGCATAAATTTGAATAAAAGTTGTACTGATTGGATTTCCTTGAAGGCAGATATATATAAAATCCTTTTGCAGACAGCATTGTCTTTTAGGATTGATTTTGTAATGTCATTTTTGACAATGAATGCAAAGCCATTCTTGATTGTGTCATTCCCAGCATAGTTAATCATGTGATTTTCTGATTCAAAATGGCCAAGAGAGAGACAGAGACAGAGAATGAGAGGACAGCATCCTGGCCCACCAAACTTTGAGGACAACATTCCCACTCAGATAGATATAAATATGGATATGGATATGGACATATGCATGGAAATATCGACCTATCGCTAGATATAGACACACATAGATATGTGTTTATCCACATGTAGTATATATGTGTATATATGCACATATATATTCCAGCTAGATGCATATTTCTATAATATCTATTAATATATTTTAAAACACTCTCATCAAGTCAATTCCAACCCATGTTATTGTTAGGTGCCATCAAGTCAGTTTCTACTCATATAAACAACCAAATGAAACACTGCCCAGTCCTGGCCCATCTTCACAATCGTTCTTCTGTTTGAGCTCATAGATGTAGCCACTGTGTCAATCTATCTTGTCGAAGGTCATCCTCTGTTGTTGTTGTTTTGCCCTAATACTTTACCTGATACTAGTCTTTCCTGAAAACATGTCCAAAGTACATGAGGCAAAGTCTCATCATCCTCGCCTCTAAGAAGCACCCTTGCTGTACTTCTTCCAAAGCAGATTTGTTTGCTCTTTTGGTAGTCCATAGTACGTTCACCATTCTTTGTCAGCACCAAAATTCAAATATATCAATTCTTTATCACTGTTCCCTATTCAATGTCCAACTTTTACATGCATATAAGACCATTGAAAGTACCATGACTTCAGTCAGGGACACCTAAGTCCTCAAAGTAACATCTTTGCTTTTCCACACTTTAAAGAGATCTTGTGCAACAGATGTGCACAATGCAATGCATCCTTTGATCTTCTTATTGTGCATTCAAGCAAGATGAAATTCTTGACAACTTCAGTCTTTTCTGTTTGTCATGATCTTGCCTACTCTGTTTATCCTGTCCACTTGTAAGGATTTTAGTTTCTTTAAAATGAGCTGTAATCCATACTGAAGGCTGATATTCATCAGCAAATGTTTCAAATCCTCCTCACTTTCAGCAAGCAAGTTCTGTCATCTGCCTTCCTCCAATTCTGATGCAGTCTTCACATGATCCAGTTTTTCTGGTTATTTGCTCAGCATATAGATTGAATAAGTATGATGAGAGAATGCAACCCCATTGAACACCTTTTCTGATTTTAAACCATGTTGTATTCCCTTGTTCTGGTCACACAACTGCTTCTTGGTTCATGTGATACTGTCCTACCATTTGAGGAGTCTATTGGGTTGCCTTACTTTGGGATGGGTGAAAATATGGATCTCTTCCAGTCTGTTCACCAAGAAGCTATCTTCTAAATTTCCTGGCCTAGATGAGGGAGTACTTCCGGTGTTTATCAGTTTGATGAAACATTTCGATTGGTATTCCATCAATTCCAGGAGCCTGTTTTTGGAAATAGCAAAGTAAAAGAGCTGAACAGAAAAAATGTAAACACACCTGAAGAAGACAGAGTCAAATATAATAATGAAATTGGCAAAGACCAAAAAAGAACACAGTAAGCATATCTAAAACTGAAAGAACTCAAGAAAAAGTCAAGACAAGCTGAAATATTGAAAGAGTCTATGGACAAAGTATTAAATGATGCAGGAAGCACGAAAAGAAGATGGAAGGAAGACACCGAGTCACTGTACCAAAAAGAACTAACCTACCTTCAATTATTTCAGGAAGTAGCATTTGAGCAAGGACCAGTAGTACTCAAGGAAGAAGTTCAGGCTGCACTGAAAGCATTAGCCAAAAACAAGGCTATGGGAATTGATAGAATTCCAACTCATACCAATTCTGTATTGGGTTTCTGAGAATGGAAATCGTTATGGGAGCAAACAGCCTCGTCTCTCCCCAGAGCAGCTAGTGGGTTTGAATCAATGATCTTAAAATTAGGAGTCCAATGTTAATCTCACAGTGGAAAAATTCCATTTTTTACCATGAACTCTTGCATGTTCATGGTGAAATTTATGCACGTTCCCATTATGTTTCTAATCAAATATGTAGCACTTTGTGTTGAGACGACTGGTAAATGGTCTCTATTGTGCTTCCTGCTTAAAGTTATTTTTTATTTATTATAAAATGCTTGATTTACATAGAGTATCTATTATATTATGTATTAAATTTGTATGATTTATTATATTACACATTAAAATGTGTATTAAATATATATTTAAAATTTTTTTACTTTCTACCTCGTGCTAGAATCAATGGTAACTATAGCTATACAATTCTAAGATAGCAATAAGTTGAATGGGTTGGACATATGCCTTTTTGTCTTTCAATATTTATTGCAATATCCATCACACACCCATCACTTTTTATGGTTCTCTTACATTTCACAAACTGATTTACAGATAGGCATACATGGAATTCTATCATAAGATGGAAGTTAACCATATTATTTGAAACCCAAATGAACATAATTTTGAACAGAATATCTAAATGCTTAATTTGTGTGGAAGGAGGCATGTCCAGAGGTATGGTTATATAACAATTTATGATGTTGTTGTTAGGGACCATTGGGTCTGTTCCAACGCATAATGGCCCTATACACAACAGAACAAAACACTGCCTGGTCCTGTGCCGTCTTCTCAATTATTCTTATGTGTAGCCCATTGTTGCAGTCACCATGTTAATTCATCTTGTCGAGGGTCTTCATTTTTTCAGTACCCCTCTTCTTTATCAAGCATGATGTCCTTTTCCAGGGATGGATCTCTCCTGATAACATGCATATGAGATGAAGTCTCACTATCTTTCCTTCAAGGGTGTTCTGGCTGTGCATTTCTAAGACAGCTCTGTTTAGGCAGCGCTTTCAATATTCTTCACTAGTACCATAATTCAAATGCACTGATTCTTTTTTATTATAATTCATAGGAAGTAAATAATCGTTTTTCCGGTTGGTACAGGTTTGTAAAAGTCTGGACAAGGCATATATTGATGAAGTTCTCAGTGTGGGCACAAGAGATGACAGTCTTTTAACCATGTGAATTATCAGTAAAGTTCATCCACTTTGATACAGACTCATAGTGATCCCGTAGGACTGACTAGAACTTCCCCTGTGAGTTTCTGAGACTGTAACTCTTTATTGCTGCTGCTGCTACTGCTGTTGTTGTTGTTGCTGTTGTTTTTGAGATTATAACTCTTTACGGCAGTAGGAAGCCCAATTTTTCTCTCATGGGGCAGCTGGTTGGTTTCAAACTGCTGACCTTGCAGTTAGCAGCCCAACACATGGACAAGGAAATCTAAAATCAGTATCTTTCCTCAGTCATTTCAGGGCATGCTCAATAGGCCTTTGGTTAAATTAGCAATGGCCAATCTGTATAGTATAAACTATACATATCCATGGATTTGTCCTCACAAAGATTGTCTGCCTGCCACTAGAACTGAATGTCTTATCTTACAAAACTGAGCACTAAGCCCTTTGTAGCTGTCATTCTTTGGAGGAAATTTAGCTTTCTGTGGGTAGCCTGATTACAGTAGGCCTCTTCCCTCCTACAAGGAGCACTAGATTGTATTCATGCTAAATTACTCTAGATGGGGATTTGTTTTCCTTCTCTGTTGCTTCTGTATCATTACATGTGAACTTATAAAATGCCTTTTTCACAATCATGGTATATCACATAGCATGATTCTAACCCTGAAATTCCCTTCAGCAAAAGAAATATGTACAATGAGTTCATCATCTCAAGAAATATTGTTGTTTCCATTGAACACACTACCTGGGAGCAAATGACCTGATAAATTATCAGGGTAGCTACTGAAAAGTAATATATTATTAATAACTTTAAGACTGCATCTAGGAGGTTGGGACATTGTTGTACATCATGTAGTACATGTTTTATCTACGTGTGGTATGCTTTCTCGCCCCCTGCCACCACAACCCGCTCGCGTGAGCCAAAGCCAAAATACACAGATCTAGATGCTAAGGAACAGAAGCAGAGGTGAATCCTACCTTTATTTCATCTGATAAGATGCTCAGTTTTTATTTCTAGTATCCACAATTGAGTTCTGAAGATCTTGAGGTCTTAAACAACCTCCATCCTAAAGTAAATATAGTCATCAGGAGATCAACCAGTGATGAGATTCAGCTGCTTCATACAGAACTGATGCCAAAATTTTTGTTGAGTTTGGCGAGCTGCTTGTGAACATGGCACCTGTAATCAGGTTGCTCTCTAAGGTGGTTCTCTCTCTCATGTGAGGGTCACAAATTTACATCCCTCACTCTTTTGTGATGTTCATCTGCACGGCAGCGTATTCTAAGCTTGTGTAGCAATGTCCATTCTACACACAGGTATAACAATTTAGATGGGACTATGCTTGTAATATTTATTCATTTCATCAAATTCATTATTCTTTTGATGAAATACTATATTTCTACTCCTAGGTGTTTGCTACTTTCGGAAACAAACATCTAATGTGAAGAGAAAAAGTGTCAAACAGCCAGAGGGTGACACACTGTCATTTGTTTCAGCTGTGTGTTACTCCCTAGCCCCAAATTCCCATGCAAGATGGTGAGGAAATTATGCAACTCCTGAAAGTGTTCAAAGAGTTAAAAATGTTGTCAGAAAATTTTTTTTTGTAAGTTTAGAAGGGAAAAGGTTTTTTCAAAGATGAACATAATGTGTTCAGAGAAGAGAATTTATTTCTAATATATCAAGAGCAATGACTCTTGTCTAATTGGCCTACCTCTAAAGGAATGGGATCCTACAGTGAAAAGGTGATTAAGGATAAATCACAGAGCTGATGATGCTCAGAGAATATTGCAAGTGAAGACACCAATCAAGAGGTAATATGGAAATATCTTAAATAACAGTTTTATTGTTTTTGTCAAGTATTATTTATTAATTTTCATTATAGTTTAAAATACTTCTTAGAACATAATCCTGTGTAACTCTTTTATTGTTCTTATTTAATTATTAACTGTATGAAATAATAAACTACCTTTTGTATATTATTTGTTTAAACTTAAATTGGTCATTAAGGCAGAGAATCAGTTGTTAAATTATTTGAATTCCCCCAGTGAACACAACAATGGTTTTATTTTACCTGGTAGGGTAGACCCTTCACATCATGTTGCTACTGGATGAGTAATTAGTTAAGAGTATTAATTTCTTTTCTGAGGTAAATAATCCCAATTACCAAGAAGAAATAGGCTTGTTGCTATGTCATGGGTCCAAGGGCGACCAGGTTTTAAGGCGATGCAATCCCTGGAGCTATTTTTAATAAATTGTAACTTCTTAAATAGTCTATTGTAAATACTTAGAGTGATTTCTATTATCCTAGTTAGACCCTTTCTGACATGAGATAAGCACTAGTCTCATGAAAGTTCATATCAGCTCACCCCAATGCCACGAATAAGATGCCTTAGCCATTTTATGCCTTTGATGGAATCATCTATAACATCGATTTCTCTAATTCAGAACTTCTTGTTCTCATGTTGGATATTTAATATCACGAACAGGCTACCGCAGTCCAATGAAGGCAGTCACAATGGTCTCACACCTTCCAGAAACGGAAATTTGGATCAACTCACCACTAAAGGCAATTTAAGTGGTAATTTAAAGCAATGGTAACATGAGCTGGGCCATATAAAATTTGTTACTTAAATCAATACCAACAGTGGACTTATGACCAATTATAGAAACAAAGACGGTGGCTATTTTAAGGTAAAAATAACAAATTGTTTTCTATTTCATTCATAGGCCATCAGACCCTGACAAGGGACTTACACCAGGGAAAGGGATGATATAGATTACCTAGAGCTGAGATCAACAGCGTTGCCTTAGACTTGAGATGGACGCTGTGACTAAGCTGACTCTGGCTCCGTGTCTTAAGAAAGATGGAGGATTGCGTCTTGTTTTGCAGACGTCTGAATTTGTATGTCAGGTAAGTATACAAATAAGGTCAGACTGAAATTTGAGCCTGTTTGTATCCATATATATTTCTTGTCCTTCCCCTGATCCGCTTAATTTTGTGGTGAGTTGGGTTCAAGAGGATTGATAAACTTGCAAGCTGCCTTCCCATCCTTGAGATCCACAGATTTCTTAGAGGACAGAATAAAGGGAGGTGGCAAACTATCACTTGTTCCCACCGTGCTTCAGATGGCACCAGCGCCTCCCATGCTACTTATTGTTTCTGCCAGGTGACCCTACCTTTTTGGATCTGTGCTACCACCCCATCCCTCTGTCACTCAAATCCAGGTGGATCATAGCAGCGGGCTGTTGCTAATCACTGTGTCACCAACCCTCTGTGTTAAATAACCGCCACTGGAAATACTTCGAGTGCTTTCTGTTTTCCTAGTTAGAACCTTTCTGATATGATACGCACTACTTCAAAACAATTCAGATGTCATCAACTCACCCCATGGCCATGAGTAAGATGCCTTTGCCGTTTTTATGCCTTTGCGCATCAATAACAGCTATTTCTCTAATTCAAGGATTCTCAGTCTCAGCACTTTTAAATTTGGAGACTGAATAATTAGTCATTATTCCTTGTAGGATACTGTTCTGTAAATAATACAATGTTTATCAGTATCCCTTGCCTCTGGTACCCTCTAGATTCCAACAAAACATACCTTTCCCCATTATGAAAACAATGAAAATGTCTCCAGACAATGTCAGATATCTCCTGGGTGCTAAAATTATCCCCTGTTGAAAACCACTGCTCTCATTGTAAAATTGATTAAAAACATTATTTTTTTCTCCTTATAAGCAATGATTTATATTTAAACTAATTCCTGCCTATTATGTCCCAATGTGGCTATTATGTAGTCCGATAAAGATATCTGCAGCCAGTCATATATAAAGTAACTTTATTTTCAATGTACACCTTCAGTCACTAGCTAATACAAAATTCCCAGCTTATGTCATTAACATGTATGTAATAGCACAAAGATATTTTATAGCATTCTACAGCTTGTGCTTCCACATTGTAAAAATTCCTTGTAGTATCCATTTATTCAACTAACATCTATTACACAATTTCAAAATATTAGGCTCCTTTTTAAACATATGGATGAGTAATTTTTAAAGGACAAAAATATGGTTCTCTCAGTTCATCATAACTGGAGATGCATGAGATCCAGAGCCACATGAGAAATGACTATGCTCTTTTGGGAAAGAAGGGGAATGGTTTTCTCAAGCGGGGGGTTAATCAATAGACCCTCCACTTAAAAGTGTATGCCATTTCCAGCTCTGACGATCAGAATGAACCCAACTCCCATCCTGGGCCACACAATGGTTGGGCAACCTGTTGATGCTAATATGGAGTTTGGAACTAGAGAGATTTGTCACCTGAAGCCCTCTAGATGTAAACGTATAAATCAAGCCAATTGACGCGTGTTGCTTTCATTTCTTCCTTCAAAAGAGTAGTTTTTGATTCTTCTCTTCTGTGGGAGTTGAGTAGGGACCGCTCATTGAGACAACTTGCCTTTTTTCTAATTAAGTTCTCTTTATTCAATTATTACTTTCATAATCAATACATTTATAAAATTTTACATTCTCAAGAATATTTGTTTTCTATTAATCAAATATCTCCTCTAGAAATGTATTCCAAACTAGATAAAATTTGGCATTCTACATGAATGTCCTGAAAAATCTTGTCTATTTATTTTTTTATTCTTTGTTCCTATTTTACATATAACATAAACAATAAACATGCATTCCATTGGAAGATACTGACCAAATCCTCTGCAGTTTACTATGTCCTGACTGCTTAGCTGTGAGGTAAGGATGATGATAAAGCTGTAACTGCTTCAATAAATACAGTTACCATCGTGTTATTATAACATCTGGGCAGATATCGGGCAGCATTTGAATCTATATATTGCGAATAGAAAAGCATTATGGAGTTATCCAGAATTACCTATCAGTGAGAACTTCCTTGATGAAGTTCAGGAAGGACTAGTTTTCTGCTGATGAATTTTCATTCCGAAAGAGCCCTCAGAATAGGCAGAGGCTGGAACTCAGAAGCTATTGTGTTCTACACCACAGAGACATGAGGCGAGTGCAGTTACAGGAAATGCACCCCTAACTGTGCCTCACCTCTTCTTGCCACCCTTGATTTTCCTAACCCTGCTCCTTCCCCAGCACCTTCCTGACTGCTTTCTTCACATCCTTATTCCGCAGAGTATAGATCAGGGGGTTGAGGGTAGGTGCAAGGATCATGTACAGCACTGCCAGGGCTTTGCTCTGGTCTTGGGAGTAGTTGTCTTTTGGCTGCAGATACAAAAACATAATTGTCCCATAGAAGAGTGAAACCACCATTAGGTGGGAGGCACAAGTCCCGAAAGCTTTTTTCCTTCCCTCTGCAGAGCGCATTCTCACCACTGCCTTGCCAATGCACGCATAAGAAGTCAGGATGATGGACACGGGTATCCCTAGAATAATGAGCCTAGCGATAAACATTTTAGACTCTGTTGGGCCAGTATCGACACAGGAAAGTTTAACAATGATCAGGAGCTCACAGAAGAAATGGTCCACACGACGGTTTCCACATTTAGGCAGCATCATGGCCATGGACGACTGGAGAACAGAGTTGGCAAAGCCTGAGGACCAGGAAGCGGCTGCCAGGAGATGGCACAGCCTGGGGTGCATGATTGACGGATAGCGCAGAGGCCAGCACACTGCAACATAGCGGTCCACTGCCATTACTGCCAGCAGTACACATTCAGTGGAGCCAAGCGCCAAGGCGACCCAGTACTGAACCATGCAGCCAGCATAGCTGATCTTCTTGTTGCTTCCCCACATGTTCACCAGCATCTGGGGCACGATGCTGGTGGTGAAGCAGAGGTCGAGCACAGAGAGGTTTCTGAGGAAGAAGTACATGGGTGTGTGGAGTCGAGCATCTAGGATAGAGAGTAGGATGATGGTCACATTACCCAGAATGGTTATGGTGTAAAAGGTCAGGACAAAGAGGGAGAGGCTCAGCTCCAAGTCAGGCCGCTCAGAGAAGCCCACTAAGATGAAATCCCCATCTGCACTGGCATTGGTTGTCTCCATCTCCTCTTCAACCCCTACGATTGAGGGAGATCAAATGCCATCTGCAGTGGGATTTAAGGGGAAAGGATGGGTAACTAACACATGTAATGTCATTTTTGTGACAAGCGTGCCTCCTGAATGTAGCTTAAAATCTATCATTGCCACACGCTTAAAAAGAGGGTCAACTCCTTGTGATCAAGTACCCCAGCAACCAAGCTTTGGTGTTTAAGGTAAATAAGGAGCTATATATTGGCTTATTGTTTAAATGGCATGTGCCTTTGCATATGAACAAGGATGAGTTCTTCAGTTTGTTTCTGTGGTAAGACATGAGTAATTTTGTAGGTGGACAATTTCATACACATTTAAGTAATATTAAAGCAAATATGAATTTTAAAAATCTACTGTATTTTTGTTTCCTCCTGTCTCTTCAAGTTGATCTTTCTCCTGACACTGGATAAAATCTCCAGCAAACTCATGAACTCTACAATCATAAACGTGTTACAATTAATTTCTATTATAAGCAGAATCTCAATTTAGTCATTTGAAATCCAAGCCCCATGAATGCTAAAACCTCAGAGCGTCGGCTGACATTGCGTATTCATCTCATCCCAGCTAGATTCCGTTCCCACAACCCCTGTGCTTGAGAACACACTCCTGCAGCGTCTCCAGGTCCAATCCTTCTTTGCCAGTATGTCATCGTCATCAGTGACTGCAGGCTGCTCCTGGGTGGGTCACGGCTGAGAGAGCAAAGGGGCAAAAGGAAGCTCTTACTGTCCCAAGATAGCTTCTTACTCTTTGAGCCTGTCAGGTATTTGAAGAGCTCACTCTTATCTCTTAGAAAATGTGTGAATTCTTCACAGTCTCCAGTTCTCCAATTTGGGCTGCTATATCTCCTGCAGAGGCCGCTTACAAACAACACCTTAAGCCTCTGGCAGATTCAGTGTCCTAGCAGCATCATGCTGCTTGGTCCCTTTGTCCTTCTGATGGCTCTATTGTATAAACAACCAAGTGGCCATCCTCTGGCCCACAGGTGATCTCTTTTGATCTTTTCCTCAAAACCATTGTGGGATCCAAGGCTTTTCTCCAGTCACCACCATAACAGTTGTCATCCCTTTTATCTTTCCCTGGCGTGCCCCCTCCTACTTACAACAAGCATTACTGAAGTCTGAAAGTAGCCCTGTTAACATCTCCCACCACAAGGTCTCTGGAGGGGAGGGACTGTGTACCTGTGGGGAGGCCTGGTTTTGTGTTCCTACTTCCAGGGGCTCCAAATGGATCTTCACTAGTTCGCTCGCCCCTGTCCACTCCCTTGACAGTGCTTTTTTTTTCTTTTTCAAGTGAATGAAGCTAATTTTGGGTGAGTAACCCAAGAATCATAAGACTGCTTTTATGAAATTATTTTTAAATGTAAATTCTGCATATGACAGTCTCTTACTTTCCATTGCTGTCAAATACAGGCAGAGATCTTGTTAGATACTGACTCTTAGGGACCAAAGGTGGTGATTACATCAATATAATAGTAGTTTCTTCTCATGACTCTGAATAAAAATGAGTCACAAGAAGGTAAAGGACATCAAATAAATGAGAAGGAATTCAGACATTTATTTTCACTAAGAATTGCAAATAAAACACCAAAAATGGAATCAGAAAATTGGCAACAAACCCATTCCACTTGAGCAAAGTTGAAGAGAAAAATCAGGCAATTAGACAACATGCTATTTCAATACTTATCATGAGCAATTTCCACCTTCGTTCTCCCTATGGTTTTTTTCTGCTGTTAAACATCAATACTTTTATTTGTTTTATAGCAATTACCTTAAATTAGCCTTAGGTCTTTCCAATATTTTTCTTCCTCTTCACTAATAATGCTCCTTTAAGAAAGCCTTTTCCTTAGTAGATACTAATCTTTCACTTATTAAATGGCATACCATCTTTCCTTTGGTTATTTTGTTTGTTTGTTTGCAACTAGCTCATGATTTCTATAAGTTATTGGTTCCACTATATTTTATGTTTGGGGACTGAGTACACAGAGATGGTAAGGATTAGACACTGGTGTGTATCTATAACACACTTCAATATCTTCCTCTATAATGAGGTATGCTTCATTAGAATTCATGGATAAATAAATTTGGCAAAGAAAGTGTACACCTATAAATATTAAGTAGTTTTAAACTAATCCATATTAATTTGTTTTAATCACAGATTTTTAAAAAGAAAATTAAAGATAGGGGAGTAAGAAGGTAAGGAAACAAGGATGAGCATGGTTTGGGGGGACTGGACAGAGCAAGATGGATAATGGCCAGGGATGTACTGGAAGATTCCATTTATGAGAGAACGACTGGGCTTCCAGACACTCTGGGGATTCAGAGATGAAACCCAGGAAGAAGAGCAGTCGAAGACAGGGATTCTTGTGGTCACGATTAAATACATAGCAATTGCCAGATGTCTGGCAAGTGACAGGTGAAAATTTTATTAATAGCTGGCCCTAAATTTCCAAATATGTAATATTAGAATCAAATCTGAAGTGCAGGCACATTTTGTTAGACCTACACAAAGCTTTAAAAATTCAGAGCTTTCTTAAAATTAAGAACTCAGACATCTCATTAACAAGTATTTTATATCAAGTGAGTGAACAGTGAGTGCTTATCTTAGACAGATAGATATTCCTTCGAATTCCATTCTCACCATTGCCTGCTCACCTCTGCTCTACCCCTCTGACATGTCTACCTTGCCTGTCTGCACTCCATGGGCATTTGAGATGGCATCAAATGTCTGCTGCCTAAACTGAGGTTTTGCCATCATATGATTCTGTGGCCCCATCGGTTACAGACAGCTTCAGCCAGGCCCATGAAGACCCTGCAGGTTTCTATGCTTTTTGTTGCAAATTCCTACATGCTCTTCCTGGCAGTAACCTTGGCATATATTATCAACCTGAGTAAGAAGACACCAACAAAGAGAGGCCTGGCATCCACACCCCACAGACAGGAGGGAGAGAAAATTAAATGTTTCATTTCTGTTAACACAACTTAGCTGTGATCAAAATATGAGCCTCTCTCGCTTTTATTTTATTAAATGTTATGTTCATTGAACCTCACTATGACCCTAGGAGGTAGGTAAAGAATATATTAACACCTTATATAACAATGGAGAAAATGACTGAGTAGTTTAATTACCTTGCACCACATAGTCTCTTTCCTGCAGAAACTATTTACCCTCTCCACGGGGAGAATAAGGAAACGAGAGAAGTGTGGGAGTGGTGAAGAGAAAGGGATTAATTTAAAAAGTTATCAGAGGGTTGAGACAGGCTGTGGAAATCAGTGATTATGGTAAACATGTCCTAATCAATACATTTACTAAATGATTCTAACTGAACTAGAGAACGTCGGTAATGATCAAGAGTCTAGAGGTTACGCATGAAATCAAGCAGCTCTGGTAACTTCTAACTCAAATACATGTGCAAACTTGGGAAGATCTTTAACCTTTCTTAGCCTTGGTTTTCTTGCCTGTAATATAAGAATAACAGTCATGTAATTATTTCCATAGAATTACTTTGAAAAAATAGAAAATTTAAATGGTTATCACTAGGTAATCAATAATAGTGGTAATAATTATAATAATATTTCTCAAGTGCCCCCTATAAGCTTAGTGTGCAACATGCATTATTTGCATGATGTCACTTATTGTTCATATGTAATATCATGTATTTTTATTATCATTGCCCCCCTTTCATGGAGAAAATGTCAAGCCCTTCATAGAGACCTACTTCTAAGGCCAAGGCCACATCCCCAGTATATTGGAGAACTAGGGCCCAAAGTCAGAAGTAGCTCATAATCTCTAAACCATACCATACTATACCGTTAATATATAAGATATTATTTTAGGTGCTTCTCATATAATCCATTTATGGTTTATTTCTCCCAGTGTCTGGCATATATGAAGGCACTCAAAGTTTACAAAGTAAAGGGGAAAAGGGAGATTGTCAAAGTTCAGTCATTGAATAAAATTATTGTCAATTCTGATCACTCAGACTTGTGGAAAGAGAGGAGAAAAGATCAACTGCTAATCCCCATCTTTATCTAGTGACGTGTCTTTTTAATAAAACAAACAAACAAAGTTTCTTGGAATCTTAAAAGCATTGACAAGTCAGTGTCATAGTAATTTAAGTTCTGAGCTGTACACTCATGGGCAGAACCTCCTCAGCTTTGTGACGCCTTTCAGGAAAGTTGGAATCTAAAGAGACTGAAAGCAAAAGAGCGCAACTCACCTCCACACACAGTTTTTAATCTGACAGGTTCAAAAAGCAAGGTCTTTCATGTTCTTTATTATCTGCTTAAAATCCTAGTAGAGGGTCAGAGATCTGAATCCGTGAGGAGAGAAGAGAAATTATCTAGGACTCTCCAAGACACACCAATCTCATATCCCTGTTTTAAACAAACGTGCTGTCAAAGCAGCCAGGACACAGAAATGTGTTCCCTATTTGCCAAGATCCCTTATCAAGCCTTCACATCATGTAAAACCTACTTCCTACAAGTGCAGGAACCAGGGAAGCAAACTGGGAATCAGCAAAGCTGCCCGTGCCATCCTTCCCTGCCTTTGTTCTTCCGGCTTCAACCCCCAGACGGTTGTTGCTTTCTCCCACTTTCAGAAAAGTGTTTGAGAACTCAAGTAGCACCCTTACCCACTTCGTTCATACCCCCCACCCAGAGGCAGAGACAGACATTATACTCTTCTAAAAACGACCTTAGCTAAATCAGTTTCTGGCACTTCTCAGCAAAAGTCCATCCAACATACCCAAATACCTAGATGATTTTGATTGACTTGTGTGGCTGGGAGTTCTTTCTGCCAGTCTAAAAGACTAGGTTCATCATTGTAGACAGCTTTTATAATAAGTAGCCAGGTTGCTGTACCCAGGTTGTGGCATCGATCCCTCATGTCAAATCTGTAAGTTGCCATGACTTGTTTACAGAAACCACTCTGAATGAAGTGCCCCAAAGTGATCAATTAGTGCAGAACGTAAGGGGCCCTGGGGAGAAAAGACAGGTAGCAAGGGGGGTGAAGTAGCTGAGGCATTAATGCCTGTTTCTCCACACTTCCTCTAAATTTTCTCAGGTGAGTAAATATTTTAGTAAATCCTTCACAATATTTAAATGGTGTCAGAGGTAATGAAAGAGATGCCAAATATCAAGTATAATCTATTGAGACACATTTATTAAGTCTTACACAGGACAAAGAAAAGACAAAGACAATTCACCTAGTAAGGGAGACCATCATACAAGATGTCCAATCTTTACAGAGACACATCCATTTCAACAGGACATGGGATTACAAAGGAAACTGGCACAAGAGTATGATTGGCAGCAGGTGAATATATCACAGATACCGGCAAGACTACAGAAGGGGGAATCGGACCATGATGGGGACAAGTACATTATGCTAGAGAGAAGAATTTATAAGATTGGTTCCCAAAGGCCCTCTGGCTAAGGCAGTGAGGGAGTGACTTATGACCATGTGACCATTTGACACTGCTCCCCAAAGGGAACACTGCACCTCCCAGTGTGGGCAGGGGAGTGAGGAAAGTCCACTTTCAAGCATACTCTGTCTGATGACAAACCTATTCACACTGACTTTCCATGGTCTGAAACCCACCAGGCACTTCTCACTCAAAGGTAAAAACTGGAAACATTTACCCTGTGAAAAGAAACCAGACAAGGATGCTCTCTATCACCACTCTTATTCAGCATTATGTCTAAAGTCTTAGCCAGAACCTTTAAGCAACAAAAACAAATCAAAGGAATCTAAATGGGCAAAGAAGTGAAACTCACACTACTTGCAGTTGATATGATTTTCTATGTAGAAAACCACAAAAACTCAATAAAAAGACTGTTGGAAACAATCAAAAGATAGATCAATGTGGAAGGATATAATATTAACACAGAGAAATAAATTGGATTTTGTCTGGGGCACTTAATGAAAATCGCTCTGTAAGTTAACCATGTTTGTGGCCATTTGCCAGTTCCTTCAAGGACAGTCCCGCTTTGGAGATTGGTGCTGGAATAAACATTTTGATGCCAGAGGTGCATCCAGGGGACAGCAGCAACCTCAGCAACAGCCCACAAGCAGTAACATATGTGGGTAGTACACTCCAAAGCAGGGGTACTTTGGTGTCATCCAGTCATGCAGTTTCTCCAAATATGCACCCTGGTGGGGGGACAGGGGCAGAGGAGGTTCAGAGATTAAGGCATGTTATCAGTAGGTTCTTTGCTGTTTGGAGCTTCAGCCAGCAGTACCAGCAGGGAGGTAGCTTCTCACATAACATTCACATCACTGAGCACTTAAGAACAGAAAGATAAAAAAGAAATTTTGTGAAAGAATTGTGAAAGATGGAAGCTTATGTATCTTTAAGTCAGTGGATGTCTTCTGTTTAATCATATGAAAGAAATATCTAGCATTCAGGCACTTATTGCTATGAAATTCTCAAAAAGACCTCTAAAAACTAGTCATAAGTTTTCTCGATAGGATAAAAGAAAACATGGGGAAATTCTTAGAATAATTCAGAAAAACAATAGAAGAACAGAACAATGAATTTAGTAAGGATATAGAAATAGAAAGCAGCTAGAAATTCCAAAGCTTAATAATAAAATAATGGAAATAAAAATCTCCTTAGAAAAATACCAAAGTAAATTGGAAGGAAGAATCAGTGAACTAGAAGACAAAGATGCTGAAATTACTCAGTTTGAAGAACAAGTGGGAAAAAAATGATCAGGGCATAAAGGTTCTGTGGGACAACAAGTAGAGAAATAATATATGCATAATTGGGATTCCAGAAAGAGAAGAGAGTGATGTGAATCTGAAGAGGAATTTATGGCCTAGTATAAAACGTTTGGACTAGTATCAAACGTAAGGACTTGATCTGTCCTGGGCTAGGATGATTTGTTGATGAATAATTACTTCTTGATATAAAGCTCTCTCTTACACATATATGACTGTCAATGAATTTGTTTCTCTAGTCAACCTGGACTAACACAATGACATTATCATCCAAAATGCTCAAAGAAATCCATATAGGTTAAACCCTAAAGGAAACACCCAAGAAACAACATGATTCAACTTATCAGGTAAAACATCATCTATTTAGATGTTTAACCACTAGCAACTAGGTTTTTACAAGCTGGTGAACACGGAAAAATTATTTCTCCCACAGAACTATAACCACACATTCCCAGACAGTATAAATTTATGGTTGAACTAACATTAATACACATCACCATTTTATCAATGACATAATAAAATGAATTATTAAGTATCCAAATATTAAGTTACACCACTCAAAAGGCATCTAAAATATAGTCTGCTCAATTCATTAGCAGAAACCCATATGTTTGGGGGGTGGGGCAAGAGTTTGGAAAGAAGGGGGTAAATCACACTTCAAACAAAAAGTTGGTAAACAGTTTCCAATTGATATGAAAAGAAGACAATTTCAGATATTTTTATAATTAAGAATTGTTTTAGCTACAACAAACCATCTCTACCTTTTAATATATTTTTACAAAATTAAAGAGCAACATTTTACTAAAAATATTTAATAGCCCCTCCCATCTCACTTTTTTTCCATGCCCACCCTCTGTTAGGTTGCACCCAAAGTGCAAACATTAAATTAACTGTGTGGTTGTTGCATAATCTGTTGTCAATTGGCGAGGAGTAAGAGTGAAGAGGTGAAGTTTAGCCTGTCAATCAGGTGGCAGCTTGATGACCTCATTTGGAGCCACTAAGGAGACAAATAGCTCGCTGGAGGCAGGACACATGCTCACTCCCTGTGAGACATACCCAATGACAAGACGCATGGAGCTATGCTAGATGTCTGGACCCAGAGGAGCCATGTGGAGACCCCTGCCTGAGCTGAGATACTCACACCACCACTGGATCCACAAGAACTTCCACCCACTGGCCCGTGATCTCCTTGCATTTGACATCATTACATGTGTATTGTGAGTCTGAAGGACTTTATAGATTGGTATCAGACATATGGGCTAATATCAGACTTATGGACTTGATCTGGACTGGACTGGGATGTTTTCACAATATTCAGCTACTCTTGTCTATAAATTTCTTTCCTATCCACATATGAGTCTCCCTGAATTTGTTAAGGCTTTACTTTTTTTGTTTGTCTAGAGACATTAAAGACATGTGCTGGTACAGTGTAGTTTGTTTTCAAAATAAAGGTTTTCCATGAAGGCACAAAATGAATTTAAAGATATTAAAGACTCTGTAAGACTTTCTAACAATCCCTCCTTCCCCAAAATTAATGGTTCTGCAAACCTGATGAATCTGGGAGATGTAAACAGAAAGTGAACTGACAAATAAACACAATATAGCCTACTTTCTTTTTTCTTTTTAATCATTTTTGTCAGAGGAAACCAGCCTATAACAACAGAGGGGTCCATAGGCTCAATTGTATGGCAATAATATTTAAAGACAATAGTAAAGTCATAGAAGATAGGAGAAAGAATAGAATAAATGAGTCAGACACATTTCATAGTAGCATGCTCACCTCCAGGACGGTCATGAGCCCAGCAGCCAGGTCCATGGGGAGAGAGTCTTTACTGTCTTGGGATATTTATAGGTAGCCATAAGACATGCATATTCAGTAGTTACTTATGTCACAAGGTGGGTGGTAACCACAGTAAAGTCCCTGAGCTCACAGCTGAGGAAACCTAATACCTGCATTGGGGGAAGACATGAGGGGGGATTGGAGCCATGACGGGAGGAGATGACCATAGAATGTCTGCTTCGACAGGGAGATAGAATCGACCATGTGCTCATTTTAAGGCAGTATAGCTGTTAGGGGGAATCTGTGGGAATGACATTTAAAGCAGGATAATGTACTTTGACTTTATCTCTATTTACCAAAGTGAGCTTTCCTACTGTGGACTACGAGCTTTCCGGATTTCCTCTGTTATAACTCAGGGAATATAATGCTAGTCATATTTCCCTAAGCATTAGTTCCCCCACACATTGGGGGCTCTTACAGCTCTTATCACAATCCATACATACTTGTGTCAAGCACATTTGTACATATGTTGTCATCATCATTTTCAAAACATTTTCTTTCTACTTGAACTCTTGGTATCAGCTCATTTTCCCCCTCCCTCATGAACCCTTGAAAATTTTTTTTCATGTCTTACAACTGCTGTCTCCCTTCACCCATTTTTCTGTTGTTCTTCCCCCCAGGGAGGGGGTTATATGTAGATCATTGTTATCAGTTCCTCCTTTCTCCCCACCATCTTCCCCTTCCACTCCTGGTATCACTACTCTCATTATTAGTCCTGAGGGGTTTACATGTCCTGGATTCCCTGTGTTGTGATCTCTTATTTGTACCAGTGTACATGCTCTAGTCTAGCCGGATTTGTAAGGTAGAATTGGGGTCTTGATAGTGGGGGGAAGGTAGCATTATAAACTAGAGGAAAGTTATATGTTCCCTTGGTGTTATGCTGCACCCTGATTGGCTAGTCTCTTCCTTGTGAACTTTCTTTAAGGGGATATCCAATTGTCTACAGATGGACTTTGAGTCTCCACTCCTCCCTCCCCCTTATTCACAACCATATACATTTTTGTTTTGTGTCTTTGATACCTGATTCCCTAGACACATCATAATCACACGGGGTTGTGTGCTTCTTCCATGTGAACTTTGTTGCTTCTCAGCTAGATAGCTGCTTGTTTATCTTTAACCCTTTAAGACCCCTGACACTATATCTTTTGAAAGTCAGGCACCATCAGCATTCTTTGCCACATTTGTTTATGCACCCAGTTTGTTTTCAGCGATCATGTCGGGAAGGTGAACATCAAAGAATGCCGGGTTACTAGAACAAAGTGTTCCTGTTTTGAGGGAGTACTTGAGTAGAGGGCCAATGTCTGCCTGCTACCTTAATACTTAACATATAAATATATTTACATAACTCTACTTCCCTATCATTATATATAAATATATTTACATATGTACATGCCTGTGTTTAGACCACTATAAATGTCCTTTGCCTCCTAGTTATTTCCTCTATTTCCTTTTACTTTCCTCTTGACCCACTATCATGTCCAGCCTTCATTCGGGTTTCAGTACTTCCTCTTGGTTACATTGCCCTTGATCTAGCCCCACCAGGCATTGTAGGTCCACTTTCAATGTTTGAAATAACTGCAAAAATAAGCCACATATATAATGTTCATAGTTCCTGGCATTTTTTTTAGTTCTGTATGATCCTAAAAATACACAAATATTTTGCCACCTAATCTCACTACATTTCTTGTATGTTGATAAGGTTCTGGAATGGAAATAGTTTTAAAACAATACTGAATGAATTTCAGGACAGATCAATAAATAAAAATGATATCCACCTTTTAAATGCTGAACGGTAAGACACCAAGTGTCCATATAAGTTGATCTTAACTCAAACATGGAGGTTTCAAAATTCTGTCACACGTATAGCCTAATTAAACTGCCTTTATTACGTTTATGAAAGGTTTATAAGACATTCACCAAACTAACATGTTGGTAAATATACATGACAAATTGGGTCCTAGCTAAAAGTTCCACTTCCAAAGCAATACCTTAGGCACCAGTTTATTGAATGCAACAGTTGTTTCTATGACCATTGGAGTCTTTGAGGCACAGCTGCATTTTAGGGTGATACTTCTCCAAATGCAAAAGTTGCTTGCTATTAAAAACTCCATGACACTTTTGTCTTTGAACTGTACTGCATATTCATATTTCATTCCACATTCCATTATTGCTGGAGAAAAAAGCACTGGAGCACTCCTAAGCCCTGAAACACAATGGGCAGCAATATAACAGCTATGTTCTTCACAAAACTTAATTTTTACAAGACTTAACCAGTCATCAACAATTTGGTTGGAAGGTGACTCACCATCCTCAAAAGGCCAATCAAATGCCTTCTTTGTCCACAAGGGCAGTGTCACAAGTTGCTTCACAGACTCTTAATATTGTGGTAACTCCATACTTCTTAAGTTCCTCTATATATTTGTTTGAGGTCATTGGTTGGATTGTATATAATAAGACTTCTACAGAAGCTGGGCAGTTCATTCGAGCCATGTTAATTTAATTTTTTTAAACACTCAATAGGGCTACACATAACTTAAAAAAAATTAATACAGAAATAATGCAAAAAAATTAAATCTACTTCAAAATACTCCACTTGAAAATTAAATGAGCCTCCTAGCAAGAAACAGCTCTTCTCCAATCCAGTAATACTGGCGGGGGACGGCGGGGGTAGGGGTGGGATGCACTGAGGTTTACCCTATCCAGGTCAGAACCCTTGAAAATTGCCATGTGAATGGATTTCAATTCAGCATTCTATGTCCAAGTTATCCCACTCTTATGGGGACTTCTTGGGGAGTAGTAATGAATTTCTACAGTTCACTTGTCTGCATAAAGTTTGTGCTGTGCCTGGCAATAATCTCCACTGCCCTTCAGAACCGAGGAATAGATTTATTTATTGAGATTGTGGCTTATCATATAGCCAATCCTGAGGCAGCGGCAACACAGGCACTGACAGCAGTGCAGGCAGCAGCAGGAGCACCAGACTCTACCCTGCCTAAAGAAAGATTTTTTTCGAGCAGCACAAGATATGGGAAATGTCACTTACAAAGGAGTACCAATAAGATTAAGTGCTTATTTCTCACAAGTAACTATGCATGCAAGAAGGCAATGGGGTGATATATACAAAGCCTTGAAAGAAAATAGCTATCAACCTGAAATAATTTACCAGCAAAATTATCATTTTAAAGTGAGGGTGAAATGAGGATTTTCCCAAGTAAACAGAAAGTAAGAGAATTTGTAAACACCAGACTAGCCCTGCAAGAAATATTGAAGGAAGTCCTCTAGAAAGAAAACATGATCCCAGCCCAACAATCCAAAGTGCTGACACTAAACAACCACCTGAGTACATATGATAAAATTAATTTTCAGTGAGATGGGGGATCTGGGCTACACAGTGGTAATTTATAATAACATAAGAATAAAATGGATAAGATTAGTGTAGATAACAGAACTTTCAGGTGTTAAAAGAAACCTAAGTGATTTAGTAATAAAATGTATCCAAATAATAATAATAATAAAGGAAAAATAAAGGCAGAAAACAAAGAAGCTATCAATCTCTTCAGGAGAGAGGTGGAGGTGGGAGATGTTTAACAAAATGTTTGAACTAAATTCTTCTTTATTGATAATTAATTGCAATGAATATAAGTAAATTAAATATTCTAGTCAAGAGTAAGATATTTATATGACAAAGGGCACACCTTAAGCACAGGTGCATACGTAGACTAAAGTAGGGGTTGAGATACTTGACATAACAAATGAGCAATAATAGAAAGCAAACATGAGTGGCAATATTAATATATGACAAGAAGTTTTAAGAGAAAATTTATTATAAGACAGGGAAGGACATTATATGCACCACCACTTAATGATGGATATAACCATTTTAAAAGGGTATAAAGAAACAGAAGATCTCCCAAATATTAACCATTTGAACCTGAGAGACACAGAGCACAGCATTCAACAGTAGCATGGTACACACTCTACTTCATAGCACCTATGCTTGGTACAAACGATTTTCAGGTGCAAAACAAATTTCAGTTTGTTTTTTTAAAATTGAAACCTGAAAGCATCGAATCTGGTCATAATAGAATGAATCTACAAGTCAATAACAAAAAGAATGAAAGCTAAATAAATTTATGTAAATTAAACACGATTAAAATAAAAATCTATTGAGTTATCAAAGAAATCAACAGGAATACTTAGAATCTTAAGAATGTAGTTGAAGAGGTAAAAATCATTAATTTATTGAATCTTGATCCTAGAGTACACATTATTTTAGTAGCCTCTGTGACAACTTGGGAGAGGCATTTAATGTGCTTTGATGCAGACTCAAATATGATGCTTTAATTGCAGAAAGCACTCGTGGGATTGAGCATGAGTTGGCTTACCCACTTTATTCACAGAGCATTTTTGTTGAAAGAACGAATTGGCAGACATTTTCTCAAACTGCCTGTTACTTCAACTAAACAACTGGTAGTGTTCATTTCCATGAAAAAATGTAATTTACTATGTGGAAATTAGGATTATGAAGAACGCTTTTTCTAGCCACAAGCTTCTTCTCAGTTGAGATAGATGCTGACATTAATATGCATGAACTTTTTGAATAATGTCATATACCAACATTTAGAAGTAATGCATTAACTTGGTGAACCAACATCTTCAAGTGTTGTTACTAAAAATCCATTATAAATGGAATAGTTCAATTGATTTTAATGTAATAGTATAAGGAAAATATTGGTGAAACTACCATTTGTCAAGTTTGGGTGTGTATCATAGAAGTATACTGGAATGATATTACAATTTTTCTTCTTCATTCAAAAATATACCATGAAGTCATCTTAAAGTTAGCCTGTCTGCTTGAGCATTATGCTATTTTAACACTAATCTACGTGGGATCAAATTTACAGCACATACATGGAAGATTAGATAGAGACTTATGGGTTAATAATGTTAATGAGAAAGGGTGCAAATGGCTGTACAGCTGCAAGGATGTCATCAGTATCACTCAACTATAAATGTAGAAACTATGTTTTACAATGTATGCTCTCAACAAAATAAATAGGAAAGTAAAAAATAAAAAAAGAAGGAAATCAGATTCCTATATGCTAACAGAGGGCGTTCTGAAAGTGACATCAGGAAAATGATACCATTTACAATAACCTCACAAAAGATGAAATATTTAAGAACAAACTTAACCAAAAATAAAAGAATGACCCATGATCATGGATAGGAAGGCTTAATATTGTGAAAATGTCAATATTACCCAAAGCCATCAATGAGTACAATGCAATTCTGATTCGATTCCAAGTTAATTCAATAAAGAAATGGAAAAGCTAATTACTAACTTCATGTGGAGAATGAAGAGAACTATAATAAACAAAACAAAACTCACTGCCATTGAGCCAATACTGACTCATAATGACCCTATGAGATACGGTAAAACTGCCCCTGTGACTTTCCAAGACTCTAACTATTTATGGGAGTAGAAAGCCCTGTCTTTCTCCCACAGAGCTGTGGGTGGTTTCAAACTGCCAACTTTGCGTATCACAGCCCAACACATAACTACTATGCAACCAAGATCAGCAAAGAATTCCTTAAAAAATAAAACAAAGTGGGAGACTTCACACCACCTGACCTCAAAATCTCTTATACAGCCCCAATAGGCACAAAAGCCTGATAGCTACAAAGATTGGTACATAGATCAATAGATCAGCTTCAAAAACCCATAAATAAATGCATCCACCTGAAGGCAACTAATCTTCAACAAAGGTAAAAAAAAAAACTTTAAATAGGAAAGAGACAGTCTTTTCAACCAATAGTGTTGGTAAAATTGGATCTCCCTGGGCAGAAGAGTAAAACAGGACCCATACCTTTCCCCAGACACAAAACAAACTCAAGATGCACCCAAAAAACTAAATATAAATCCCAGAGCTATGAAGATAATCAATAGAAAATAGGGCCATTGGTGGAGGTACAGAATGCCAGAAGGACAAAGCCTAGAATTCTGCACCTGGCACTGCTAAGGATGGGATGGCTAGGGTGCTGGCCCCACAAATTAACTTGGCAGTTGACAAGCCAGGAGCATGGAGGCACACTGGGGGAGCATCAACCTTGAGTGGGGCAGGCTGAAGAGGCAAAGGTGGAAGAGTCAATTGGCTGGTCAGCTTGGACTGTGCATTTGGATTACCTGGAAAGGTAATAGTGGTGATAGGTGCCATAATAATTCAGAATGTTGGAGCTATGTCATCTTATCTTCTAATTATTAAAACTGGACTTTCTGCAGCTATTTCAGAATTTTTACCTGGAGATTACAATGGATCTTGGTGCCTTAATGGACAAAGACTACTCATAATTTCTGCACTGCCATTGTGTTCCCTCTTGCACTTCTTCCCAAAATTGGCTTTTTTTAGTGACACAAGTAGTTTATGGTTTTTCTTTACAGTGTTCTTTGCATCTGTGGCTTAGGGGGCAGCATTTCGAATAGAGCATCTCTAGAGAGGGGAGCAAAATAAATTCTGTTAAAACCTAGGAAGTGTTTAATTGTTTTGCATAGGTAATCATTTTAAAAATTGGCCCATTCTTTTTCCTCTGACATTAAATTACATGAAGGAATACTTCCAGATTTCAAATGTTACAGAAGACTGCAAACCAAAGCTCTTTCAAGTCTACAAAGAGAGTACGTATGCCATGCCAGCCATGTGGTTTTCATTTCTCTGCCATACTTTTCAGTATTGCTCATATACATGAACTCCAAAGCCTGTCAAAGAAAAGGATGCAGAACGCAATGCAAACTAGCAGTTGCTCTAAGTTTTCTCACTTATTTTATAGCTGCATTCTTCGGCTACCTCATTTTTTTATGGCAAGTGGAGTTAGAATTACTATGAGGTTATAGAAAATATTTGCCACATGATGCTGTCATGACTATGAAGTTATGCGTACTCCCTGCTGTGCTTCTGACAGTTCCTCTAATCCACTTCCCTGCAAGGAAAACACTCATGAAACTTTCCTCTGATTTTCCATTCTCGTGAATTCGCCATTCTTTGTTCATGCTATGTATTTGCGATCACTAATCACTTTACTTGCAAGATATGTTCCCGACATTAGGAATGTACTTGGAGCCTTTGGTGCCAAAATATCAATATCCTGATTTTTCATTCCCTGGACTCTTTTATCTTAAGTTTAGCAGAGAAGGGTTTTTTTTCTCTCTCTCATGGAAACAGGTTGGGGCATGTGCTAGGCTCATCTTTGGAATTCTGATTGAAACATTTAGTTTAACATTCATGATTTTTAATTGGATTAATAAATGGAAGAAGTATTTTCCACATTTTATGAGGAATAAGTGGCCATTAGCTGCAAGAAGAATTCTGGATGGTGTTTGGAATGAATCCTCTTTATATGGTCTAACGATTCTATAAAGATTAACAGAAAAGCAAAATAGTAAGGCATAGGAGAAAGTGGGAATATAGCTGTTTTTGTTTTGTTTGTGGTAACTATATATATAACAAAACATTTTCTGTTTCACTAGTCATCTAAGAAGACCTTCATTTCAATATTCATTTAAGATGAGCATATTCATGAATATGCTCTTAAATATATTGGGGCAACCTTGTGTTTAAAAAAAGAAAATAGGATCAAACTTAAGGACCTTATTGCATGGCATACATGTACTGTGAAAGGTAACATATAACATATCTACAACATATAACAATGAAAACATACAGAAGACAAAAGAAAATTAAGACCATTATGTACATTTAAAAACTTCGTCAAAAGAGAGTCACAGACTGGAGGGAAATAGTCTTTACCAACAACATAATGTACAAAGGTCTAATCACTAAAATATATGGAATACTGCAAGACCTCAATTAAACCAAAAGTAAACAGTCCAATTAAAAATGGGTGAAAGACATGAACAGATTGGTCACCCAAAATGACATTCAAATGGCTAACAAGCACATGAAAAAAATGTTCACAGTCATAGGAGATGCAAATCAAAGCAACTGTGAGATCCCACTTTACACCAACAATGGCAGCTCAATTTAAACACACACACACACATTCACAGAGAAAAAAATAACAAGTGCTTGAGAGGGCGCAGAGAGGTTGGAAGTCTCATACATTGCTGGTGGGCCTGGAAACATGTACAAACGTTGTGGGAAACAATATGGCACTACCTAAAACAATGCGGAAAGGAAATGCCGTATGCTACATCAATACCTCTGATGGTTACATGCACTAAAGTAAGAGGCATAATACAAACTGATGGATGCACTCCCATGTCCACAGCAGCACTGTTCACAAAGCAAGAAGCTGAAAGGAGCCTAGAAGAATAGATGAGGAAATTTTGGTCTATACACACAATGGAATACTATGCATTGTTAAAAAAATTTGAGCAAACTATGAAATACCTCACAACATAGGTGGACCTGCGGTACATGATGGGAGAAGTTAGTTAGTCACAAAGGACAAATATTGTATGTTACCATTACCAGAGGGACAAAACCCAAGACAAAGACAAACATCTGTTCTGAGGTCATGTAATCATTTAATCCAGTCTCCCAACCACTGTAGTGGCATGTCTATCTAATACGTATGATCCATTTATCACTCCCTTATTTGTACATCTTAAAAAAAACACTTTTCCGGGGGGTGAGGGGGGGGAAATGAGGAGTTGATAACAAGGGCTCAAGTAGAAAGAAAATGTTTTGAGAATGATAATGGCAGCAAATGTACAAATGTGCTTGACACGATGGATGGATGGATTGTGATAGAATTGCATGAGCCCCAATAAAATGATTCTAAAAAGAAAAATGAACCTTTTTCAGAGGATGCCTCACCTTGGTTGGGGTAAGTTTTTTATTACGAGGGCAGAGAGACACCATATAGCGTCTTTCATTGATTTGGTAACTCTCCCTCCCATAATGATGATCAGTTAAGTTCAATGGGAACTCATGACCAGACAAGTGGCAGAAAGATGTCTTTCTCTCAGAAGGTGATTTCACTTCTGCTGGTGGGTAATCAAAGGAAGGGCAGCCTGAACTTGCGGAAAAGGCTTACCATGATGTATATAGACTCCCAATGGGCAAACCAGCCCTGTATCATGTTCTTACTCATGCATCTTTGACCAAGTTTCTTTTCAGCCCTCAGTGACCCTGGCTGGGTGGTATGGACAACCTGAATTTTAGAGTTTATCTTTTGGGACTGTACAGCATTATTCACAAACAATACTAGAATCATGAGATTTGGAAACCCACAAGGAACCAGGCTTTACCTTAAATATACCTGTGGTAGATTAAATGATCTGAAATGTTCCTTTGGCCTTATTGGTGAAACACCCTACTGTAAGAAGAAGCTATCTCAAGATCATGAATTGGAAGTCGGTGGACTTTGGTTCAATTCTCCTGCTCTTGAGGTAGCCCAATAATTGGAAACTTAAGACTACGGTATACTTACTATTTTCAGACTTTCTTCATTTTGTGTGGCATATCTTATCCTGCAGGGAGAAAAATGTGCCTTAGTGAATGAGCATTATTGAAGTTTTGTCTTGTATTTCACCCGAATTTTTTCTCAGTGTTCAGTTACTTAAGTTTTTTAACTCGTATAAGTGAACATCCCATTTATTTTAGTCTAAAACTTTTTTCCTTTATATGTATATTTTCCTTTCCTCGATAGTACTTTAAAATCTATACTATTGAGCTGGTACTAAGGGCTCAAGTAGAAAGAAAATGTTTTGAAAATGATGATGACAACATATGTACAAATGTGCTAAACACAATGGATTATTACAAGAATTGTAAAAGCCCCTAATAAAATGATTTTTTAAAATATATACCATTGGCTAGATTAATGATACTATCATTAAAATTACCAAATGTCTCAGTGATTACTTTAGTTATTTCTCAACAAGTTGATAATACTTCCTCTAAAATGGACCAGATATATATAAAAACTTGAGATATACAAATGGATTTTGAGCATGCACTTAGTTGTAGCCTTAATCTAAAAACAACTACCATATATGTTCGAATATAAGCCAACCCGAGTATAAGCCGAGGCACCTAATTATTACCTGGGTAACCGGAAAAACCAATTCACTCAAGTATAAACCTAGGGTGGAAAATGCAGAAGCTATTGGTGAGTTTCAATAATCAAAACAAATGAAAATAAAATTACTAAAAGTTGAGACATCAGTGGGTTAATGTATTTAAATATTTATTTTAAATAAAAGGACAACAAGTCTTTTAACATTAGTAAACCAGGACAGTCAGTGGAAAATAGGTTCAACAAAAACAATAAGGTATCAGCAATGATACCTTAAGAGTGCTATTCCCTGAGCTCAATCAGCAAACAAGCTAAAATGTAGAATTCAAAACTGGATTCATCATCATCATCCATTTCCCAATGCAGAGCTTCAGCTGGTGTGAGGTCATCATAGACGCTGTCCTCAATGAGCCCACCATCATTACCATCACTGCTGTCATTTTCATACAAAGCGCAGTCTTCACTGCCATCCATAGCATTACTAATACTACATTTCTGGAAGGCACGTCACATCATGTCTTCCCATGCATCTCGAAACCACTTTGCTATAAACTCTATGTCGGGTTTCATGAGATTTTCTCCTTTTGTTAGTCGGGCTTGACCAGATGACATCCATTCATGTGCTGAAAACCTCGGCTTATACATAAGTCTACACAGTAGTTCTTATGATGTGCCCTGTTCAGAATTTGCCTTCATGAAATGATCAATAGCAAAGTGTGCTGCAACGTGTACAATAGTAAAGCATGCTGTAGAATCAGATGGCCCCTGACTATCACAAAGAAATGAGTCTGGGTTCTTGAAGGCTTGTCCTAAAACAAGCAACCATCTAAGTCAAGTGTCAGCTAAGTCTACAAAGAAGGAACACACAAGCCTGTGTGATGCAATTTGTAAATAACAAAATTTGAAATTAGAGGAGGGAATAGTATGGTTGATAGGTGCTATGGAACCAGCTCTGACCCTCCGAGACCCTTTGCACAACAAAACATTATACAGTCCCAGGCCGTGAGGATGATGCTCCTGAGTAGAGCAGCCAGTCCACAGAGAGAACAACATGGCTGGCCCCACTATGAGAAACGATGCCCCTCAGTGACTAAGGGCGATACAGGGGACAGCACCGGAGACACAGTGTGGGAATTGCACCTGACCTGACCCCACCACACCGAGGCAAAGCACTGGGGGATTGCAGCGGAACATCAAGGGAATGGAGTGGCAAGGTCCCCAGGGAACGCTGAAAGTGGACTTTGGGGCCAGGGCGTGGTGCCCCAACAGACTCGACTGGAAAACACTCCTAAGGGCCAGCAAATGATCCTTGAACTAACTACAAGCTTTTCTTTTGTGAAGTGTTTTGTTTTGTTCTTTGTCAGTGGTTTGTTTTTGTTGTTTTGTTGTCTGGTTGTATACTGTTGTTTTCTTTTCCTCTGTCTTGTTTTCGTGCATGTTAGTGTCTCCACAGGTCTGTCTGAATATGACAGGCTGGATGAACTATCTGGAGGAAAAACAATGGGACAGACAGTTCCAGGTGGGGGAGGGGGAGGAGGGTAAGGAAGTGGTGTTAATAAACACAGGGACAAGGGAACAACAGGGGACCCAAAATGGTAGTGAGGGGGGAGTGGCAGGCCTGATAGGGAACGATCAAGGGTAAGGTTGTGTAGAGAAGAGGTATAGCTGTAGCCCAGGTGGGAACGGAGCATGGTAGTGGGGCAGGAGGAAAGTCAAGGGAGATGGAGGAAGGAGCTGGGAGTCAAGGGGCATTTATGGAGGTCTAGACAAAGAAATGTACATGCAAATATATATATGAGGATGGGAAAATAGATCTAAGTGTCTATATTTATAGGTTTAGTATTAAGGTGGCGTAAGGACTTTGGGCCTCTACTCAAGCACTCCCTCAATGCATGAATACTTTCTTTTATTAAATTGGAACTCTATGATGCTCACTCTCCCGACACAACTGCTGAAGCCAAAGCGGGTGAACAAGTAAATGTGGTGAAGAAAGCTGATGGTGCCCGGCTATCAAAAGAGATAGTGACTGGGGTCTTAAAGGCTTGAAGGTGAACAAGCAGCCATCTAGCTCAGAAGCAATAAAGCCCACATGGAAGAAGCACACCAGCCAGTGCGATCACGAGGTGCCAAAGGCATCATGCAAAAAAAAAAGAATGTGTGTGTGTGTGTGTGTGTATACCATAGTGAATGAAGGGGGAAGTGCAGAGTGGAGACCCGAGGCCCAAGTGTTGACCACTGGAGATCCCCTCATAGAGGAGTTTAGGAGAGGAGATGGGTCAGTCAAGGTGCGATGTAGTACTGATGAAGAACACAGCTTTCACCCAGATCCTGGATGCTTCCTCCCGCCACCTACCATGATCCGAATTCTACCTTGCAGGACTGGATAGGGCAGAGGTTGTACACTGGTGCATAAGGGAGCTGGGGGCACAGGGAATTCAGGGTGGACGATACCTTCAGGAACAGTGGTGTGAGGGGCGATGCTGGGAGAGTGTAGGGTGAGTGGGTTGGAAATGGGGAACTGATTACAAGGATCCACATGTGACCTCCTCCCTGGGAGATGGACGGCAGAGAACGGGGGGGAGGAAGACTCCGGATAGGGCAAGTTATGACAAAATAACAATCTGGATTATCAAGGGCTTATGAGGGAGGGGGGAGTAGGGAGGGAGGGGGGCGGAAAGAGGACCTGATGCAGAGGGCTTAAGTGGAGAGCAAATGCTTTGAGAGTGATTAGGGCAAAGAATGTACGGATGTGCTTTATACAATTGATGTATGTATTATGTATGGAGTGTGATAAGAGTTGTATGAGCCCCTAATAAAATATTTTTTTAAAAACACTATACAGTCCTGTGCCATCCTCACAATTGTTCTCATGCTTGAGTCCATTGATTCAGTCACTGTGTCGATCCATCTCGCTGATGACCTTCTTTTTCATCGCCGCTCTACTGTACCACACATGATGTCTTCCTCCAGGGACTGGTCTCTCCTGACAATATGTCTAACATATGTAAGATGAAGTCTTGCCATCTGTGTTAGTCTGGGTACATTAGAGAAGCAAATCCACAGAAACTCATATGCATAAGAGAGAGTGTTATATAAAGGTTAAGTGCACATCAAGAAAACATCCCAACCCAGTGCTGCCCAAAACCATAAGTCCAACATTAACCCATATGCCCGACACCAATCCACAAATTCCTCTTCCATCTCACAAAACACATATGACATAGACTGCAGGAGGAAAGCCGAATCAGTGAGTGTGTAAGCATCTCAGCACTGGCAGGGGTCTCCACACGGTTGCTTCAGTACCCAGGGCTGCATCAGAAGTCCATGCGACTTCTCCTTGGGGATGTCTTACAGGAAATGATCCTTGCCAGCTGAAGCAGGGAACTGGCTAATGCAGCTTCACCCTGGTCCGACCATCACAAAGCAAGGGACCCAGAGAACTAGAAAGGCGAGGCGCACCAAGCCATTTATCCCTCCACCCTTCAATTAACCCCACATGTGTTTATCGGCCAGGGTGGCACTCCATCGTTGCCTGCAAGAAGCACTCTGGCTTTACTTTTTCCAATACAGATTGATTGGTCCTTTTAGGAGTCGATTATACTTTCAATTTTCTCTCCCAGTCCCACAATTCAAGTGCATTGATTCTTCTACCATAGTTCTTAATCAATGTCCAACAGTATGAGAGCTTAAACTCTAAACATTCAATGTGCAGACTATGGATGACATTGAAAGACTACTATCCATTTCCAGAGTCCCGACTGGGAAGAAGTCTCCATTGAACTTCTGCAGATCATTGACCAGGGATAGGAATCGTCTTGCCTTCAGACAGAGTAAATTGAAAAGAGGATTATTCCAGATATGTTGTGGTTGTTGTCATTGTTAGGTCCCATTGAGTTGGTTCCAACTGATAGGAACTCTGTGTACAACATAATGACACACTGCCCCATCCTGTGCCATTATCACAACTGCTCTTGTGTTTGAGGCCATTGTTGCAGTCATGGCTTGGTCAAGCCCATTTTGGTCCTCAAAGTAACCTCCTTGCTTTTCAACTCTCTAAAGAGGTCTGGTGCAACAGATTTAACTAATGCAATAGGTGTCCAATGATCTCTTGACTGCTGCTTCAATGAGCATTGATTGTGGGTCCAAGCAAGAGGAAATCCTTAACAATTTCAGTCTTCTCTCCATTTATCATGATGTTACCTACTGGTCCAGTTATGAGGATTTTGGTTTGATTTACATTGATTTGTAACCTATAATGAAGGCTTCATCCTTTATCTTCATCAACAAATATTTCAAATCCTCTTCACTTTCAGCAAGCAAGGTTGTGTCATCTGCATATCATAGGTTGTTAATAAACCTTTCTCCAAACCTAATGCCTTATTCTTCTTCGCATAATCCATTTTTCTGATGATTTTCTCAGCATACAGATCAAATAAGTATGTCAAGGGTATACAACCCTGATGCACATTTTAACTTGTATAAAACAATGAACTATACCCTTGTTCTGTTTGCACAACTGCTCTTTTGATTCAAGTATAGATTCCACAGGAGCACAATGAAGTGTCCTGAGATTCCGATTCTTCTCAAGGTTATCCATAGTTTTAATTGTCCCCACAGTCAAATCCCTTAGCATAGTCAATAAAACACAAGTAAACATTTTTCTGTATTTCTCTCTGCTTTTAGCCAATATCCTCTGTTCCATGCCCACTTCTGAATCTGGCCTGAACATCTGACATCCACTTTGATCTTTTCTTTCTATCCTGTCCTCTTTTTTTCTTTTTAAAATAATTTTATTGGGGCTCATCCACCTCTTATCACAATCCATACATCCATCCATTGTGTCAAGCACATGTGTAAATTTGTTGCCCATCATCATTCTCAAAAAATTTCCTTTCTACTTGAGCCCTTGGTAACAGCTCCTCATTTTTCCCTCCCTCCCCGCTCCCCTTCCTTACAAACGCTTGATAATTTATAAATTACTGTTATTTTTCATGTCTTACACTGTCTGATATCTCCCTTCACCCACTTTTCTGTTGTCCATCCGGATCCCAGAGAGGGGGTTACATATAGATTCTTGCGATTGGTTCCACCTTTCTATCCCACCTTCCCCTTACACTCTTGGTATCTCTACTCTCATTATTGGTCCTGAGGGGTTTATCTGTCCTGGATTCCCTGTGTTTCCAGTTCTTATCTGTACCAGTTTACATCCTCTGCATGATACTCACCTTCCGACACAATCACTGAAGACAAAGTGGGTACATAAGCAAATGTGGTGATGAAAGTTGATGGTGCTCGGCTATCAAAAGATATAGCGTCTGGGGTCTTAAAGGCTTGAAGGTAAACAAGCGGCCATCTAGCTCAGAATCAACAAGCCCACATGGAAGAAGCACACCAGCCTCTGCGATCATGAGGTGTCAAAGGGATCAGGGATCAGGCATCATCAGAACAAAAAATCATATCATTGTGAATGAGGGGGAGTTCAGAGTGGAGACCCAAAGCCCATCTGTAGGCAATTGGACATTCACTTACGGAAGGGTAGTGGGGAGCAGACGAGCCAATCAGGGCACAGTGCAGCAACGATGAAACACACAACTTTCTTCTAGTTCCTAAATGCTTCTTCCCTCCCTCACCACCCCCCTGCCCCCAACTATCATGATCCCAATTCTACCTTACAAATCTGACTAGACCAGAGGATGTACACTGGTACAGATAGGAACTGGAAACACAGGGAATCCAGAGCAGATGATCCCTTCAAGACCCGTGGTAAGAGTGGCGATACCAGGAGGGTGGAAGGAGGGTGGGGTGGAAAGGGGGAACTGATAACAAGGATCTACCTATAACCTCCTCCCTGGGGGACTGACAACAAAAAAGTGAGTGAAGGGAGACATCGGACAGTGCAAGATATGACAATATAATAATTTATAAATTATCAAAGGTTCATCAGGGAGCAGAGAGGTAGGGGGAAAAATGAGAAGCTGGTGCCAGGGGCTTAAGTGGAGAGCAAATGTTTTGAGAATTATGAGGGCAATGAATGCACAAATGTGCTTTACACAATTGATGTATGCATGGATTGTGATAAGAATTGTATGAGCCCCTAATAAAATGATTTAAAAAAAAGAATTGGGATCATGATAGTTGGGTGGGGGCTATTCTGTCTTTTTAATGACTGCTTTCTTCATGTATGATGTCCTTGATGTTATTCCACAGCTCTTCAGGTCTTCTGTCATTAGTGTTCAATGCAGCAAATCTGTTCTGGAGATGTTTTTGAAATTCAAGTAGGATAGACTCAATGTCATATTCTGGGTCTCTTGGACTGTTTTAATTTTCTTCACCTTTACCTTTAACTTACATATTACCAAAAATAGTCTTTGGCCTGGCTTTAGCTGCTGGTGTTTAGAATCTCTGTCTTTCCACAGGTGTAATCAATTTGATTCCTGTGTATTCTATCTAGAAACATCCATGTGTAAAGTAGCCTTTTGTGTTGTTGAAAAAGATATTTGTGATGAAGAAAATGTTGGTCTTCCAAAATTCTATCATACAATCTCTGGCTTCATTTCTATCACCAAGGCCATATTTTCCAACTACAGTTTCTTTTTTGTTTCCAACTTTTGCATTTCAGTTGCCAATAATTGTCAATGCATCTTGATTTTATGTTTGATCGAGTTCAGACTGAAGATTGGTAGAATTCTTCAACTTCATCACTTGCTTTGGTGTTTGGCACATAAATTTGAATAATAATTGTATTGATCAGATTTCCTTGTATTGGGATAGATATAATTCTATCACAGACAGCAATGTTCTTCGAGATAGACCCTGAAATGTTCTTTTTGACAATGAATGCAATTCCATTCTTCTCACTGTATCATTCCTGACATAGTAAACCATATAATTTTCTGATTCAAAATGGGCAACAGCAATCTATTTCACCTCACTTATGTCTAAAAAAAACCCCTCACTGCCATCAAGTTGATTCCTATCAGTGACCCTCTAAGACAGAATAGTGAGTTTCCAAGGCTGTTAACTTTTTATGGGAGTAGAAAGCCCTGTCTTTCTCCAGCACAGCAGCTGGTAGTTTTGAACGGCTGATCATCTTGCAGTTAGCAGCCCAAACACCTTGGATTTTCACAAGTTTGTCCCACACACAGGTACACTTTTATTAAGTCAACAGATTTTTTTTTTTCCAATTGGCTTCCCAAAGTCCAACAGTAGCTGCTTCTTAAATGCAAATCATCTGGTGCAAACATCTTGGCAATTGTGACCATATGGCCAATTTTAAGCATAGACCCCGATTAAAGCTCCACAAAGGAATATTGTCAATTACCACCTAAGGTGGGGTCAGGCAATTTTCAGTGATACCTTAGCATCTATAATTAGTATTGACTTATGGGTGACTTATATGTCTTCTGCATTTACCATATCAGGTAAAGGAACATTCTCATAGTCAAACCAATATTTATTTCACAAAATATTCAGATAAACACAACCACTCTAACTCAAGTCTATTTAAACATTCCAGATTTACAAAACAAATTTCATTCATAAAGTCTTCTTCATAAAACCTGCTTAAACATAATGTCATTTCATTGTATTCTCTTGACCATTTTACCCACTTATATGCTCTCCTTGACTGAACTGAATCAAGAAAACTCTAAGCCCCTGTCAATCATCATCCAGATTAACCTGCCAGGTCTTCACCCCAAGACACTCCAGCTACAGCTTTTCTCTCATCACTATTCTTATGAAAATTAATCTACCTCTTCCTTAGCTACTGCTTCAGCATAGCCTTTCCCTTTGGAAATGACTTCAGCACTCTGGGTTGGTCAGAAAACAGGTCCAGCTAATCTCTTACCTTCATTTTGCTTACTACAAATATCTACAACCAAAAAAATCTAAAAGTTTCTCATCTTTTGCCCACTTATCCTTTTTCTTCCCAAGCTCTATGTTTCATGAGTCAGAAGGCCTTGCATTGAATCCCACTTCTGACACAAATTTGAGATGTCAGGACTACTCAAGCAGATCCCAGCCTCTTTGTTAATTATATCAAACCAGTTTAGAGAGGCTGAGATAATTCATTTCTGATGCCAAATGTCTAGTGGATAATAAAGCCCATTCCACATGCCAAGTATATCCTGTACAAAGTTCAGGTTTCCTTCCCTGATTAGTTCATACCCTAGCTTCCAGTACATCCATCTTTTAAAAAAAATCATTTTATTGCGGGCTCGTACGCTTATCACAATCCATACATGCATCCATTGTGTCAAGAATATTTGCACATTTGTTGTCATTATCATTCTCAAAACATCTGCTTTCCACTTGAGCCCTTGACATCAGTTCCTCATTTTCCCCCTCCCTCCTCTTTCCCTCCTCCTTCACAAACCCTTGATAATTTACAAGTCATTGTTATTTGTCATTTCTTACACTGTCCAGCATCTCCCTTCACCCACTTTTCTGTTGACCGACCTCCAGAGAGGAGGTTATATGCAGATCCTTATACTCAGTTCCCCCTTTCTACCCCACCTTCCCTCCACCCTCCTGGTATCACCCCCCTCACCAATGGACCTGAAGGGTTCATCTGTCCTGTATTCCGTTTCCAGTTCCCATCTGTACCAATGTACATCCTCCGGTCCAGCTGGATTTGTAAGGTAGAATTGGGATCATGATAGTTGAGGGGAGGAAGCATTTAAGAACTAGAGGAAAGTTATATGTTTCATTGTTGCTACACTGCACCCTGACTGGCTCATTCCCTCCTCAAGACCCTTCTGTGAGAGGATGTCCAGTTGCCCACAAATGGCCTTTGGGTCCCCACTCTGTACACCATCTCGTTCACAATGATGTGATTTTTGTTCCTTGATCCTTGATACCTGATCCCTTTGACACCTCGTGACCACACAGGCTGGTGTGCTTCTTCCATGTGGGTTTGATGCTTCTGTACTAGATGGCCGCTTGTTTACCCTAAAGCCTTTAAGACCCCAGACGCTATATCTTTTGATAGCTGGGCAACATCAGCTTTCTTCACCACACTTGCTTATGTCCTCAGCGATTCTATCAGAGGGTGAGCAGACAATGATATGGTTTTTCCAGTGCATCCCTTTCTCTGTTATTCTTATTCATCTGGGGCTAGGTCAGTGGGTACTGGCCCTTTCTCGGTTTCTTAGGTCCAATAAGCCATTGCAATGATTACAAAACTCCATGAGAAGGGTTGTAGTCTAGCAGAGAAGAAAATGATGCAGAAAAATGGGTTTGGATCCAAAAGAAGTCATCCCAGAGCGTCCATATCCTTTGGGACACACTTGTCCTCCCAAAACAAATGTTTGCTCTCACCACCCAGGAAGTTCCACTAAGTCTCCATATTAAACGACTTTTAATAAAGGCCTCACCACATTGCCATAGTAAATTATATTAAGACTTGAGAGACTTCATCTGCCTTGTCCCCAGCTGGTATCACTTAGTCTGATCAATCTCTGTTTATTGGTTTCAGGTGTGGTAATGTTCCTAGAAACCAGAACCAAGGGCTAAATTGTTTACAAGGGGGGGGGAGGGGGTCAGACATTATAAAAGTATTTGTTCTAATATCACTTCTTTTAAAAATAGTTTTATTGAAATATTCTTCATATATCACACAATTTAATTATTTATATGATTAAATTTAATCATATCATACAATTTAATCATTCAAAAGTTTTAATATTAAAACTTTTGCATCATCACCACAATCCATTTCAGCTGTGAGGGCTTTCTGTACCTGGATCAAGGAGGTTCAATGCACAGGAATCTCAAGGCCCAAATAACATGCTCTACGCTCTTCTGTGTAAAATAGTTTTATTGAGATATAGTCAATATGTCATACAGCCCAATAGTTTATTATATTTAACAAAGTTTGTGCATTCATCACCACAAACAACTTTGAACATTTATTTCTTCACATACTCGTTGTTGTTGTTTGCTCCCCATTTCCCCCAACCTCCCTTGCCCCAAGGTAATTATTAATCCAGTTACGGTCTCTACAGATTTACCTCTCCTGGATTTCATATACAGAAACTCATACAAAACACAAACAGGAAACAAAATAAAGAAAACCCAACAACATTGATTCTCATTTTTTGTATGTATTTAAAACTACTTTCTTTGGGGTTATCATGGGAATAATATTTCAACTCCTAAATTTATTAGTGTATAACAATCTAGTTGAAACTGAATGAACAACTTCAAAAGCATACAAAAACTATGCTTCTGTATAGCTCTTTCACTATAGAAGTTGTTGTCATAATGTATAACTTTATACATTGTGCAAGATCATAAATTTAATTATATCTATGCATTTATCTTTTACATGATGTAAAAGATACAAAGGAGTGCCACAAACCAACTTAAAATAAATTGAATATGTAAAAGATACCAAAAGTGTTAGTTACAGCCAAAAGTACAGGAACTTTGGTTTTATATTTGTACATCAGCTACAAGATATCTTATTTCTTCATACAGTCTTTTCAGTTACTGTCTAATTCTCATTAATAGGGAACTGCCAGAAGGTCAGGCCGGATTCAAAAGAGGATGTGGAATGGGAGATATCATTGCTGAAGTCAGGTGGATCTTGGCTCAAAGCAGAAATACCGGAGAGATGTTTACTTGTCTTTCATTGACTACGCAAAGGCACTCGACTGTGTGGATCATAATAAACTGTGGATAACTTCGAGAAGAATGGAATTCCAGAACCCTCCATTGTGCTTATGTGAAATCTGTACGTGGATGAAGAGGCAGTTATGTGCACACAACAAGGGGATAATGCTTGCTTTAAAATCAGGAAAGATGCCCATCAGGGTTGTATCCTCCCACCATAATTGTTCAATCGATATGTTAAGCAAATCATCAGAGAAATTGGATAATATGAAGGGTGTGGCATCAGGATTAGGGGAAGGCTTGTTAACAACCGGTGGTGTGCAGAGACACACTATTCCTTGCTGAAAGTGAGGAGGAATTGAAGCCCTGGCTGAATTGAAGCCCTTGCTGTTGAAGATCAAGGATTGTAGCCTTCAGTAGGGATTTCAGCTCATTGTAAAGGCCAAAATCTTCACAACTGGACCAATAGGAAACATCATGAAAAATGGAGAAAAGATTGAAGTTGTAAAGGATTTTGTCCTACTTGGATCTACAAGCAATGTTCATTGGAGCAGGTGTCAAGAGAACAAAAGACAGATTTCATTGGGTAAATCTGCTGCACAAGGACCTCCTTAGAGGATTGAGGAGCAAAGGTGTTAGTTTGGAAAACTAAGTTGTGACCCAAGCTATATCTTCCATTGCATAGTATGCATGTGAAATTTGGACATTGAATAAGGAAGACCGTAGAAGAATGAATGCAAATTATGAGAAGTATATTATTCCTTCTTGTTATTATTCATTTACTATGAATAATTATTGTTTGGATTATTGTTTGGCTGAACATTGATCCCCAGGGGTGCATTTAGTTTAAAATTTAATGGATGTCTGTAGAGCCACAGTCTCTGAGATTCCATTAATCTCTGTCAGACCAGTAAGTCTGATTTTTTTTAGTTTGAATTTTGTTCTATGTATTTTTTTCTCCTTCTCTGTCTATTGTGATCCTGATCTTCTATTGTGATCCTGATCAGAGTGGCTGGTAGTGCTATCCAGGCACCATTAAGTCCTTCAGATTTCAAACTAATAGAGGCTGTGATTCATGTGGTCTATTAATTGTTTCTCAGACTCCTTGATTTTCTTCACTCTTCTTTGCCTCAAATGTGGAGAGACCTATAGTGGCCTCTTAGCCACACACAAGCTTTTAAGAACTCAATCACTACTCACAATAGTGGGATGAAACACTGTCTGTGTGGATTGTTATACCAATTGACTTAGATGTCCCCCAAGATTGTGGCCTTACATTCCCAAGGCTAGTGACCCATTTCCATAAGATGTTCAAGAAATGTTCAAAAGTTTCCTGCCTGTGTACTCAACAATATCCTCTACTATGCTTATAGCTCAACAAATACATATGTAGAAATATCCTCTGCCTAGTCTACATTTACTTGAGAGTATACTCTGAGTATATGTAGGTTATGAATATATATACTTCCATTCACATTTGGCATGTTCAGCTGGCATATCTATCTAGGTATCTACTCATAGTTCGTGATTACCATTATTGCAGGGTTGTCTTTTATTCATGTGCATCTCCTTATGACTTCCCTTGCCATTGTTCATGCTGTATTGCTCTCCCCCTTATTGTGTACTGCCTTTTGCTTCCCCCACTAGGATATGCATCTGCTCTGGTTGATGATTTACTCTTTCTTCCCTTCTCATCCTTGGTAACCATCAGAGAATATTTCTTTCTGTGTATAAACCTTTGTCAACTTTTTACAATAGTGCTCACATACGTTTGTCCATTGGTATTAGATATTTCACTCAGCATAATGTCCTCCAGGCCCATACATGGTATCAGGTTTGGCGGAGTCTCCGGTTTTCTTTAACATTGCATAGTATTTCTTTGTGTGTGCACGTACCATTTTTTGTTTATGCATTCATACAATAATGGGCAATTATGTTATTTCTGTCTTTATATGCCATTATTTTACAGGACAGTTTTGCTGGATATTAAATTACTAGCTAACAGCTGTTTTGTTCTTTCAGTACTTTCTCTTCCAGGATCCATGGTTTCTGATGAAAAATAAGCTGTTAATCTTATTGGAGAATTCTCTGTACATGATCAACTGTATCTTTCTTGCTTTCAAATATGTCTTTGACTATTACGAACGTAATTAATGTCGCTTGTTTGTGTAGCTTCGTTATTTTTCCTCAAATTTGAACATTTTTTAGCGATCATTTTTTCAAATGTACTTTCATTTTCTCTGCCTTCTTTTACTGGAAATCTCATAAAGTGTTTACTACCTATTTGATCCCTTGGGTTTTGTACATTTTCTTCCTTTTTTCCATATGATTGTGCTTCTTAGACTCCATTTGTCTCACTTTGATGTAATGTGATGATTTGCATGTTGTGGTGATGCAAACATGTGGTGTTGCATGCTGTACTGTGATTTGCATGTTGTGGTGATGCCAGAAGCTGTCATTGGTATTTCACATGTCAGCAGAATCTCCCAAAGTGAACAGGTTTCAGCAGAGCTCCCAAACTAAGAATACACTACAAAGCAGGAATAGGCTGTCCACTCTGGAGGAATTAACCACCAAAAGCTTTATGAATAGTAGTGGAACACTGTCATATATAATGCCAGAAAATGAGCCCAATACATACCACACTCAAATGATGGAGGAAGAGTTGCCTTCTCAAAGTAGAGTCAATCATAGTGGTGTGGATGAGTATGGTTTTAAAAAAATTTACTAACGGGATGTGACTCACCATGACAAGAGCTGTAAACATCTACTAATAATCAGAATTTGAAATATGTGAAGTATGAATCTAGGAAAATTGGAGATCAAAGTGAAATGGGCTGCATAAAGATTGCTATCCTAGGCATTTGTGAGCTGAAATTTATTTAATCTGTATGCTGGGAAAATCATCAGAGAAGCTGGTTTAGATGAAGACTGGCAACAGGAATGGAGAAAACTTATTAACAACCTGCTATATGCAGATGATAGGAATCCTGGTGCAGTGGTTATGCTTTGGGCTGTGATTCACAATGTCAGTGGTAACTGACTGACTTCCCTAATAAGCCCCCTTAATTTTCAGCATTTTGAGTTCTGTGTGGCCATCACAATTTATTGTGGACCCCAGCATAGATGTGGAGTGGCATGGGAAGAACAGGTGTTGTGACAATAGGGAAGCTAGAGGTCAGAGACACCCACTTCATTGTACTCAAAACTCTGAGGAGCAATTCTACTTGTCTTACAGGGTCACCAGTATGGGTTGGAGTCAACCTGCTGGCAATGAGTTGGTTTTTTTTATTCAAGATATAATCGAGAGAAATGAACACAATAACTTGTATGTGAATATTCATAGCAGTATTATTCATAATTAGACATCCTATTCATAATATTAAAATCCCAATGTCTAACCACTGATTAATAAAAGGTATTATCCATGTAACAGAATCTTATTTAGCCATCAAAATGAAGTACTGACACGTTATAACGTGATTCTTGAGGATGTTATGCTAAATAAGGTAGTCACAAAGGACCTTATATTAGAGAATGCCATTTATATAATGCCTGGATTAGGAAACTATAGTGACAGAAAGTAGTGTTTCCTTGGACTGGGGGATATAAGGGTAATAGCTAAGGGACACAAGTTACTGGTTACATGTGATGAAAATCTTCGAAAGTTGATTGTGGTGATGGATAGAGCCCTATGGCTCTACTATAAGTCATTGAGTTGTATACTGGTATAGAATTTGATCTCAATAACGCTGTTAAAAAAATAACCATAGCAGGGGAAAAAGAGAGAAATCTGAGGTTTTGCCCTAGCTTGATAGTTTCATGGATACTAGCAGATGACAAAGGAATCCTGGGTCATAGACAAAGGACTTTATTACCTGTGGAACAAGACAGGATAAACTTCCTGTTCATGTTGGTTCCATTCCCCCCCACCCCACCCAAGCCCCATGCAGTGGGGCTGACAAGCAGTAGGCCAAGGAGGAAGCTATGCAAGAAATGGGTGAGATCCCCTCAGCTGAGGAAATCTCAATCTTTTTTAAAAGGGTTTCAAGCAAACTCGCCTGCTCGTTGCTCCGAAGACATTTTTTTTTTTTTTAATCCATCCCTCCTCCCTGGAGGGAAATATCTTCCAAGGCAGCCTGATCTCCAAACCGCCTCAGAAAGAGTCCCAATGAAACTTTACCAGCGCCTCTGGCGAACTGTCTCCCAATACCTACAACTCTCGGTCCAAAGATTTCGATTCTACAATGAATATGAAAACGCAGCTGTGGACTTAGGCTTTTCTCAGTCCAGTTCGTGGGAACAAAGGCTGAGAGTATGAGTTCTCCTTCCCAGTGCTGATCTCCTTTGCTCTAACAAGTGAGGTAGAGGTTTACAGCTTGTAAAAAAACAACAACAAAAAAACCTTGTGTATTCACAATTGAACCAGGGAGAGGGCCTGGTTAGGGAAATTAGGTCACAATTTGATGCTCTTTGACTTAGGGAAAGCCCCATTTTTCCATTGCTTCCCATTCCATCTTTACATTCATAGGGCATATAAAGGGCCAGGAGACGGTTCTGTGCTGGGATGGGGCAGGGGTGGCCAAAGTTTGCCCTCCCATGTACACCGAGAGGTGACTTTCAACTAAAGGCCCGGCCATACTCCCTGAGCAAAAACCACCTCTCCCCTGAGTGTGTTCCACACCTGACAAAGGTTGACTTACCACTAAAGCCTCGCCAACATTCCCAAAGCATAAAAGCTTCTCGGAATGCGTCTTCTGGTGTGCGACAAGATTGGACTTCACACTGAAGCCGCGCCCGCACTCCCTGCACACAAAGGGCTTCTCCCCTGAGTGTGTCCTCTGGTGTCTTGTGAGGATGGAGAGCTGCCTAAAGCATCGCCCGCACTGGCGGCACGCGTAAGGCTTCTCCCCAGAGTGTGTCCTCTGGTGCACGATGAGGGTTAGCTTTTCTGTAAAGCCGCGCCCACACTCGTTGCACACAAAAGGCTTCTCCCCTGAGTGTGTCCTCTGGTGTGTGACAAGGTTGGACTTCACACTGAAGCAGCGCCCACACTCCCTGCACATAAAGGGCTTCTCCCCCGAGTGCGTCCTCTGGTGCTTGATGGCAGCCGACTTACAGCTAAAGCCTCGCCCGCAGTCCCTGCACACATAAGGCTTCTCCCCCGAGTGCGTCCTCTGGTGCAAGATAAGGACTGACTTGCGGGTAAAGCTGCGCCCACACTCCACGCACAGAAACTGCTGCTCCCCGGAGTGGATCCTCTGGTGCCTGACGAGATCGGACTTCAGTCGGAAGTTCTGCCCACACTCCACGCACACAAACGGGTTGTTCGTTGAGTGTATCTTCTGGTGCCTGATCAGAACGGACATCTGGATGAAGCCCCGCCCACACTCCTGGCACACGTACGGCTTCTCCCCCGAGTGCGTCCTCTGGTGGGCGATGAGGGTTAGCTTTTCCGTAAAGCCGCGCCCACACTCGCTGCACACAAAAGGCTTCTCCTCTGAGTGTATCCTTTGGTGTCGGATAAGGTAGGAGTTGAAGCTGAAACTTCGGCCACACTTCTTGCACGCAAAGGGCTTCTCTCCCGAGTGTGTCCTCTGGTGTCTGACCAGGGCGGACTTACAGCTGAAGCCTTTCCCACATTCGCTACACAGAAAGCCCTCGAGCTCCTCCCCTGAGTGGAGACTCTGGTGTCTGAAGAGGGCTGCCTTATAGCTGAAGCCTTGCCCACACTCCTTGCACAAAAAGTGCTTCTCCCCTGAGTGTGTCCTCTGGTGTCTGACCAGGGCAGACTTACAGCTGAAGCCTCGCCCACAGTCGGGGCACACAAATCGCTGTGCCCCCGAGTGGCCCCTCTGGTGTCTCAGGAGATTGGACTTCAATCGGAAGCCCTGCCCACACTCCCTGCACACAAATGACTTGTCCTTCGAGTGTATTCTGCTGTGTTTCACGAGAATTGACAGTTGCCGAAAGCCCCGCCCACACTCCCTGCACACATAAGGCTTCTCCCCCGAGTGCGTCCTCTGATGAGCAATGAGGGTTGACTTTTCAGTAAAAGGGCGTCCACACTCATTGCACACAAAGCGCTTCTCTCCTGAGTGTGACCGCTGGTGTCGGTGGAGATTGGACTTCCAACTGAATCCTCGGCCACACTCCTTGCACACAAAGGGCTTCTCCCTCGAGGGCACTGTCTGGTGCTCGGTGACGGGTGACTGACTGGCGGAGCCTTGCCCAAGCTCCCCACACTCTAAAGACTTCTCCCCTGAGGGTGTCGCAGTAAGGCGGCTTGGATTGGGGCTCATTGTACCCTCTGCCCCACTGGCTGCTCCAAATCCAGAAACTTCTACTCCCTGCAATACTCTGTCAGCTGCCTCCGGCTCCGCACTTGTGGCTAGCCTGGGCTCTATTTCGGCGGCTCCATTTCCTTCCCTAGAGTTTAGTAGCTCTCCCAGGAGTGGAGTGGGGAATGCCCTAACAAGTCCCCTTCCACCCATGCTCCACACGGAAGACGCCGAGTCTCCTTTCTCTTGCCCTTTGGCTTTGCTGTTCCAGCAGCTCTGCTCCTCCCGACAGAGGCTCCTTGCATGGAGGTGACCTTCCGCACCTGCGAAGGAGGCGGTCACAAGACGATGGCTGAGGAACGGCTGAGTGGAGAAGGGCAGAGGGTAGTCAGCACCCGGGTGGGTTTCAGGCTTTGGTTCTGTTGAGGAGAAAAAGGTTTCCATGAGAGCAGCCACAGAGGCGAGCCTGAGCCATGCTTCCTGCAGTAGGGTGAGGCTTTGCTCCCCAAGCTACAGACATAGCACTTCATAGCACCAGTTTCATTCGATTCTATCCGTTAAAATTTTTTAAAAATGTAAACCCACAGCCATTCTCCTCCCATCAAATCTGTAAGGACAACAGGGCTGTCCCACAGCTCTTTCAGGGCTGTCGTCTGTACAGAAGCACACTGCCACCTCGCCCTCCTGTGAAGTCATTGGTGGGTCCAGCCGCTGATCTTTTGGTTAGCTGTCACGCACTTTAACCACCGTACCACTAAGGTTCCTTTTGCCCAAGGTAGTTCGCAAATGTAGCAAATCCACACCAAGGAAGGACATGTTCTAGATTAGGAGACTTTCAAGTAAACTACAGGGCACCTCAGAGCTGTAAATCGCTGCAATTAGAGTGGGAAATTACAGCTATAGATAACCGATAAAGCTCTTTTTTTTTTCAACTAAAAGACAACCATCTAAGAACGCCATGGAAATGACTACAGTGAAGTTTCCTATTGGAAGACTGACCGACCTCCCTAGAAGCCCCTTAGCTGGAGGTCTCCCCGATGCAGAAGGCTCTAGAGGAAAGGCTTCGGAAAGATGACAATACACGCTGAGCAGATTTCCACACACACAGTATTCTAGAAGGCTACTGGGGACGGGTATGCTACCAGCCAAGTGCCAATTCAGCAGTGGTTAGGAGAGACACAGCTTTGTTTATTAAGTACAGGACTCAGGCGCCTAATCCCCACAATAATTTTCAAACTCCTCTATTCACAAATCCAAAAATAAAATGCCAGCATTCTACCATAACGGCCTATAAACAAAAGCTTCATACTTGATTTACATCAGTTGATCTCAATACATCAAATTAAATCAAAGGGCCTTCTTTTTTGTTTTTAAAGCATTTTATTGGGGGCTCTTATAACTGTTATCACAATCCATACATACAGCCATTGTGTCAAGCACATTTGTTCTTTTGTTGCCATCATCATTCTCAAAACATTTGCTTTCTAATGGAGCCCTTAATATCGGCTCCTCATTTTCCCCTCCCTCCCCGCTCCCTCCTCCCTCATGAACCCTTGATAATTTATAAATTAGTATTATTTTGTCATGCCTTACACTGTCCAATGTCTCCCTTCACCCACTTTTCTGTTGTCCATTCCCGAGAGGGGGTTATATGTAGATCCTTGTGATCGGTTCCTCCATTCTACCCTACCTTCCCCTTACCCTTCTGGTATCACTACTCTCGTTATTGGTCCTGAGGGGTTTATCTCTTCAAGATTCCATATGTTTCCAGTTCTTATCTGTATCAGTATACATCCTTTGGTCTAGCCGGATATGTAAGGTAGATTTGGGATCGTGATATGTGTGTGTGTGTGGGGGGGGTGAGTTTAAAGAACTAGAGGAAAGTTGTGTTTCATCATTACTACAGTGCACCTTGACTGGCTTGTCTCCTCCCCTCAACCCTTCTGTAAGGGGATGTCCAGTTGCCTAAAGATGGGCTTTGGATCTCCACTCCGCACTCCCCCTCATTCACAATGATATGATTTTTTTGTTCTTTGAAGCTTTATATCTGATCCCATCGATACCTCGTGATCACACAGGCTGGTGTGCTTCTTCCACGTGGGCTTTGTTACTTCTGAGCCAGATGGCTGCTTGTTTAACTTCAAGCCAAAAGGCCTTCTTAATAGAATAAAAGGACCCATCCTCGATTAGACCACTTCTTACAACCTCAATGTCTACCCTATGGTCCAACCCATGTTGTCTCTCACCTAGAATAATGAAAATGTCTTCTACGTGACTTTCCCTACATCTGATTTTCCAGGCAGTATCTCAAGCATCATTGTCTTGAACAGATACTTCATGATTTTAAAACAAGAAAGCTATGTATCAGTGTTGGATCCTTTTATATACTTTTTCAACCTGTTTGCTGTGCAAGGGACAGGAAGAGAGAGAAATACGGATTTACAAGGTTAAGAATAAAAGAAATACCCTCCCTGGGAGACGGACGGCAGAGAAGGGGGAGAAGGGAGACTCCGGATAGGGCAAGATATGACAAAATAACAATCTGTGGATTATCAAGGGCTCATGAGGGAGGGGGCAGCGGAGAGGGAGGGGGGAAAAAAAGAGGACCTGATGCAGAGGGCTTAAGTGGAGAGCAAATGCTTTGAGAGTGAGTAGGGCAAAGAATGTATGGATGTGCTTTATACAATTGATGTATGTATATATGTGGATTGAGATAAGAGTTGTATGAGCCCCTAATAAAGTGTAAAAAAATAAAGAAAATGATTAGGGCAAAGAATGTACAGATATGCTTTATACAATTGATGTATGTATATGCATGGATTGTGATAAGAGTTGTATGAGCCCCTAATAAAATGTTTAAAAATAAAAAAATAAAAGAAATCAAAGTAGCAGGAGTTGGGAGCAGACACAGGGTAGGTAGGGCAGGTGCTGTTCTGAAGATGAAGCTGACAAACAAAGCCTACGAACGAAGAGCAGCCAAACATAGTAGGAGAGGTACGCCAACTGAAAGGAATCAAGGGATGCTTAGAGCGCCCCCTCTGTTTGCTGAAGATAATGTTCCAGATTGTAGGCAGAGCCAGGCAGCCTAAGCAATAGCCAAAAAGCCTGAAGAAGAGCTTTCATGCTGGCACACGTCAACACTAACCTTCTCCCCAACCTGCTGAGCTGCCACGTGTCCCATTTGCTGCGTGTTTCCCACTCACCTGGACAAAGGGCTGGTGGACATAGCCTGTCCTCTCGCCAGGGTTCCACCCCTTGCTCCAGATGAGTGATGAGCTTTGGTTTGGAAAAAGGAATTCCTATTCATGAGAAAAGAAAATTGTCTCTTAGCAACTCAGTCAGGTAGGGAAGCCAAGTGATAACAGCAAGGCCTTCTGAAAACTGAACTCTTGGCAGGGAGAGGACTGAGAAAAGGAGGGTGAGTCTCATCTAGAAACTAACATGTGCATCCCGCGACAAAAAAGAAAGCTTCAACCTTGAGAAATGGACCAGGAAACCCAGAGTATCAGGCACCAAACAAAATATCCACAGTAGTTTCAGTCCACGGACTTCATATCCTAAGTCCAAAGGCAGCTTAGCCAAGCAGGTGGTCCTCACACAGCCCAGCGAGTCCGGCAGCCATATTGGATGTCTTAGGAGAGGCCCGTCTTACCTAGTGAGACCAGGTTGATATAGTTCTCCAGCATCACATCCTTGTACAGGCTTCTCTGAGCAGGGCTCAACAGCTGCCACTCATATTGGGTGAAATCCACAGCCACGTCCCCGAATGCCACAAAAGCCTGTAACACAAAACACATCTCTGCTCATCCAGGGTCCTCCTGCCCATGGTCTGAGAGAGAATGCAAAAGGTGGTTCAGGGAGAAGTTGAAGTTTCCAGGCCCTGCTTTAACGACTGTAATGCCAAGTGCGGAAGGTCATTGCCCCCTACGTATCTAGCCGGTAACATGTGTGCGTTGACTGTTGCCATACCTGCGGCTGGCTGGTGTGGCGTTTACAAGCAAAGGCTGCAGCCCGAACTGCAGTGCCACAAATATACACATAACAGTAAATAAGACTGCTCAAGTTTGCAAACTTTCAAAGAACACTTGGTGTACAAACTGACATTACAGGTAACAGATCCAAGCCCTATCTACGTAGGTTATGTGACATGCCCAAGAGTTCGCATAACCACCACAAATCCCGCAGCTTCCACACAGGTCCGAATCCTTCCCCTAGAGGCGGAGCCAGAAGCTCGGAATGACGAAGAGCACGGACTGAAAGCACAGGGCCAATCAATGCGACTTTGGACACGTTGTTTAACCTCTCAGTGCCTCGGGGAATAATAACAGCCGTTACCTCACACAGATACAGGAGGGTTGACTAAAGCAAATTAGACAATTACCTGCCACGCATCGACAGATGACCTCAGAACAGATGACCCCTTAGCCATTCTATCTAAAATCACCACCACCACCACACATAATTTTTATTGCCAATTCCCTGCTTTTTTTAAATTACCAATTCCCTACTTTACTCACAAAGGACTCAAAAACAAAATACTTAAAGAATTCATCCACTTGATAAACAATAAACAAGCAAACTGGAGAGAAAAAAAACCCTAATAGGAAAACAGGCAAGAGACATAACAGGAATGTCACCAAGGATGTCAAGTTAGTTAATCACTAGTAAAATGCTATTTAAATCCACAATGAGAAACCACTACGGGCTCACCAAAAGGGCTAACATTTTCCATGCTGACAATACCAAACATTGTTGAAGATAAGGAGTAAAGTAAACCCTCCAGTGAGAACGTAAACTCACAGGACCATTCTAGACAACTGCTCAAGGTCTACATATGCACAAAGGGGTACTCCCCCAAAAATGGATGCGATGTGAGGAGGATAGTGCACTTGGAGCTCATTCCACCAGGGCAGACTGCTAATCAAGCTTTCTATTTAGAGGTTATGAACAGACTGTGTAACAGTGTGGGACCAAAAAGGCCTGATTTGTGGCAGACAGGGACTGGTTTTGCCAGCATCACAATGTACCTGCTCATACAGCCATCTCAGTGCACCAGTTTTTGGCAAAAATCGCCATGCCTCTCTTGTCCCAGAACCTGACCTCATTCCAGGTGACTTCATTTTGTTTCCTGAAATGAAGAGGGACATGAAAGGACAGCAATTTGACGGCATAGAAGAAGTGAAGAAAAAACAAGGGAGGTGCTGGCAGCCATCCAAACAGATGAGTTTCAAAAATGTCTCCAAGAATGGAATCACAGATTTGACAAATGTCTTAAGTGTAATAGAGTATTTGAAGGTGATAAGGTAGTTTTGTAAAAAAAAATTAAATATATAGCTTTGGAAAAAAATCCAGTTTTGGGGGGGTACTCCCTCAAATATGTATTGAAGGTATGTATACCCATAAAACAGTAATTCTAGTACTAAAATATATCCTATAGGAATATTTGTCTACCAAAAGTCATATTCAAGACTTTGACAGCAGAATTATTCATATTAGGGAAAACCTGGAAATACCCTAACAATAGAAAGTAAAATTGCATATTTATACAATGGAATACCACACAGCAATGAAGACAAATGAACTGCAGATACATACCGCATGGATGACTCTCACAAACACAATATCGTCTAGAAGACTGGAAAGTATGGGTCCATATATAACAAGTAAAGGGAAAAAAGAAGAAAATTTATTCTACAGTTTGGAGATTCTTACTTTGGCAATAAAACTATAAAATGTAGCAAAGAAACAATATAAAAGCCAGGATCGTTGTAAATGACCTTTGGAGAAAAGAGGAGTAGTGTTAGGAGCTGAGACAGCTATAGTGATAAGAATAAGAGGCAAAGTAGATTTTGGTCAAGGATTAACAGTAGAGAAATACTTTACTATGATATCTAGCCCAGTCATCACGAGGCCATCACAATGCTCCATGGGCATGCATCTAACAGTTAACACAAACAAAAATGCATGCACCGCAGTGGGAGAACTTGAAGGCAAAACAGACAGATCCACAACTTCAATTTTAAAGTTCAAGACTCAGCTGTCAACAACTAATAAGTAGAAAAAAATCAGTAAGATATGGAAGAGTTAAACAACAGTAAGAAATCACTTGACCTAGCTGACGTTAACAGAGCATTGTACACCCAACAGGAGCAGAATGCATGCTCCTTTAAAGTGTGTAAACAACGTCCAGCATGATGAGCAACGTCTGGGGCATGAAATGAGTCTCAACAAATCTAAAAGGATGATTTATCATACAAAGGAGGGTCTCATAAAAAATAAATGAAAAATCTGTAACAGATACTTGAAAAGTCCTTAAATATTCAAAACGAACAATACATTTCTAAATAGCCCCCATGTCAAAGAAAAAAACATTTTAAATGTAAGAAAATATCTTCAGGTTAATAAAATGAAGCACAACATAACAAAATCTGTAGGGTATGTTAGAGCAGCAAAAAATAGAAAATAAGTTAATTCTTAATTCAATAATTTACACATCAATTTCAAGAAACTAAAACACTAAGCAGGAAAGAAGATTGTTTTTTAATAATGAAATCGAAAACAAAATGTAAATACTGAAATTAATAAAATAAAAACTTTATCTGTGAAAAGAATGATGTGTTTGACACAATCCTGACTAGAGTGGTCAGGTAAAAAAAGGAGCGACAACAAAATATTATCAAATATATATGTTAAGATACATTATTTTATTTCTTAAAAACCCTAAAAGAAGATTATTGTTGACCTATTGTTGGCCTCCAACTCAGCGACACCATGCACAACAGAACAAAAGCTGCTGCTCCTGACCAATCGCAGACGGAATGTTCAGAAGCACGGGTTTCAGAAATAGATCGCCAGTGCTAAGTGGCCACAAGGATTTTCCTCCTGGTCCGCCTTGGTCTGATAGCTTTGCTGCAGCCTGTTTGGCATCACACCAACCTACAAGCCTTCAGACAGGCCGGGTGGTGGTTGCTCGTAAGGTGCACTGCCAGCAATCGATCTGAACTGCTTGTACAGAAAAGGTGAGAATTCTACCTCTGAGCTGCCAGTGCCCCTGGAAAGAGTCTATTACACTCCTGTAGACTCCAAAAATCCAAACTTCAGATAAAATGAGCAAATTCCATGATAGACAAACACTACCGAAGTTCACCCAAGAAGGAATAGGCATATGGAATGAACTATGTCAACGTTGCAACCTGTAGAAAGCAGAAATCTGTCAAAGAAGGAAAATGAAAATATTTTCTACTGCTAGTGATTAAAAAAAAAAGACTGTATCCTTTCAAAGGTGGAAAACTTGCAGGCCCAGAACCATCAAGTTCTGGTTCTCACAGATTTCACTCTATCTATCGAAAGGACTTCATTGACTTACATGCACAATCCATGCTCACAGAAGCAGGAGTCAAGGAACCAAACGCCATATTACACTGGACCAATCTGAAAAAGATCCCTCTAAAGTGTCAAAGAGGAAAGACATCACTGTAAAGCCAGGTGAGCCTGACACAAACAATATTTCCAATTGCCTGATGTGCATACAAAAAGTAGACAATGAATAAGGAAGACCAAATACGAATTTTTGATGCCTTCCAATTATGGTGCTAGACACAACTATTAAATATACACCGACTGCCGGAAGAATGAGCAAAGCTGTCTTTGAGGAAGTACAATCAGTGTTGTCTCATGTTCTTTGGGAATGTTATCGGAGGGGCTGGTCCCTGGACAGAGACCTCACACTTGGTAAAGTCAGGGGTGAGTGGAACAGAGTGAGACCCTCAAGCTGCAGAATGCCCTAGAGGCTGCAACAACGGGCTCCCAAACCCCCGTGGTGGGGGCGCCCAGCCCAGGCCCGGTTTTGTCCCGTTGCACAGTGGGCTGCTGAGTTGGAACCATCCCAACGGCACCTGACAACAACCTTAAAGAAATTAAAATTCAATATTTCCAAACACATGGTGTGAGATCATTATTCAGCTGTCACCCCAAAGGAGACATTATTACAATGAAACTATAATATCCTAATATAATGTCCCTAATATCCCTCATGAATATGGAAGTTTAAATGCTCTTTAAATTTGGGCGGATCTAACAACATATGAAAAAGATTATATTATGACCAAAATTACAAAGTTTATTTAGTATGCAAAATCAATTCATATAATTCATAGTATTAGCTCTCTAAATGGTAAAACCTAATGTTAGTAATCTAAACTCAAAAGTGAGCAAACTGTTTTTGTGAAGAGTCAGATAGTAAATATTGTACACTTGACAGGCCTACAAGCAAAATCAAGTATACATATTGGCATAACAAATGAGGAGATACATTTTCACAATGTTTTACTGGTAAAATAAAAAAAATTGTATTTATTTATTTTTAATCGTTTTATTGGGGGCTTGTACAATGTTTATCACAATCCATACATACATACATTGTGTCAAGCACATTTTCACATTTGCTGGCATCATCATTCTCAAAGCATTTGCTTTCCACTAGAGTCCCTGGTATCAGCTCATTTTTGCCCCTCCCTCCTGAAATTAAAAACTTTTGAAGACAGTGTTTTTTGGAACATAATTCTACTAATCTGAATGAAATGCTTTTGAGACAGGATGACATATCACTTGAGTTGTGCATCATCAAAATAATTACAAATATTCCTCTGTGTAGTTCAGTGAATTACTTGCTTTGACTCTTCTCCCCCCCTACCCCCACCCCAAAGTGGACACTACTGCCCTCTAGAGGACAATGGAACAGGGTTGCAGAAGCAGCTAGCTTCACTTTATCCTAGATTATGGGGCAGAAAACCAAATAAATTGGGGAACATAGCAGAACATGGGAATACAGTATGCTTTAAAACCAGGAAAGGCGTGGGTCACGGTTGCATCCTCTCATTGTACTGAATCAATCTGTATGTTGAGCAAATCATCAGAAACGATGGATGATATGAAGAAGAATGTGGCAACAGGATTGGATGCAGCTTATTAACAACCTGCAACATTCAGACACAACCTTGCTCACTGAAAGCAAGGGGGACTTGAAACACTTGCTGATGAAGGTCAAAGAGTGCAACCTTCAGTGTGGATTACAACTCAATGGAAAGAAGACCAACATCCTCACAAGTGGACCAATAGGTAACATCATGAAAAAGAGAAAAGATTGAAGCTGCCGAGGGTCTTGTCTTGCTTGGATCTATAATGCATGTTCAAGGAAGCAGCAGTTAGGAGGTCAAATGACAGATTGGATTGGGTAATGTGCTGCGCACACCGCTTTAGAAGGGAGGGAGCACTAAGACAGCGTGACTGCATGGCTCAGTGTGAACACGGGGTGACCGGAGGGGGCCTGAGGGGTTGCGTGTAAGACAGATGTGATGGTGACTGTACAACTCCCTGTGATGTGATCAAACAGTGGAAATGTCCAATTGTATGAAATGCGAATTATGTATCAATAAAACTGTTGGGAGGAAGGGAGAAAGCCCTCTTTAGAGTATTGAATTGACGATTGAGCCATGGTAGTTCTGATTGCTTCATATGCCTGGGAAAGTTGGACACCGAATAAAGATCAAAGAAGAATCCACACCTTTGAAATGTGGGGCTGGAGCAGAACAGTGAAAGTTCCCTTGGATTACTACAAAGGACAAACCTAGCTGTCTTGGAAGAGGTGCAGCCAGAGTGCCCCTCAGAGGCAAGGGTGACAGGACTTAAGTCTTCCATACCTCGGACATGTTTGCAGGTGAGAGAATTCCCGAGAGGACGTCATGTGGAGCAAAGCAGAGGGACGGTAATAAAGAAGAAGGTCCTCAGCGGAGAACTGGGCGAGGAAGATGTCCGATGGTGTAAGATATGAGAAAATAATAATTATTTCTAAATTATCAAGGGGGAGGGGCGAACAGGGAGGGAGGGGAAAATGAGGAGCTGATACCAAGGGCTCAAGTAGAAAGCAGGTGTTTTGAGAATGATGATGGCAACATATGTACGAATGTGCTGGACACAAAGGATGTATGTACGGGTTGTAAAAAGAGTTGTATGAGTCCCTAATTAAATTATTTATATATATGTATGTGTGTATATATATATATGTGAAGAAGGTCCTCAAAGAGACACTGACACAGGGCGGCAATGAAGGAGGGGCTCAAGCATCGGAACAGCAGTGAGGACCAGGCAGCGTGTCGTTTTACCGTGCATGAGATCACTATGGGTTGTTAATGGCACCTGACAACATGATTTAGATGCTAAAGGGGACTGATTTAATTTGGAGTGGATCGTGAAAATCAAAACACCTGTGCACACTGGTCTCTTCAATAGCAGCAAAGTGCGCCAAGGGACGGGGGAGACGAGTAGCTCAACTAGCTTGAGCACTGTCGTCACAATTTAAGGAAGCAAAAGATAGCAGACTAGCCTGGAACGTCAAAGAGATCCAGGAAACAAGACAGCCAAAACAAACCTCTACGGCTTTCCTAGGTCTCCAGAAGACACCAGAGAGTTTCCAAAACATATGCACTTCCTTGGCTGAATATGAGCCAGTGTGTATGTGCAGAAGACGAGATGGAAAAGAGTGAAGGCCACGGCCGGTTTAAAATACATGAACTTAGAACGTGCTTTCCACAACGAGCAGATCCATTAGCAGAGGCTGACAGCCCTCCTGGCTCCTGGGGCCTTAGCACAACCTCTGAGCAGTTACTGGATGACCTTTCGAAGTGATGCAGTCAGTGGCTACCATGGGGACGTCAGGCTTAAAATAAAAGTTAAATTGAAAATTGTATATGAATCACTACGCTTTAATTATGTTCAACTTGTAATGATGCAAATACATCTTGCGTATCCGATATTTACATGACGATTCCTAACAGTTGCAAAATGACAGTGATGAAGTATCAACGGCAATAATGTTATGGTTGGGGGTGCCCACCACGAGGAGCTGTGGGAACGGGCCGCGGCGGCATTGGGAAGGTGGAGAGCCGCTGCTGTAACAGGATGCACAGGCCCAGAGGTCCCGGGGGCACTTCAACGCTATGCTGTAGGATACGTTGTAAGGTGGAATCTACTCGGTGACAGTGAGTTTATCAAGAACATATGGACCATTTAACAAGACAGACCCTCACGTTCGGGACCAAAATTTTTTTTACAAGGATTAGAAGCATACAAAATATGTGCAATAACAACAATGAAATGAAATTAAAAATAGATAGTAAAATAGATTTCTTTTTGGAAAATCATCAAATATTTGGAAACTAAATGCTGAAAATTTCACAAAGAGTAAAACACGTATCAGACCACCTAAGTCCTGGGTATTAGAATTAGAAAGCTTGTAAGCATTTTCCCCTTTAATAAACACTCAACCTTACACAAGACCTTTAGCCAGGGTAATTCACCCACTGGTCCAGCCTATCCACCTCTTATTATGTCTCCCGTTTCTCTTCATTGGCATTCTCCTTTCTCTCCAATTTCCAACATGGGGAGTCCTTCCGAAACCACCCAGGCTCGATTCCTAGAAGTCTTTTCTGAAGACCAATTGTCTCTGCTGTAATGTCTGATCTTAACTACATCATTACTGGGCAATTACAATGAAAATATCCTATCTTTAAACGTTATTGGTTATAGTTAATTACTTGTGAATGGGTGGACTAGAGAGCTGCTGAGAGAGTAAGACAAGTTATTCCCTTTGAGACATCGGATTACCACCAAGCCAGCCTCTAGGACAAGCCCTAGGATGGAATGTCCTGGAATACTCACCTCATCCCTGGCTCCCAGAGGTGCTGTGGCCATTTCCTTATCTTGTGGATGCACTCCCTGGAGACGTGGGAAATAACAAAGGCAGATCTGGGAATATAAAAGAAAAGCAGGAGATAAGTCTTGAGTAGAAATGCTCTCCCTAACACCAAAAGCAAGCCTCGTCTCCAGCCCATCGTAGGGAGTAGGAGAGCTGCAGAGCATTCCCAAGCAGCAACTGTCTACCAGGACCCTGGAGGCAAGGACCAGAGAGCTAGGACATTTAGGGCCAGGTTCTGGCGCTCTCATCTGCCCACCACTAGGTGAATTCATCACAATTTATAAATAGACTAATGAAGAAATGAGGTCCACAGGTGGCAAAAAAGTGTTTGTGCTGGACTACTATAGGTCAAATCTTTTAATCCTCTGGAATCAATATTCAGATGAAATATGATGGTGGTTTCAACCAAGTTGGAAATAGTGGAAGTGATAAAAGGTGGTCAAATTCTGGATTTCCTTGTGGAATGTGAAAGGCAAGAAAAGAGCCAAAATGAAGTCACAACTTGATTCTGAACAATTGGAAGGATGGACTGGCCATACACTGAGTTGGGGGATGCTGAGAGTAGTGCACATTGGGGATAAGGTCAGAAGACTGGTTCTGGACTTGAAAGAATGAGTCATCTTTTCAACACCTAAAGAGAACTGTTGAGCATGCTGCCAGAGATTATAAATCTCAAGTTCAAAACCAAGGGCTAGGCTGATGTCATCTTGATAGTAGTAAGCCCTGAGAATGGAAGGGCTCAGCGGAGGGCAGTGTAGGACTGGGTCTCCACAGGGAGAAAGTGTAGGGGAAAGGGAGAAAAACTGTACGTTAGGAAGAAAATTAAGGATCCTGGAGACCAAGGGGAAAAGTATGTCATAGAAGACAGTGAGATAGCAAGGCCAATGGCATTAAATGCTACTGAGAAAGCAGGAAATACGAAAACTAAGAACACTGGACATTGTCGATATGGTTGTTAGGTGTTGTCAAATCAATTCGAGCTCAGAGAGAGACCGGATGTACAACAGAAAGGAACACTGCCTGCCGTGGGCCCTCCTCACGATTGTTCTTATGGTGGAGCCCATCTTTGCAGCCAGTGTCAGTCCACTTTGCCGAGGGTCTCCCTCACTTTCTCTGCCCCTCTACTTTATCGAGCATGATGTGCCTCTTAAGGGACTGGTCTCTCCTGATAACATGTCCAAAGTACATGAGACAAAGTGCCCATCCTTTCCTCTAAGAAGTGTCTGGCTGTCCTTTGAAGACAGGATTATTTGTTCTTTTGGCAATATGTGGTACTTTAAATATTCTTTGCTAGCACCAGAATTCAAATACCTTGATTCTTCTTCAGCCTTCAGTCTTCAATGTCCAACTTTCACATGCAAATGAGGCACCTGAAAAGACCAGTACTAGAGTGAGCGCACCTTAGTCCTCGAGGTAACATCCTTGCTTTTCAACACTTTGAGGAGGTCTTGTGCAGCAGATCCCAATGCAATGGGTCATTTGATTTCTTCACTGTTGCTCCATAAGCATTAATGGTAGCTCCAAGGAAGCTCAGTCCTTGAGAACGTCAATCTTTTCTCTATCATTAAGGTAACCACTGGTCCAGGTGTGACGATTTGGGTTTTCTTTACATTGATTTGTAATCCACACTGAAGGCTGCGATCCCTGATCTGCATCAGTGCTTCATGTCCTTCTCACAGCAAGCAAGATTGTGTCATAGGTTGTTAATATCACAGGTTAATAAGCCTTCCGCTGATCCTGATGTTGCATTCTTCTTCGCGCAATCCAGCTTCTCTGATTATTTGCTCAGCACATACATGGAGTAAGTATGGTGAGCAGATGCAACCCGGGGGCACACCTTCCTGATTTTAAATCATGCAGCATTCCCTTGTTCTGTTCACACAACTACTCCTTGATCCATGTACAGGTTCTGTGATTCCCATTCTTCTCGAGGCTATCCATACTTTGGTATGATTCCCACTGTCAAAGGCCTTGGCATAGTCAATAAAACACAAGTGAACATCTTTCTGGTATTTGCTGCTGTCAGCCAAGATCAGGAATGACATCATTTGTTTCATGTCCTCTTCTGATCTGGCTTGAAGCTGTGGGAGCTCCCTGTCAGTGTATTGCTGCAACCACTGTTGGGTTTTCTTTAGCAAAATTTTACTTACATGTATTATTAATGATATCGTTCAATAATATCTACATTGTGTCGGGTCACCTTTCTTTGGAATATGTACAAATATGGATCTCTTCCAGCCAGTAGACCAAGTAGCTATCTTCCAAAAATCTTGGCATAGAGCAGTGAGTGTTTCCAGTGCCTCATCTGCTTGTTGAAACATTTCAATTCCATCATTTCCTGGAGCTTTGTTTTTGACGAATGCTTTCAATGCAGCTTGAATTTCTTTCCTAAGTACCAATGGTTCTTGCTTACATGCTACTTCTTGAAATGGCTGAATGTCAACTAGTTCCTTTTGGTACAGTGACTCTGTACTCTTTCCAGCTTTTTTTTTTTTCTTTCCAGCTTTTTTGGCACCTTCTACATTGTTTAATATTTTTCCCATAGAATCGAATCATTCAATCATGCAACTTGAAGCTTAGATTTTTTTCTTGAGTGCTTTCAGTGTAAGACATGTTGGTGTGTTTTTCCTCTTTGGCTTTCTAATTCTAGGTCCTTGCACATTTCATTATAATCTTTCAGTCTGTCTTCTCAAGCTGCTCTTTGAAATGCTCTCTTCAGCTTCTCGACTTCATCATTTATTCCATTTGCCTTAACTACTCTATGATTAAGATCAAGTTTCAGAGTCTCATCTCATAACCATGTGGATCTTTTCTTTCGCTCCGATCTTATTAATGACCTTTTGCTTTCTTCATGTATGATGCTTTGGTATCATCCCACAACTCATCAAGTTCTCTTGTCATTAGCGTTAATGTGTCAAATTTGTTCTTGAAATGTTCTTGAAATTTCGGTAGGATATATTCAAGGTCACATTTTAGCTCTCATGGACTTGCTTTAATTTTCATTAGCTTCAACTTGAACTTACTTGTATGAGCAATTGATGGTCTATTCCATGTGTCAGCCCCTGGCCTGATTTTAGCAGCTGATATTCAGCTTCTCCCTCATCTCTTTCCACAGATGGAGTCAATTTGAACTGCAGGCTTGGAGGATCATTTCCCAAGAAGCCTTGCCCTTGGAGGCAGCTTGTTTCCTGGGGAATCAGTTAAGGCGCAAAGGCCTGGAGGGGATGTTACAGGACAAATGAAGTCAAGGAAGAAGACTAGCAGGTCACCTGTCAATTGGAGCAAAAGCCCACAAAACTTAGGTGGTACATACCTGAAAATATGCTATGCGGTTCCTCTCTCTCAAAAGACAGTCCGTTCCAAGAGGACAAGCACTAGAGAAGGCTGTCCTGGGAAAGAAAAGGCTGGTGTGATCCCAAAGAATGTTTCCGGGCCTCCAGACATCATCCTGGAAATCTCAAAGTTCCCCCTCGAGTGCAAAGACGGGTCTCCCTTTCTTGACAACAACCACAAAACAAAGGTTTACAAGAAAAGTTTACAACAGAAAAAAGACTCACAGATTCTAGGAGACAGAGCTGGAGTTAGGCGTGAGAACGCTTTTTCTGGTGTGCTATAAAAAGAAGCGTGAGTTGATTCAGAGTCACAGACACTCTGGAGGGCAGAGAAGACCTGTTCCTTAGGGTTTCCTAGATTGTAAAGCTTTCTCCTACAGAGGAGCAACCTAGTGCTTCACCTGCTGCTCCAGCAGAACTCCTTGATTTGCTTTAAAGTAGAAATCTACTCTCTTTGTCCCTTCAAGACTTCACCGTTTCTTGCTGGCCATCAGAGTAACGACTCGCTAAGCATTTTAAATATGCCAAAGACCACTTAGCCATCACTGTATGAATGCCGCCTCACTCAAGCCTCGCCACAGCCCTTTCAACCCTCTTTATTAAAGATGGACACCAACTCCACTGAATGATGCAGTTAAGTATCATGAAATCACTTGTCTATAGCTTTCTAGCCATGGTCTTGGAACTGGCCCAAAATCACTAGCTGAGCTACAGTAATGCAAGGGATTGGTCCATTTGTGGTGAAAAGTGAGTGACTAGCAGTCCTATGAGGGGACTGGTCAGTTTGTGATCTTGGTGGGAGGGCTATACCTTGACATTGACAGGGGCTGACTTTTGTAAGGGTTAGTCCCACAGCAGTGGGAGTGAGAGTGGGAGTGGCTAAGGTGGGAAAGCTCACTACCTCCAAAGAGTCTGTAGTGAATAGATCCTTTGGGTCAAAGCCCCAGAGTCCCTGTGCTGAGAACCTCCTGGACCTAGAAGAATGGATTGAGACACTGAAGATGGCACAAGATGGTGAAAGTTAGTGGGAGTGGATTTGCTAGCCCACAGAGCAAGAACTGAGTACCCTTGGGCAGGAAGCATCCGGCAGAGTAAAAAGAGGTAGGTAGACCACATTCCTGTGCAGGGCAAAAGCCTGACTATGCCTGTGCAGGGGGTTTCCTTGAAGGATGCTGTCCAAGAGTCTTCCTAGGGCAGGACAGACCTGGATGCCTCCATGTAGAAGGCTTGACACTGTAGTCAAGAAAGGCATGTGTGTGCCCGGAGCAGGGATTACATGCCACCCCATCCCAATCCCAGGGCAGTGGAGAGCCAGGTATCAAGGCAGCAAGAAAGCACAACAGATCCAAACCAGTAGCAGAAACCTGTAGCAGAGTCTTAGAAGGGCCCCAAGGTACAGGCTCGGGAGAGCCTGTGCAGGGGTCTTCCAGCTGCAGCTGGGGTCACAGAGGGAGTGATGCATGGCCCTGGTGGTAGCCAGATACAGCAGCTAATCTCTAGCAGACTGTACCTGCCTAGCAACATAAAACAGATACGAATAATCTAGAGAAAGGGAAGAATGTCCCCTTTGGGAATTTGTTGTTAGTGATTACTGTTTGCTTTCTATAAAATAATAATGGCTTTCATTTTGTCAACAGTGTGTGTCTCGTGTGTCCAATTCAGTCATAGATACCTACATGCCACACAAACCTATACACACCAGCAGATGTGTCTTACTCCTAGCAATCTTATAGCCACCTAGAAGTTGTAGGTACAGCGTGTCTACATGTGCAAGGCACACAGGCAGGCAAACACATACAGCTACTAGCTTAAAGGTTAACAGTTCAAATCCACCCAGAGGCATCACAGAAGAAGGGTCTGGCAAATTAATTCCAAACTATCACAGCCTTGAAATCCCTATAAAGTGCATTTCTATTCCGAAACATGTAAGGTTGTCATTGGTCAGAATCAATTTGTCAGCAACTGGTTTGTTTTTTGTTTTGCTTTAAAAACAAAAACTAGATTAAGAAACTAAGGCACAGGAAGGTAAAAGTGGCTTGCTTCAGGTAGCACAGCTAGATAGTGGCATATCCTGGACCTGAACTGACCATGGAAGGCCATGACCTTAACCAGTCAGCCTGGCTCTTAAGGGTATGATATCAAAGAGTGTCTTCACGTGAGTTCAGGGGATTGGATGAAACAGGAGGATTGACAACAGCTGATTATATGTGGGGTCTGAGAGATGCATCATGAGGGCGCCTTTGACTATGCTCTCTACTTCTGGGAATGTTTTGTTTTATTCCCCCCACAACATAACCTTAAAAGTGAACGCCTCAAGGCCTGGCCACCATCAGAGATGTCTGAATTAGTTCCTCAGGTGTCAGCTAGCCAGGAACTTTAGCAAAAGCCTGCCCTCAGTGGCCCCCAGTCTATTCCCTCCCCTCCCCAGGGTCCTGACCCTGAGTGCCTGGTCTTGGCAAAAGGGACTCCATTTTGAATCCGGTGCCTTCAGCTTGGCTCTCAGAATTCACCTCTCATAGACCTCCCTTTCACTGACCTCCCTCTCTCACTGATATCCCCCTCCCCTGCTCAACCTTCAAATTCCTGGAGCCAGCTCCTCCACGAGCCAGAATGTTTTCTGAAGATATGCACACTCCACTCTAGCCATCCTTGGCATATAGATAAGGTCAAAGACCTTCTCCCTTCTGAAGCACCTGTGTGCACAGATCCTCCCCAGCTTGGACCCTTGCCAGCGGTGTATGCCAGCAGGGGTATAAAAACCACAGCCTAAATTTCCCAAAGTGCGGTTTCAAAGGCTCAATTCCCTGAGTTGCTGAATCCGCCCGCAAGCCTCCCAATAAAGCCTGCTTCTAAATTTTGCCAACTGGATCTTTGGTTCTGTTTCTCGCCCCAAAATTCCTTACACTGAGGGCAGCCTGCTAAAGTCCACAGCCCAAAAGAGTATCAGGCAAACCAAACTAGCTACCCCGGTTCCTACTCAAACCCAAAATATTTGCACCAAGTCACGACTCGTGTTCATTATGACAAACTCTGGGGCAACAGAGCTGGAGACAAGAACTGCCTAAACGACTCAAAAACGGAAGGTCCAAGACACGCCCCCTTATCCTACCATCTGTGCCTGTTTAGCCCTTTCCTCCACCGTACATCTCTATCTAACCCGCCAAACCCCCAAGGATGCTAGGCCTAAGCAGCACCTCTTTCCCACCATTTGGCCCAGCCAAACTCTGCCAAACACCTCGATATTCACGATCATGTGTGAGACGCCCAACCACCAGCCTGCCCAAGCCTCGAGTCCCTTCTTCCCCTGCAAAGATTCAGGATTTATGGACCGAGCCAGGGCCCCCACGCACCATCCGTGAGGCTTGTTCCAAGCCCAGCGTGTAGTAACCCAGCAAAACACTTAGGGACTTCCGGCGTCCGCCCCACATACCACGTGGAGAAAGAACTGGGGTCCCGTTACCGCGCCGCCTCCACGAACGAAAATCGGGGTGCAGATCAGCCTGGGCCAACCCATCTGCCCACCAGGGACTTCGGGCCGGAGGCGCGGCCCTCCACCCGAAAACTCACGGATCAGCCTCAGCCCAGTCCAAGACTCACTTCCGTGATCCACTCCACGAGCGGACACGATGGCTCTCCTCCTCCCGCGAAAGGACGCTCGGGATCTGCACCCTAAGCCTCCCCAGCGACCCTCGGCCCCGGCCGCTCCCCCATGCTCCTAGCCGCTGACCTCACTCACAAAGCGCTGCCGAAGTGTAGGCAGTGGGTGGGTCCAGCCGCCGGCTGCTGACCTGAACTATCGGGGTGCCCGGACTACAAGCCCCACAATCCACTGAATGGCCGGACGTGCTCTCACGGCCTGCAACTCCCAGGAGCCGCCGCGGGAGCGGCGTCGGAGCCGCGAGTCGAGGCACCTGACAAACACACACACTATGACCCCAGAGCTCATTCCTTCTTTTTGACAAAACCTGGGCTGTGGGGAAGGAGGTGAGGCACCAGTGAAAGACACGCGCTAGGACTACTCCACTTCCGAGACTACACTTACCAGAGACCCCTGCGGTTACTTCCGCATACGGGTGCTGCCGGCTGGCGCCCCCTAGTGGGTCCGCCCGGCACCTTTTCTTCCGCCGCTTTGGGTTCGGACATTGTTCCCTACTGGTCCCCCAATCCCGCCTCTGATCTTGCTCGGGATCCTTTGTGATCCTCCACATTTATTACTCGGAAAGTGGTCGGAGGCGACAAAATAACCTCTGAAAGGCTCGGTCACCACAGCCTGAGCCCATCTAACTGCAGCCGACACAGAAAACCAAACACTGCGTGCTGTATTGACTTCTTTCGGTGCAGGCTGCCATAGCTGGGAGCACGCGTCCAGAAGGGGTTGGTTGAGTGGCGGATCTTTGGAAAGAAGACAGGAAGGAAGACACATGCCCATGGTCTTGGTGAGAGGTTAGGTCCTCACCACAAAATGTACGCGCCTGTGGAGGAGGAGGGGGGCTGTTCATAATCGTGCAGGTTTTACACATGATGGGGGTTCTTTTGTGGCTTTTTGTTTTGTTTTATGTAGAACTGAAGATGCTGCCTGCTTTTGTCAATGGCCTTTGACTAGCTGAGTTTGACATTTGAGACTGTCTTCAATTTTTCATTATTGGGAGTTTCCACTTAGAAATCTCCTTTGTCTGCTCCTGTGAACTCGTTTGCGGAGATGTGACTCTCACTCCAAAACATAGCTTTCTTTTCCTGTGCCTTTCCTTCCTCTGCTCAGGGGCCTGGATCCGGAATGAGTAGCCATATCCCTTTCCTTAATCTTTCTAGCCCTGCCAGTGTGTTAAGGCCCAACCTCGCAGACCTTGCTGATGATCCTTCTGCCCAGTTGAACTGATTTTAGTCAAGAACATAGGGAGAACAAAATTCATCTTTTCTACAGAATTTACGGTTGCATTTTGGCCAAGAATGTTCATCCACTGGTGAATCAGTTCTGAGCGAGGAGTAAAATAATTGTACATCCTTACAATAAAAGAGCGCTTGACAACAAAAAACTGAACTACGATATATGCACAATATGGAATAATGTCCAAAGTGTTATTGAAAATATAATTATTTTCAATGTTTGGCTCCATTGATAGTACATTTGGGAAAGGGTGAAACTATGAAGAACACATCAGTGGTTTCTACGAGCTGGATGTAAACAAGGAAATACCTACAAAGGAACATAAGGAAACTTTGGGGCTGATGAAAATATTTTAAATCTTCATTTGGCATGGCTATGTGATTGCTGATATTTATCACACCTTATGGGATTTTATGCCTACAAATTGTGAATTTTTCTTTGTAAGTTATACCTCAATAAACTGGACTTTAAAAAATATTATCACTTGACAATATATGTATTATATATACACACAATACCTATGTAAACATATACACACATATAGGAGTGTGTGTGTGTGTAGCCCTTGGGATGTAATGGGTTACTCCATGGGCTACTAACCATAAGGTCTGCGGTTTGAAACCACCAGCCACTATGGGAGAAAGATGAGGCTTTTTCCTCCAATAAAGCCAGTTTCCAAAAGCCAAAGGGGGAGCTCTACTCTGTCCTAGAAGGTCTCTATGAGTTAGAAAGGACTTGACAGCTATAGGGTTTCACACCAGTTCACGAACAAAGAAGGGATTAAACAGTTGTAATTTGTTAAATTGGATAATACAAAATGATACCTGATTGAGAAAATGACAGGGAAAAGTTCTGAATGTGAGACTTGGAAAAGGCTGAGTAAACCATTTCAAAAGCCTGATGCAATGACATGGGATTATTGCCAGAACCATGAAGAGTGACACACATTCAAATGTCCCACTAGGAATCATCTTTGAGCTGGGCACTCAGAAAAATTTTCCCACTCAGCTGATCAGGAAAGTTTATTGCTATGCAATACACAAACTCCCATTGTTTTCCTAGAGGAAGGTTATTTTTACAATAAAGATTTACAATATATATTTTGGGGGGAATAAAATTTGGCCTCCAAATTCATGTCCTTCCCACATGCTGAACACATTTGGCCCATCATTTCCATCTCAAAATTTTTATGCCATTCCAGCATCATCCCTAAGTCCAAAATCTCTTCAGAATCATCTAGATTGAGTATGACTAGCTGTGTTTCATACTGGGGCAAAAGTCCTGTTCATCAGTCTACCTGTGATATCTAGAATACAAGTTATCTACTCCCAAAGTACAATAGTGGAACAAATACTGAGTAGACATTTCCATTACAAATTGTAGAAATTGGTGGGAAAGAAAGATTCATGGATACCAAGCAGATCCAAAACCCAGCAAAACAAATTGTGTGAGTTATCAAGGCTTGAAAATAATCTGTTCTCCAGGATCAGCCACACAATTACCCCACCCTCCAGACGCTGAGTGTGGAACGTGCTCTCCATATTATGGGTGGAAGTCCTTTGGCTATCAACACCAGTCCCATGTTTTAGGTTCACGGGATCAAAAACCCTCAGCTTTGGATAGCCCCTTCTTTGAGCCCAGGAGTGGCAAACCCACTCACTCAGCATGATAGGCTCTATTCTGTCTTTTGGAAATTGCAGGTCTGCCGCCTCAGGTCTGTGCAGTGATCCATCTACTTGAGCCACCTGAGTAGCAGCCCCACACTCAGGAAATGAGTTGGCGGAATTGGACTTTGAATCTAGCAGATAGTTTTTCCACCCTTAAAAATGGAGGCAGCCCTGTCCATTATGTTCCCTCCTACAATTTTGCTGATGTCTGAAATACTACTGGGATGGTCTTTTTCTTTTCTTGGAGGAAAACATGTTCACAAACAAATCTCCTCATAGGCCCATTTCCTGCCTGTATAATTCCAGGAAACAGGCAGATTTCCTTCACTTCCTACTGTCTGTCCCTTTCTGTCTAAACTGATGGGATTTCTGCTTCAGTGGTAAATAGAGCCAGCAATCACAGCCTTGATTTCTTTAACAAAAGATTGAATCAGCGGGTCCTCAGTGAGAGTTCTGGGGCATGTGACATGCCCTTAGTTCTTACAACAATTTTTCCAAATCCTGAAGTTTTTGCACCAGTTTATTTTAAAGCCTTCTTTCCCACCACATTCTACTGTAAGTGGTGAGAAGAAACCACCTGTCCCTTTAAGATGTTGTTTACAAAGCTCCTTAGCCAAATATACAAGTTCGTCACGTACAAATCCTACATTCCAATAATCACTTAGCATAACTTACATAAGTTTCTTGCCATTGCGTTAAAAAATCATCATCCTTTCAGTGTCTAATCACATGTTCATATTTCATCAGAAGGATAGTTAATGTTCACATTTCTAGCAACATTCTATTCTTGATGGTAGAAATGCTCATCAGAATAACCGATAGAGGCAAAGAATCCAGAATAAGCAAAGAACTTCTTAAAAAGAAGAACCAAGTAGGAGACTTGGTTAAAAACCTACTACACAGCCACAGTATGCAAAACAGTCACAGTATTCAAAAAAGTCTAGTACTGGTATGAGATATATGGATCAGAACAGAAAACCCAGACATAAAAGCATCAGCCTACAGGCAACTCATCTTTGACGAAGATGAAATAGTCAACGGGGCAAAGGCAGCGTCTTCAAAAAAAAAAGTGTTGGACAAACTGTATTTTCATATATAGAAGAATGAAACAAGACCCATATCTCTCCCCATGCACAAAAAAAAAACTCAAGATTGATTAAAAACCTAAATGTAAACCCCAAAGCTCTCAGGATCATCCATGAAAAGACTGGAACAAACTTAAGGGTCCTACTGCAGGGCAGACATAGACACCCAGCATAAGAGAGAAGCACGCACAATGGAAGACAAAGTAGAGGCATGGGACATGCTGACATGACATCACGTATGCACATCCAAAGACTTCATCAGGAGGGACAAATGAGAGTTCACAGATGAGGGGAGAGATTTTTTTTTCACCAAGCACACCGCAGACAAGGGTCTAAATACCAAAATCTAGAGAGCGCTACAACAGTTCAATAGGAAAACAGCAAACAACCCAATTAAGAAGTGGAGGAAAGACATGAAGAAATCGTTCACCAAAACTGAAATATAAATGGCAAAAAAAGCACATGAAAAAATGGTCCTGGTCACTAGCCATCAGGGAGATGAAAATTAAAACCACAATGAGATACCACTTCACACCCTCAATGCAAACTGAATTCAGAAAAACAAAACAACAAACATGAAGTTATGGAGAGAATGGAACTCATATACACTGTTAGTGTATTTGTAAATCTATACAACTACTATGGATAATGATATGCCAATGCTTCAATCAACTGGGATTTGAAATATCATATGATCCAGCAATACCATGTTAGACATCGACTCCAAAGAAACAAGAGCCAGGCATGAGTGGGTGTGTGCTCTCTCATGTTTATAGCACCACCGCTCACAATAGCAAGCAACTGGAAGAAACTCAAATGCTCCACAGTGGAAGATTATGTGAAGAAATTATGGTGTACGCACACAATGGAATATGATGAATCCCTAAAAAGCAATGGCGAAACCATGAGACATCGCATGACATGGAAGGACCTGGAAACCTTTATGCTGAGTGAAATTAGTCCCTCACAAAAGGACAAATATTGTATGAGTCCACTGCTAGAAGGAGAAACGCCAGTTAAATAAACCTTAGAGGCCACTTCCCAAACAAGGGGGTAGAAAGTCTGCTTACCAGCCATGAACCATACATCACCCCCCTTCTATAAACTTCATAAGAACCTTGAAAAAGGAGGTCTCACATCGACTGGGGTCACTCCATCAGGAGGGTACAAAAGGGAGTAGACCCACTGAGACAAGGCTGTGACAAATCAACAGGCCCTCCACAGGAATGAGAATCGAACTTTACCAGAAAAATCAAGTTCAGACCAGGGGAGGGGAGCAGCTTGGTTTCAGAGGAGGCACTGATATTTCTGCTGGTGGGTGTGGTGGGTACATGGGGAGGAGCAACCTCACAATGGGAAGGGATGCTGAACAATAATTGTATAGATCGTAAGGGGTGAATAAACCCAGTTTTATATTCCTGGGTAAACATTTCTACCCAAATGTTGGTCAGTCACAACATGGACTAAGCACTGTGATGACCTTAGACACTGACCTAACAGGGAACATGGCATCCCCCAAGGGCCACACCAGAAGGACTCAACATGGAAACCCAACTGGACCAACTAAGCCATACCCCCAAAGTACCTGTAGCTCTTGGAGTTAGGACTGAAATTCCCTGATGGGAGAGGAAGCAATAGATTCGTCACCCCAAGGCTGTGGAAATGGCAGTCAGTGGACCTTGGATGGGAGCCCAGGCTTAGTGGGCATCCAATAAAAGGGACCCAGAATCACCATATATTTAGTATCTCAATTCTCCCCTTGCATTAGTATGACAGGTATTAACCTGATAGGCAAGGATCTGTCCTTGTAAGGATTGTTACAGGAAATACTCCCCGAGCACCAGCCCCATGTTCAATGTGAACAGAGATCAATTAATTAAAAAAACAGTCTGTACAAGGCAATGATACGGATTGCAGCTCACAGTGGGCTGTGCTCACATAAACTCCTCAGATAAACAATACCTTAAATTCTATGCCATTGAACAAATTATTGACATTATCAATGCAATTGCCTAGGCCCGGGGGCATGATTTCAATGTTTCTCTTTTTTAATGAATTAATGTTTAATTAAGCATTTTATTGGGGGACTCTTACAAATCTTATGACAATCCATCATTCAACTGTATTAAGCACACTTGCACATATGTTGCCATCAACATTAATGTTTTTCTTTTTAGTTTTGGGGGAGGTTGTTTATTTGTTTTTGTTGTTCTTCTTGTGTTTTGTTTTTGTCATCCTATGATTAAAGTAAACCAGAGTTGCTATAACCTGTGGACAAGCAGTTGGATTCTGGGCTCCCACGTAATTGTGTCCCAATCTAAGAACAGATAGTTCTGATAATAGGGCCCTGCTCAATACTTGCCTTCATGAAGAGATCGCGGAAGCTAAAGGTGCTATACAACAAACAAAGTGTAGTGAAGAAAGCCGATGGTGCCTGGTTATCAATTGGAACAGTGTCTGAGGTCTTAAAGGCTTCTATTCGAAGAAGCAGCCATCTAAGTGAGGTGTGAACTATGTCCACATGAAAGAAGCACACAACCCGTGTGATCCAAAGATGACAATAACAAAATCCAAATATGATTCAGGGAAAAGTATCAGAGCTTAAATTGTGAAGACCCAATTTGTAAAAGGCTAAGAAGGACAGTAGGACCCCAAAATCCATCTGCAGAGCATCTAGTCAGAATAAGCTTCTGACAAATCCCCTCTGGCCACAGGCAAAGGACTCGGACAGCTTTACTATCAGACAGAGATTATTGTCAACTTGATCATGGTGCATTGAACTGCGGTATAATATGATACTTGGCCAATTGACCTCCACTTGCGCCAACCTGAATTTGTTCTAGGTTTAAATATGTCTTGCTTGTTCCACAACAGAAATTCCTTATCTTGCTTTTAAAACATTGCTGGTGGTCTTTTCTTTCGTACTTTTTATTTTTATCTTGATATTATTTCTTCTTTCTGTTTTATTTTTTATTGTTTCTGTTAGATTCCCAGTTTATGAAGCACAGGAGTGGATGCATAGAGACAGTAACTGATGCGATGGTTTGTGGGGGGCGTGGGGGATGGGAATTTGGGAGCAAACAATGAATGTGGGAGGGGGAAGGGAGCACTAAAACGGATCGTGATGATGTACATACAATTCTTTTACAAAGTGATTTAACAAAAATTATTATCCATAATTCTGTCAACAGTCTCTTCAGGAAAGCAAGGATCTTCCAATGAAGCAAATCAAATCACCTCCAGATTCTACCCATTATCTAACTGTAACATGATTTCCACATTCCAGTATTTGTTAGAGCAGCATTCCAACCTCCAGTCCCAAATTCCATCTTAACTATCTAGTGCTGCTACAAAAGAAATACCACAACTGTGTAACTTCAAAATATATCAAATGTAGTTGAGGTGGTAGAATCCAAATTCTGGGCATCAGCTCTAAGTCTTTCTCTGTGGCCCTAACAGTTTAGGGTGTGTCTTGAGCAATAACAATAATAACAATAAATATAAAAAGAGCAGATTACTCTCTTTTGAGCAAGCCAGTGAGAATGAGGAAGGCAGATGCCAGGTCACATGAAGATTACCAAGATACTGAAAAGAAACAAGAACCTACCCTGAGAATCAAGAGATCTACACTGATGCACATACAATCGAGCTTTCAAAGTAAATGCTCAAGAAGTGCAAAACAAACTCGCTGCCATCTAGTTGATTCCAAATCATAGCAACCCTACAGGGCAGGCTGGAACTACCCCTCTGAATTTCCAAGGTTGTAACTCATTACTAAAGTCATAGCCTCCTTTTCTCTTGAGGATCTGCTAGTGGTTTCTATCTGTAGCCCTTTTAGATAGCAGCCCACCAGACTAATCCACTATATCACCAGCTGCAAGGAAAAAAATAAAATGTCACCGATGATTAAACACCAACCTCTCAGAAGTGTTGGACCCAAAAGGTATTGAGATGGCATATTTCAAGTGCAAGGGATAGGAGTAGACAAATACTATATCTGATAAAGGTGTTTGTCAAAAATGAGGCAAATTTAAGACATCCATAGATTAAAGTTAAGAAGGTTTGTGACAACTTGACCTACACTATAAAATATGTTAAATAAAGTTCTTCAGAACAGAAAGGACAGTAGGCAATTACTTGAAGATGTAGGTAGAAAAGAAACTTCTTTGACAAAGATAATCTCAAGAGCAAATGTAAGAGCCAGTTTGATGCTATTTTTGTCTTATAATTTTAGGAGTATGTCATACATGATTCCAAAATACAGATACAAAAATTAATGACAAGTGTATGCCATTTAACACATAATAAATGTGCAATTTATCACATCATCATTCAACCATTTCAAGAAGGAGCATATGATCAAGAACTTTTGGTAAGGAAGACAGACATCCAAACTTCACTGAGGACAGTAGCAAAAAAACAAGGCTCCCAGAATTGACAGAACAGCAATTGAAATGCTACAACATGCTGATGAAACACTTGAAGTACTCACCAGTCCATATTAATAAATTTGGAGGACAGTTACCTGGTCAACCAACTGAAAGAGATCCCTATTTGTGCCAATTCCAAAGAACGGTGACTCAACAGAATGTGGAAACTATCAAACAATATAATAATGTCATCTAATAATTAAAATTTTGCTGAAAATCGTTCAATAATAGTTCCCTCTCATCCCCCATCCTTCTGTGTGTCTCTCTCTGTGTGTGTGGGTTGTGTGTGTGGGGGGGGTGTGAGAAATTTAAAAGCTGTGGTATATAGAATATTCCAGTACACACTCTTCTCCAGTGCACATGAACCATTTTCTAGCTTACACTATATGTTAGCTCACAAAAGATATATGCATAAATTTTTTAAGATGGAAATCATGCAAAGTGTATTCTCTGACCAAAATAGAATAAAACTAGAATTTAATAAGGAGAAGTAACTGGAAAATGTACCCAAACCCATGCCAACAAGTTGATTCCAATTTTTAGCAACACTATAGAACATAGTAAAACTGTTCCATAGGTTTCTGAGGCTTCAAATCTTCATGGAATCAGATTTCTCCCCTAGAGTGGCTGGTGGGGTCAAATCACTGAGCTTTTGCTTAGCAACCCAATGCTTAACCAACTGGCCACCAGGGGTCCTTAGAAAATACACAAATTTAAATAACACACCATTAAACAACCAATGGGTCAAAGTGGTAATGGAGAGAAATAATAAAATGCTTTAAATCTAATGGAAATGAAATCGCAGCATGCCAAAACTTAAGCATTGCCATGAAGGCAGAGCTAAGGGGTAAATTTATTTTGTTTTTAAAATCTCACTGCCACTCAATCAGTGTTGACTCCTAGTGATCCTCTAGGTTTCCAACGCTATAAACCTTTCAGGAAAAGATAGCCTCCACTTTCTTCTGAGTGGGTGACTAGTGGATTTGAACCACTCACCTGTGGTCAGCTGTCCAGCGTTTATCCAATATCTAAGACCACAGGGTTCCTGGTTGGGCAGTGGGTCATGTGTTAGACTGCTAACCTCAAGGTCAGCAGTTCAAGCTCACCAACCTCTCCAAGACAGAAAGATGAGGCTTTCTGCTCCTTAAAAGAGTCTCAGGCTCAAAATGTACAGAATTAGAAACAATTCAACGGCAGTGAGAAATTTGTAAAGAACTACATCACAAAATTTATTCTTCCATCTTTATTATTCTATGTCGAACTTTCATGTGCATTTGAGGTCACTGAAAATACCATGACTTGGGGACTTCCAAGAAGATGGTGATGGAGTGACACATACCAGAGGGACTCCGTAGAATCCAGCCCAGGAAAGTTGCTTAGAGGGAACTTTAACACAGCTGGAATGCAGGTGGACCATAATAAAGATAAGTAGGCACAGACCTATGGGGTTTTGAGGGGCTGGGGGCTTTTGGCTTACCTCAGTGGAAGCAGGCTGGGGCTTGAAGTTGGTCCCGCCACTGTCTCTGCCAGAGCTGGGACCATTTGTAGGCTGGGGGGGGGGGGGGGGGCTTGGTCTCAACACAGCCACAGTTTGCCCCTGCCTGCATCAGGGCAGGGATAGGACCCTTGCAGATCCATGGGCAGGGATCAGAGTTCAGCTACATTGTTGCTTTTGTTTACATCTCTGCTTTCTGTGCCCACACGGTCTTTGAGGGCTGCCCAGGGACTTTTTTCCCCTGATTCAGCTGCAGCTTGCCACTGTTGCATTGGGGCAGGGAGTAAACCCTTGCAGCTCCACGGTGGGGAGGGGGACTCAGTTACATAGTTGCTTTTGTTTCCCTCTCTTCACTATATTCCCACACAGTCTAAAAGTCTTACTTTTTAATTTTGTTTTCTCCTCTTTGTCTCCTTCCTGTTCTCTCACACCCCACTACTGACCTCCAGACCACTCCCCTTATCCTAGGGCATTTACACCTGCACCACACCCAGCTAGGTGAGCTCCACCCTGTATATCTAGTCCACCACTAGGGAAAGGCATGCTTTACCTCCAGGGGATACGCTGCCCAACTTCTCACCCAGGAATTCCTGCCTGTATACCTAGGGGCATAAGGCAGGTCCGCCAAGACTCATCAACATTCCAAGCTGTTGCAGGAACCTCTGCCCAACCTCCTCAACACCAAAGCAGGCAACCCAACAGCCTTCTGGGTCACTCCCCTGAGAGGGAAGCCACAGGAGGATAAAGAGGTAGGTTAATCCCATAGTAAAATTAACTGTAGGAAGTTCAAAGAATCATTCCTACAAGTCTCCCGGAGAGAGCCAGTGCTCTTCAACTTCCTGGAAAATGGCATTTGGCTCCTCTAAAACAACACAATGCAAACAGCCATCAGTCCCAAGGACCTCAGCGAAAAAACAGGAGAAACAGCAGGCAATGGCAGAAGATGTCCCAATATAACAATATACATAGAATAAGCAGGCATTGAACTGCCACAGAAAAAAATTTTCAGAATACTGCTTGGATTCATACAGGATATAAGGGAAACAATACAGAAAAAGGATGAAATGATAGAGGAGATAAAGGCCACACACCAAAGGGAAATACAGGAGCTTAGGGAGGATATAACAAAAAACAGTAGCAGAAACAAGGGCCTCGAGAATCGACTGGAGATATCAGAGAACTGCATCAGTGACTTGGAGGACAGCCAAACAGACTTGAACAAACGTGAACAAAAATCTAATAAGATTATCAGGGAAGCTGAAGAAAACCTAAGAGCTAATGCCTGATGCTATGAAGCAGAGCAACATTAGAATTATTGGCTTACTGGACGAAGACACAACAAAGAAGTCATCTGCAACAATAGTGAGCAAATTCTTGGAGGAAAACTTCCCCAGCTTAATGAATGAAAGCGAGGCAACTATTCAGGAGGCTTAAAAAACACCAACTAGACAGAATCCCAAGAAGAAGTCACCAAGACACATGATAGTTAAACTATCCAACTTTGATGAAAAGGAGAAAATCATGAGAGCAGCCAGGGAAAAACAAGCAATCATATATAAAGGTTCCCAAATAAGACTATGCTCAGACCTATCAGCAGAAACTATGAAGAAGAGGAGAGAGTAGAGTAACAGATTCCAACAACTGAAGAAAAACCAGGCAAACGCAATAATATTCTATCCAGCCAAATTATCGATCAAAATAGATAGAGAAGTAAGAGTCTTCCCACACAAGGTAAAACTCAAAGAATACGTTAGAAAACACCCAGACCTACAAAAGATCCTTGCTGACCCAGTATGGGCAAAAAACAACACTCACCAAGCATAAATAAGAGACTGCCACATAGAACAACCTCACCCAGAGGGCAACAAAGAGAAAACAGACCCCAAGATAGCATTGGCAAAAGATGGAAAGAAGTCAAGAATTATAGACACAGACACACACATGCACAACACACAAATGAGAAAAAGTCCAAACAGAAATGGTATAAGATGACATCACAGAGTCCACAGATGGAGATAATAACTCTGAATATCAATAGCCTGAACTCAGGAATTAAAAGACTGAGACTGGCTTAGAAAACACAACCCATTAATCTGCTGCCTACAAGGCTACAGACAAAAAAATAGGCTGAGAATCAAAGGATGGAGAAAGTGATACCATGCAAACAGCAATTCTAAAAAAGCAGGGGTTGCAATCCTAATGTCAGATAAAATTGACCTCAAAGTGCAAACCATAAAAAGGGTAAGGAGGGACACTATATGTTGCTCAAGGGAATGGTAGACAAAGAACCACTAAGCATTTTAAACATATATTCCCCGAGAGCCCCTCTGAATATGTCAACAAAACACTCCAAAAGATTAAAAAAGAAATCACAGCCTCAACAATTATAGTGGGTGACTTCAACACACCACTCACTGAGAAAGATAGATCACAGGGAAAGAAACTCAACAAGGAGACTAGAGATCTAAACACTACAATTAGACAATTTGACCTGATAGATATTACAGAGGTTTTCATCCAAATATAAAAAATTTCACATTCTTTTCAAGCCTACATGGCACATATTCGAAGATAGACCACATGCTGGGGCATAAGGCAAATCTACATAAATTTAAGCACATTGAAATACTACAGACCTCTCTCTCTGACCACTGTGCCATAAGGCTGGAAATCAACAAAAGGAAGACAAAGAAAACAAGAGTAAACAATTGGAGGATGAATAACTCTCTACTGCAAAAGGAGTGCATACTGGTACAGATCAGAGACGAAATTAGGAAATTTCTAGAAACCAATGAGAATGAGCACATGACGTACCAAAACTTATGGGACACAGCAAAGGCCGTCATCACAGGAAGTTTCATAGCAATACATGTATACCTGAGAAAGGAAGTGAGACTCATGATTGCTATGTTGGCACAAAATTTACAACAACTAGAGCATCCAGCAGGACAATCCTACTAATACCAAAAGAAAAGAAATTATAAAAATCAGGCCTGAGATTCAGGAGAGGGAAAATAAGAAAACTATGGAAAAAATTAATACTGCAAAAAATTGGTTCTTTGAAACAATAAACAGAATCGATAGACCACTGGCAAACCTAACCAAAGAAAGGAGGGAACAAACTTCAATGGCAAGAATAAGGGACTAAAGAGGGGACATTACAACAAACCCTAATGAAATCAAAAGGATAGTTACACAGTACTATGAAGGATTGTACTCCAATGAATTCAACAATTTGGAAGACATGGACAAATTCTTGGAAAAACAATCCCTCCCTAGACTATCCTCCCTAGAGGTCAAAAATCTCAACAGACACATAGCAATAGAAGAAATACACAAGGTTATCAAGGGATTGCCAAAAAATCCCCTGGACCAGATGGCTTCACAGGAGAATTCTACCAAGCATTTAGGGAAGAACTAACACCAATCCTACACAAAATCTTCCAGAACATAGAAAAAGATGGCAAACTCCCAAACTCCTTCTATGAAGCTAGTATAACTCTGATACAAAAACCGGGAAAGGATCCCACAAGAATCGAGAACTACGGACCAATATTTCTAATGAACATCAATGCAAAAATCCTTAACAAAATACTATCCAACAGAATACAAAAGTATATAAAACAAATAATTCATCATGACCAAGTGGGATTCATACCAGGGATGCAGAGATGGTTCAACATATGAAAGACCATTAGTATTATTCATCACATTGACATAAAACTATAAGAATCACATAACAATATCGATAGATGCAGAAATAGCATTTGACAACATCCAACACCAATTTCTGTTTAAGACACTTGAGGAGATAGGAATGGAAGGAAACTTTCTCAAGACAATACAAGCTATATATGAAAAACCAACAGCCAACGTGTTAGTCAATGGAGAAAAGACTAACACAATCCCACTGAGAAGGGGGACCAGACAAGGATGCCCCTTGTCCCCATTCTTATTTCATATTTTACTGGAGGTTTTAGCTAATAGCACAAGGCAAAGAAAAGACATCAAAGATATTCCTCTGGGGGAAGGAAGAGGTGAAACTATTGTAGATGTTATGGTTTTATATATGGAAAATCCCAAAAGTTCCACAAGGGGAGTACTAGAAGCAATAGATGAGTTTGGCAGAGTGGCATGATACAAGATCAACAAATGGAAGTCCATTGGACTGTTATACACATCGGAATAGACCACAGAATAGGATATCAAAAAGGTGATACCCTTCACAAAAGCCAAATACAAATTGAAATATCTAGGAATATACCTGACTAAAAGAACAAAAGATCTATATGGGGAAAAGTACAGAACACTATTACAAGAAACCAAGAGCGACCTCAACAAATGGAAGAATGTACCATGCTCATGGAATGGAAGACTCAATATAGTCAAGATGTCAGTTCTGCTAAAGGCACTATATAAGTTTAATGCAATCCCAATACTATTACCCTCACCTTACTTCAAATAAATGGAAAAACTGATTACCAACTTCATATGGAGAGGAAAGAAGCCCAGAATTAGCAGAGAACTCCTCAAGAAGGACACAGTGGGAGGCCTTGCTTTACCTGACTTTAGTACATACTATACAGCCACAGTTGTCAAAACCGCATGGTATTGGTAGATGATAGATACTCAGACCAATGAAAAGAACTGAAAACTAAGAAATAAAATCATCAGCATACAGACAACTGATCTTTGATAAGGGCCCCAAAAATATGAAATCGGAAGCAGATGCCCTCTTTAACAAGTGGTGCTGGAAAAAATGGTTATCTACCTGCGGAAAAATTAAGAAAGACCCTTATCTCACTCCATGAACAAGGTGAACCACAGACCTTGAAGTTAAACTCCAAACTATCAATGAGAGAATTGGGACCAACTTGAAAACTTTGGCACAGGGGATACATAGGCTATCAGAAATAGGGAAGGACACAAACACAGAGGAGGCACAAGTTGACAAATGGGATATACTGAAAATAAAACACCTGTGTACATCGAAATAATTTACCAAGAGAGTAATAAGACAGTACACAGACTGGGAAAACATCTTTAGCAATGACACATTAGACAAAGGCCTTATTACTAAAATCTACAATACTCTACTAGCTTTCAAAAAGAAAAAAACTAATTGCTCACTTGAGAGGTGGGCAAAGGACTTGAACAGAAGTTTCACAGGGGTAGAAATCTGAATGGCCAACAAACACATGAGAAAATGCTCCCAATCTTTAGCAATAAGAGAAATGCAAATTAAAACAATAATGAGGTACCACCTAACACCCTCAAAGGTAGCCCAATTCAAAAAATCAGGAAGCAACAAGTGTTGGAGGGGCTGTGGGGAGACAGGAACGCTCATCTACTGCTGGTGGAATTGTAAGTATGTACAACCACTATGGAAATCGATCTGGCGATATCTAAAACAGATAGAAATCAAGTTGCCATATGACCCAGCAATCCCCCTACTGGGCATATACCCAGAAGACACAAGAAACAAACCAAGACCAAACATCTGTGCTCCAATGTTCATTGAGGCACAGTTCACAATTGCAAGGATTTGGAAGCAACCCAAATTTCTATCAACTGGTGATTGGATTAAAAAACTGGTATATACATACAACGGAGTACTACGCATTGCTAAAAAACAGTGATGAACATATGAAGCACATTGCTGCATGGGAAGAACTGGAGGAAATCATGCTAAGCGAAGTAAGTCAGGCACAAAAGGACAAATACAACAAGAGTCTGCTGAGGTAAGCGTTTAAAGATGCAAAAGAGTCATAGGGAAAAAGCTACTGTATACAAACAATCTTGGGGTGAGGACCGTGTAGTATGGCAGGGACCAGATCCAATGTAGGGATGCCCATGTAGACAACTGGGGAGGAGATGGAGAAAGGGGGAAAAATGATGGAAATAAGGAAGAAATGGGTAGCGGTGGCATGGGGCGCTAATCCATCCAAGAGAAGGGTATTGTTTATATCTCCACAGGGAAAGAGGGACCAGACTTCAACCCAGTGCCCCAAGGTGTGAATGCAACTTTCTGGCATGGAGTAGGGAACCAGTGGAGATGTCTGGGGGCCTGGCCCCAGTCCCAAATACAGAGTGGATGCCTTCCCCTCCTCCCAGAAGAATTTATTTCAAAGGACAGCATTGAATCTGCAACTCCGGGAGAGGGACATAACAGATCGGAGCACATGGGAGCAGATGAAGGGGGAGGAGGAGAGAGTGGAGCACATCCTGGCCCACCAGGCCTTGAAGACGATGACCCCAATTAGAGCAGCCAGTCCACAGAGAGGACCACATGGCCAGCCCCATCATGAGACATGACGCCCCTCACTGACCCATGGCCCTGCAGGGGACAACACCAGATACAGTGTGGGAATTACACCCGATCTGATGCCGCCACACCGAGGCAAAGCACTGGGGGAGTGCAGCAGAACAGCAAGGGAATGGAGAAGCAAGGTCCCCAGGGAATGCTGAAAGTGTACTTTGGGGTCAGGGCGTGGTGCCCCAACAAACTGGACTGGAAAACACTCCTAAATGTCAACAAATGATCCTTGAACTAACTACAAGCTTTTCTTTCTTGTTGTGTTTTATTTTGTTCGTTTTCAGTGGTTTGTTGTTTTGTTGTATATTGTTGTTTGGTCTTGTTTTTGTTCATGTTATTATTTCTGCAGGTCTGTCTAAATAAGATAGGCTGGATGAACAATCTGGAGGAGAAAACAATGGGACCGACAGTTCTGGGGGGACATGTGAGAGGGAGAGGTGGGGGCAAAGGAAGTGGTGTTAACAAACCCAGGGACAAGGGAACAACCAGTGATCCAAATTGGTGGTAAGGTGGGTGTGGGAGGCCAGGTAGGGCATGATTAAGGGTAATGTAACCAAGAGGAATTGATGAAACCCAGGTGGGGACTGAGCATGATAGTGGGGCAGGAGGAAAGTCAACGGAAATATAGGAAAGAGCTGGGAGGCAAAGGGCATTTATTGAGGTCTAGATAAAGACGTGTACATATGCAAATATATTTGTAGATGAGGATGAGGAAATAGATCTTTGTGCCTATATTTATAGGTTTAGTATTAAGGTAGCAGAAGGACATTTGGCCTCCACTCAAGTACTCCCTCAATGCAAGAATACTTTCTTCTATTAAATTGGCATTCTATGATGCTCACTTTCCCGACACAATTGCTGAAGACAAAGTGGGTGAATAAGCAAATGAGGTGAAGAAATCTGATGGCGCCTGGCTATCAAAAGATATAGCACCTGGGGTCTTAAAAGCTTGAGGGTAAACAAGTGGCCATCTAGCTCTGAAGCAACAAAACCCACATGGAAGAAAACACCAGCCTGTGTGATCATGAGCTGCCAAAGGGATCAGTTATCAAGCATCAAAAAACAAAAAAAAATCATATCATTAGGTGCACACCACCCTGATACAATTGCTGAAGATAAATGGGTGCATAAGCAAATGTGGCAAAGAAAGCTGATGGTGCCTGGATATCAAAAGGTAGAGTGTCTGGGGTCTTAAAGGCCTGAAGGTAAACAAGCGGCCATCTAGCTCAGAAGCAGCAAAGCCCACATAGAAGAAGCACACCTCCTGTGCAATCACGAGATGTTGAAGGGATCAGGTATAAGGTATCATCAGAACAAAAAACTCTTATCATAGTGAAGGGGGGGGGGGCGTGCAGTGTGGAGACCCAAAGCCCATTTGTTGGCCACTGGAGATCCACTTGCAGAGGGGTCTGGGGAGGAGATGAGTCAGTCAGGGTGCGATGTAGCAACGATAAAAAATACAACTTTCCTCTAGTTCCTAGATGCTTCCTCCCTCCTCCCCCTCCCACTATCATGGTCTGAATTCTACCTTGCAAGTCTGGCTAGACCAGAGGATGTACACTGGTACAGATAGGAACTGGAAACATAGGGAATCCAAGGCGGATGATTCCCTTCAGGACCAGTGGTGTGAGTGGCCATACTGACAGGGTAGAAGAAGAATGGGTTGGAAAGAGAGTACTGATTACAAGGATCTACATGTGACCTCCTCCCTGGGGGACGGACAACAGAAAAGTGGGTGAAGGGAAACGTCGGACAGGGCAAGATATGACAAAACAATAATTTATAAATAATCAAGGGCTCATGGGGGAGTGGGGAGTAGGGAGCGAGGGGAAAAATGAGGACCTGATGCCAGGGATTAAGTGGAGAGCAAATGTTTTGAGAATGATAAGAGCAATGGATGCACAGATGTGCTTTACACAATTTATGTATGTATGGATTGTGATAAGAGTTGTATGAGCCCCTAATAAAACTATTAAAAAAAACAAAGCAAACACCCCACTATCATGACCCAATTCTACCTTACAAATCTGGCTAGACCAGAGCATGTACACTGGTACAGATAAGAGCTGGAGATACAGGAAATACAGGACAGATAAACCCCTCAAGACCAATAATGAGAGTATTGATACCAGGAGGGGAAGGAGAAGGGGAAGGTTGGAGTAGAAGGAGGGAACCAATCACAACGATCTACATATAACCCCCTCCCAGGGGGATGGACAACAGAAAAATGGGTGAAGGGAGATATTAGTCAGTGTAAGACATGAAATAATAATAATTTATAAATTATCAAGGGTTCATGAGGGAGGGAGGTGTGGAGGGAGGGGAAAAATGAGGAGCTAATTCAAGGGCTCAAGTAGAAAGAAAATGTTTTGAAAATGATGATGGCAGCAAATATACAAATGTGCTTGACACAATGTATGGATGTGTGGATCGTGAAAAGAGCTGTACAAGCCCCCAATAGAATGATTTTTTTTTAAAGAAAATACCATGACTTGGGTTAGGTACACCTTACTCCTCTAAGTGTCATACTTGACTTTCAGCACTCATTTGAACTGTGGCACTGGAGAGGAATACTGAAAGTAGCATCGACTGCCAAAACTACACACAAAGCTGTCTTGGAAGCAGTACAGCCAGCGTGTTCCCTCAAGGCAAGGATGGTGAGACTCTGAAGGACATCCTGCTTGGTAAAGTAGAGGGACAATGAGAAAGAAGAAGGCCCAGGGAGAAAGGGGGACCAATTGCAATGATGGATGTATAACCCCGACCCCCAGACGGGGACAAATAACAGATACAGTGGACAGTGTAAGACATGAAAAATAATATATAATTTATCAAGGGCTCATGAGGGTAAGAGGGTTGGGGAGGGGAGGCGAAAGAGGAGGAGCTGCTAGAAAGGGCTCAAGTAGAAAGATAATGTTTTTAAAGGGGTAATGGCAACATACGTACAAGTGTGCTTGAAATAATTGATTTATGGATTGTTATAATATCTGTAAGAGCCCTAAATAAAATGATTTTTTCAAAAAGAAAAAGAAGAAGGCCATCAAGGAGATGGATTGACACCTTGGCTGCAAAAAAGGGGTCTTAGGCACAGGACCAATTGGGAGGATGGGACAGTGCCGGTCACTGTCTTGTTCTGCTGTGCAAAGGATCACTACAGGTCAGTACTGACTTGATGGCACCTAACAGCAGCACATTACAAAATAAGAAAGGTCTGAATAACCTAACTTTATAGCATGAGAAACTAGAGAGAGAGAGAAAACTACCCCCCAAATACTATGAGTAAAGAAATAATAAAGGTCAGAATAAAAATAAATTGATTGAAAAAATGAGAAAAAAGAATCAACAAAACCAGAAGTTTTGGGGTTTTTTTTAGAGACAGATAACTCAGAATATTTATTAAATAAATGAGTTACAAAATGATACTGATGGATGAAATTTTTCACTTACAGTGAACATGGTACTTTAATGTGTAGTTTACATTTGAAGTTAATTTTTTAAACCTGCATCTTTAAGATTATATCATAACATGTGAAGCACTAATGAGGTTTATGTCACCAGAAATTCCCAATTGGCTGATTTCATTGAGATTTCTCATCTAAGGGTTGTACTGCAGCAAGGGAGCGCCATTGATGGAGACATTGAGTGACTCCCTTCAGGCACTGGGATTTTGAAAGGTTTGCCACTTGCAAAGGGGAAAACACTGTCTCTCTTCTTTTCCTCACATGTTACCCTGTTTTGTATTACAAACGATGGCCCTCTTGTTCTCATTAAAGCGTGGGTTGAAGTGGAAGACAACATCATTCCCTCTAGTGAAATCTAAAATAATTCTGTTGGTATTGGGCTTGACTGTGCCCAGGATCAGCTGCCCAGGGAGTCTCCAGGTGCAATGGAGCCAAGATAGGCTCCAGGTGGTTCTGGGTCGTCACATAATCTCCTGTCAACCTGATAGAGTGAAGGGGTGGAGTTTAGCCTGTCAATCAGGTCTCAGCTTGATTGGAGGGCGACTGAAATAAATGGCTCTCTAGAAGCCAGCCTCCCTCTCCCTCTCCTTCACCTTCCTGTTGATGAGGCACTTCAAGCCACTCTGATGTCAGCCAGAGCCCTGGAGATGCGTCCACCACCATTGGATCCACAAAATTTGCCCCCATCAGTCTGTGATATTCCTGCATTCTGCGTCATTACATGTAGCTGCATGAGTCTGAAAAGGGATTTATTGACTAGGACTGGACTAATGGACTATATATTATCAGGCTTATGGACTTGATCTGGACTGGGCTGGGATGGTTTCCTGACATATAACTGCTTTTTGACATAAAGCTCTCTCACACATAGACTGAGTGTCTCTGGATTTGTTTCTCTAGTCATCCCAGCCTAACACAGCAGCCCCAGGGTAAGCACCTGGGTAGGCTGCACCAGGCTGGTTTGCCCAGGCCATCTTTGAAAGGTGGGCTTCCCACATCCAGACAAGGCATCATTAAACAAAATATTCCCTGCCATTTTCCCGGGTTCCAGTTTGTGCTGTCCGTTCTGTCTCTGGTTGCACCAGAAGTTGGTTTTAAAAGAAATCAATAAAAATGGCAAATCATTAGCTGCACTGACAAGGAAGATGCAGATATTTAAAATGAGATATGAACTAATGCTATATGAGTAAAAAATCATAGAGGAATGATATGAACAATTATACACCAACTAATTAGAAGCTTGCTAAAATGGTCAAATTTCTAGAAACATATTTTTTAAAGACTCAATAAAAAGAATATCTCCACAGATCTATAATAAGTGAACAGATAAATCAGTCATCAAAAACCTCCCAACAAAGGGAAGTCCTGGACTAGGTGGCTTCTCTAAGGAAGTCTACCAAACCTGTATCTAAGTAATCCCAATCCACCTTAAACTCTTCCCCCCAAAAAATAGAGAAACAGAGAGAGAAGAGGGAAAGCTTCCTAACATATTCTATCAGACAAGTATTACCCTGAACCCAAAGCTAGGCATATACTACAAGAAAACTGTACACTAATACCCCTTACAAATATAAACCAGAAGACCCAAACCCACTGTCATCAAATTGATTTGAATGCATAGCAAGGCTGTGTGGGTTTCTGACCCAAACAGGCAGCCTCATCTCTCTCAAGGAGGAGGAGCTGTTGAGTCTGACTGGCGATCTTTCCGTTTGCATTCCAATGTTCCCCAACAGCTCCAACAAGAGCTTCTTACAGGCAGAGATGCAAAAATTCTCAACAGAATATTAGCAAACAGGTCTGGGACTGAATTAATCTCCGTGTTAGAATAATCCACCATTTAAGATGAAAACTGCAGCATTAACCTACAAAGTTCAGGGGGTTAGTTACAAAAGAGGAATGGAAACAGGAAACAGGAGGAGGAAGTGTGATAACCAATGGTGCATGGAGAGGATTTCAGTGGAAAAGCTGAATTAGACAGTTTATGAATTGTTCAATGTAAAACCATGATCTGCTCTGTAACCCTTCACTTAATTCATAATAAAAAGTTTGAAGGAAAAAGAAAAAGTTCAAATCGTACTACACATAATATAACATTGGTAACATAGGTGTGTATGTGTGTTATGTGATATATATGAAATCCAATAACATACTTAAGAGACTACACACCATAATCAAGTGGGGTTTGTTCCAGGAAAGCAGTGTGTTTCCACATTAGAAAAGCAATCAATATAACATACCACATCAACAGAGCAAAGGAAAGGAAGCACATGATCATTTTAATTATGCACAGGAGGCATGTGACAAAATGCAATACCTTTTTTATAAGGCAAACACGTAATAAGCTAGAAATAGAAGGGCAGTTTCTCGGTATGATAAACAGGATTGTGAACAACTCAGCACTAACATCAAATTCACTGAAGGACTTTGTCCCTTGTTATTCTTAAGTGACAGTGAGTCTGTTCCCACTCCTAGCAATGCTGTGCACAACAGAACGAAACGCTGTCTAGTCCTGTGTCCTCCTCACAGTTGTTCAGTTTAGCCCATTGCTGCAACCACTGTGTCAATCTACCTCGTTGAAGTCTTCATTTTGGTGGCCCTCACCTTACCAAGCTTGATGTCCTTTTCCAGGGACTAGAATGTTCTGATAACATGTCCAAAGTCTGTGAGACAAAATCTTGCCATCCTCACATTCAAGGAGCATTCTGGCCATAACGCTCCCAAGACAGATTTGTTTATTCTTCTGGCAGGCCAGGACACATTCACTGCTCTTCTCCAGCACCACAATTCAAATGCATCAGTTCTTCTTCAGGCTTCCTTATTCATTGTCCAACTTTCACATGGATATGAAGTGGCTGAAAATACCATGGCTTAGGTCACGTGACACTTCGTCCTCCAAGTGACACCTGGCTCTTCTCCACTTTAAAGAGATCCTGTGCACCAGATTTGCCCAGGGATCTGTTTTACAGTCAGCCGCTGATCTGCTTTTAGCTGCTGATATTGTCCAGGGATCTGTTCTACAGTCAGCCGCTGATCTGCTTTTAGCTGCTGAAATCGAGCTCCTGCATTGTGTCTTCCCACAGATGGTGTCAATTTAATTTCTGTGTACTCCATCTGGAGAAGTCCCTGTGTGCTTTTTTTGAATAAAAAATGTATGTGCTACGAACAAGTCATTGATGTTGTAAAATTCTGTCATGATCTTCAACTTCATTTCTATCACCAAATCCTTATTTTCCACCTACTGTTCCTTTGCCTCTGTTTCCAACGTTTGCATTCCAATCGCCAACACCTATCAATGCATCTTGACTGTATGTTTGATCAATTTCTGATTGAAGCTGGTAAAATTCTTCAATTTTTCTTTATTATGAGCTTTTGCGATTGGTGCATAAAGTTGAATGATAATTGTGTCGATTGGATTTCCTTGTAGACGGATCCATATAATCCGATCACAGTGTGCACTGCGCTTCTTGATGGATCTGGCAAGATCCTTTCTGACAATGAATGCCACTACATTCCTATCTGCTGGCAGTATCTCTGACAATGAATGCCACTACATTCCTATCTGCTGGCAGTATCTCTGACAATGAATGCCACGACATTCCTATCTGCTGGCAGTATGTCCGACAATGTTCTGCTTCCTTTGTTTGGGTTTTCCGTTTTTGAAAATGCTTTGAAGCTATGCATAAGGCTTTCAGCTGTGGCTTCCTCTGCAGTTGGTAGCTGAGTCCATCTCCATGGCCTGCTTTTAGTCTGAAAACTCTTCTGGAACCTGTTCACTTGGGGTGACAGTGCTGGCATTTGAGATACCAGGGACATAGCTTCCAGCATCACAGTAACACACAAGCCACCACAGTACGACAAACTGACAGAGAAGTGGTGGCACTTTAGACATAAAGACTAAAAATATCAAAGGATGCGAAAAGCTATCATGGTTGAGGCAGACTAGCAAAAGAAACTCCAGTTTTGTAAGCTGCTAAGTAACCTGCCCACTGCTCCCTCCCATCTCAGAAAGTTGACTGCTAGTTACCTGCCCGTCTCCCTCCCCTTATGCTGGTGACTAATTTTAGAATGTACTCCCATGTTCCCAGGTTCTGGACACTGCAATTGATTTCAATTATTCTTCAATCTATCATTTGTTCTGATTCAATATTGTTCCTTGGATGTTGTAATCTGTATAGTGTAGTTAATTTTGTTATGGCAACCAGGATGTTATAATCAATTTTGGTATGATTTCTTTTATGATAAGCAATGTACCTTGTAATGCGTGTTTACTCTTCTTGAAGTTACAGTTAACCTATTAAGTTTGCTTTTTGCTTCTGTCCATGCTTGCTTGAACCCTAAACAGGTGATAAATGAGTTTTTCAGTCTTAAAGATAGACTGAGATGTGGACTTGGGACTGCAATCAGAGAATCACTTTTAGATTCTAGCAGTCTTATTATAACTGAATAAAGACTATTGTAAATTATCAAGACATTATGGTGGCTGTCATGTATTTGAATCCACAATAATGGTAATGACAGCAACAACAGGAGGGTGATATTAATCTCCAGTGAAACAGACTTTTAGGCAAAATCCATCATGAGAGACAAAGAAGGACAATTCATAATGAATAACGGGACAAAATAGCAAGAGGACATAACCATAATTAACAAACATACTCATTGAAAGATTCTCAAAATACATTAACCCGACTCTTATAGAACT